>NC_136482.1:24530204-24792704 GCF_053919585.1 Euprymna scolopes
ATGTTTATAATTTTATCATCAACAATGAAAAATTAGGTTTTTAACAAATAAAAAGAAAAAACAAAACAAAAAATAATAATAATTATACACGCAAAAGTTTTCGATTCCGATACCCCCGAAAGTTCCGATTTTTCTGATTCCAATTAATCATCCGAATACTACTGACTATGTTTGATCATCTACATCAGTACTTTTTAACAAAAAACAAACAAAAAAAAGTAAATAAAATTTTAAACAATAGTTTCTTCTTGTATGCATAACCTCGTTCAGTCTCGAGAGACAATGTAAGAGTGACTGTGAAGGTAATTGTGAAACAAAGGTTGCGTAATCTCCAAATTCACCTTTCCTAGGTCAGCACTGCTTGATTTAAGTAGCCAGGGGAAATTCAGGATGACTGGAAAAATGCAAAGATAAACGGAAAGGATATAGAACATTTGCAATTCTTGAATAGCCACCCATTTTAGTACTGACCAGGCTAAACGTCGCTTAACTTCAGGGTATCCAACTGGAAATCGACGTGTCAACGTGAGGATACTGTTTGTAGCTTATTAACATTCATAGTAGTAGTAATAATAATAATAATAATAATAATAAGAAGAAGAAGAAGAAGAAGAAGAAATAATAATAATAATAATAATAATAATAATAATAATAATAATAATAATGATAATAATAATAATAGGTTTTGTAGTCGAAGAAATTCCACGAGAACCCACTGAATAAATGACTGTTGGATGCACTAGGCTAGCTAGGAAGTCTATCCCGAAAGTATGTCCGCAATTTGACGAAAATGTAATGTGCAAAGATGCAGTTGGATTAACGACTACGAAACCAGAATGAATACGTTTGTCGAAAAGGACGTATGATAAAAAACAGTTTCCATCTTTACCCAGCTGTCAGTCAACCAACTACAATCAGCTTCTTTGATATTACGTTGAGAGAATATTTTCAAACAGACACTAACTGCCCTTTTGACTATTGCGAGAGAATACTTTAAAGCGAATCTATCACAAAGAGAACGAACTGAACGTTTATTTCGAGATATGTTTGAGAACGAATAAGGAAACATATATTTTATTAAGCTACGTTAAGTGTGTTCTTTTCTGGCGACTGCATAAGTAGTTTTATTTCATTCAAGCACACACTTGAAGTTAGAGATTTTCAAATATCTTTATAATGGGATACTGAAAACAAATGAGGCTGTTATACTACTTCAATAATCAATAAAATAAGAAAATGATATTATAAAGATATCTACCAATGTATATGGATTTATTCATTTATTCAAAAAGGATAATACATCAATTATAGGATAAGTAAGACGTCTTTATACCATGGTATAAAAAGTTCTTACTTATCTTACATCTCCAATTGATGTATTATCATTATTGAATAAATGAATAAATCCATATACATTGCTATATATTTTTATATTATCATTTTCTTTTTTTATTGATACTCTCTCTCTCTCTCTCTCTCTCTCTCTCTCTCTTTATATATCTAACACACCCCCTTCTCTTTCTATCTTTCTTTATATACACATATACACATACACACATATACACATACACACACATATATATATAGTTTTGAAAATAATAAGCGGAAGTTTCTCGAGAGCTCTTTCGGCTATCATCTCGTCAGGAGAAAATCGATAGCGTACAAAATAATATTGTGTCGAAAAATAAAGAGTTCTAATGGGGAACTTATTAAATGTGCCAAAAGTACGGGAACACTAAAATAAATTTATTAACGTTTAAAAACGATTAAAATATTGGCACAACGAGGGAAGAAAAAAAAACGGGAGAAAAGATTCAAAGTTCCCCAAAGAGAAACAATGCGTTGGATGTTTCTTTTTGCCGGCACAAAGAAGGTTGACGCACCGCAATAGAGACAGACTCCAAAATCTTTCAATGGTTTTTGGAGTCCGCTCTATGTAGCACCTCGAACCAATCTATTTTATATCTATCGCCACAGCACGGGTTGTCAACCAAATGTTGGCCAATAGCAGAGTCCAAGGCTTTAGAAGGAGGGAGACCACCAGACCCCATCCTCCCTTGTCTGATCCTAGATGGAACATGCTGGTTTATACGAGTCAAAAGGTGCAAGGATGTTCGCCCAACATAACCAGCATCGCATTTGAATTGATATACAATATTAGTATTTTGGATGTAAGGCAAACTATCCTTGCGAAAAGACGGAAAGCAGGTCTCGTAGTATATATCAAACGCAAGGACACAGAATTAAAGCAGTCGTAAATACTTCTGCGAATCTGTTTCGAAAGTCTATTACTCTTTTCCTCAATCCACGGTAATTTTAAATAAACCAGGCATTTCAAGGGTCCAAACTTTTTAGGGGATTTAAAATCCGCAACCTTTTTGAAAATACAGTCATCAATAATGTCAACAGGATAACCATTATTGATGAATATTTCCCTGATCTTATCGAGTTCGGCGTCTAATCTGTTAGGCGAACAAATCATGAGGGCTCTATGTACCAAAGTATTAATTAAGCCGACCTTACGTGATTTTGGTACAAAAGACATCTAGTTCACATATAGGCCAGTAAATGTCGGCTTTCTATAAATTGTAGTGAGAAAGCCCCCCCTTGAACGTTCGACAAGAACATCCAAGAAAGGAAGCGAATTGTCCTTCTTACTTTCCATAGTGAACTTAAGAACCCCATGTAAGGAATTCAACCTATTAAAAAATATCGACGCTTCACTTTGCGATGGAAAAACAGCAAAAGTGTCGTCAACATATCTGAAATATGCAGTGGGTTTAGTTGTAGAATTAAACATAACGGATTCATAGTACCCGACGAAAATATCCGCTAAATTTGGGGCCAACGGACTCCCCATTGAAACCCCGTCGACCTGACAGTACATAATATCACAAAAACTAAACTCCACGGATTTAGTACACATTAAAATGAGTTCAATAAGAATCTCTTTAGAAAACCGTGGAGCAGTCAGGCGACCATCCTAGAGCGCGT
Source organism: Euprymna scolopes (assembly GCF_053919585.1). NCBI lineage: Eukaryota > Metazoa > Mollusca > Cephalopoda > Sepiida > Sepiolidae > Euprymna > Euprymna scolopes. Next base: position 24,533,199 of record NC_136482.1, read on the forward strand.
CGGTACATATACGTATAGTCTCATCCAACCGTATGTTAGTAAATAGACTAGAGACATCAAATGAGCACATAAAAGACGTTTCTGCATTTGAATCCAACCCACGTACACAATCAACGAACCGAAAAGAATCAAGGATGCAGTGCATGGTATATAACTCGCGCACAGGTTACAGAATTTCCACAAGCCACTGAGCCAAAGAATGTTGTGCTGAACCAACCATTGATAAAATAGGTCTCAGTGGAACACCTTGCTTATGGATTTTGGAGAGACCATACATTCTGGGACGTTGTGACCCAGAGGGCCTGATCCTGTCATAGACGTCCTTGCAAAACACCTTCTTTTTAAATAATGCAAGTAGACGTCTTTGCATTTTAGCCTCGTTCTTGCAAGTATTATCCGTCAACTCGACGGGGCCGAGTTTACGGAATTTCGAAATATCATTGAGAATAACTGCCATTTTCTCAACGTAGTCCGATTTGTCCAAAATCACCACTCCTGCACCTTTGTCTGGTTTGCACATATAAATATCAGTATTAGATTTTAACGCTTTCATAGTTTTAAATTGCGTTATGTTCCAGAAAAAGTCGCTATGATCGACAGGAACTTAAGAACCCCATGTAAGGAATTCAACCTATTAAAAAATATCGACGCTTCACTTAGGCAACTAAATTAGATTTCATCCCAGCAATTTTTTCCGGGGAATTCGGAACATTATGTCTAAGTTGGGAGAACAAAACTTCAAAGGCAGAAAGTGTTCTCTCTTTATTTATACTCGTAGGGGGGGAATACAAAAATCTAAACCCTAGACAAAACTATTTTCAATTTCTGTAAGAACAGTTTTTGAAAAATTGAAAATATGTTTGCTTCCATTAATGGGTTCACACCCATATCTTCTGCCAACCAGAAGAGCAAGTTGTTTACTATTGTCTTTAGAAGCATGTCGCCTAGCAAATTGATCACCAATAGATAAATACTTGCAAAAACGGAAAAAGTAAAAAAAGGACAGAAACCCCTTCACTACGGACAAGAGGTGATGACGATTACTAATATACGCCTCTAGCTTCTCCGTCAACTTATTAATGTCGTCACGTATAAACGCACGCTCCATAGACAAACTTGGTTTCACCCTAGATGCAGCAATGCGTTTACTAATGTAAACTGGGACCACATCTTGTTCCAGACAAGAACGCAAAAAAGCTAAGGAGAGATTGGCAGATCTAATTCTACTCTTTAATATTATTATATGCTTCTATTTGGTGTTGTGTGTACCTCTTCCGAAGATATTTAAATAAATGTTTAGGAGGTACAGAATTTATATATAGTTTTGAAAATAAGCGGAAGTTTCTCGAGAGCTCTTTCGGCTATTATCTCGTCAGGAGAAAATCGATAGCATATAAAATAATATTGTGTCGAAAAATAAAGAGTTCTAATGGGGAACTTATTAAATGTGCCAAAAGTACGGGAACACTAAAATAAATTTATTAACGTTTAAAAACGATTAAAATATTGGCACAACAAGGGAAGAAAAAAAAGCGGGAGAAAAGATTCAAAGTTCCCCAAAGAGAAACAATGCGTTGGATGTTTCTTTTTGCCGGTACAAAGAAGGTTGACGCACCGCAATAGAGACAGACTCCAAAATCTTTCAATGGTTTTTGGAGTCCGCTCTATGTAGCACCTCGAACCAATCTATTTTATATCTATCGCCACAGCACGGGTTGTCAACCAAATGCTGGCCAATAGCAGAGTCCAAGGCTTTAGAAGGAGGGAGACCACCAGACCCCATCCTCCCTTGTCTGATCTTCGATGGAACATGCTGGTTTATACGAGTCAAAAGGTGCAAGGATGTTCGCCCAACATAACCAGCATTGCACTGGCATTTGAATTGATATATATGAAATAATGTAATGTCTAAATCGTAAACTGTTTCAGTCATTTCCGGAACTGACTTTATATCCCCAACCCATTGATAAAAATATACATAAATTAATGTAATGTCTCAATCGCAAACCGTTTCAGCCATTTCCGGGACTGACTTCATACCCCCACTCCACTGTTAAAAATATACTTAAACTAAAGTAACGTTTAAATCATAAACTGTTTCAGCAGCTTTTCGAACATAAACGCATAAAAAATTAAGACGGTTAGAGATTAGGCAACCATTACGTCAACATGAATTTCTGAGTGTAGTATCAGTTTCAGTATACCAGTGACTTTAATCCTCTCCCTTCTTAGGAAGAATTTTTGCAATTACTGCCATGAGAACATTAAGGACAAAAATATGAACTCAGGATTACTTGATAGATTTACGTAATTTTTGGAATGTTACAAATAAGTCCCCAGCGTGCGCTGATCCATTACCGGATTTTTGGAATCCGCAGTACATTCATGTAATTTTTGGAATATGACATCTTCTGACAATCTAGTAAATCATAAATATATTATATGCATTTTTAACAGAAAATAATAACGTAATCACAGGGAGGTAAACACGTTAGACTATCATCCACCTATTTGAAAAGAAGGAGGAGATTATGCCTGTGTTGTTGCAAAGAAAAAAGAGTACACAAGACCTCAGCTCACTGCAGCAGCGTCGTCCGTCAGTACTTTCTGTAGACTCGTTTTCACGTCTGTCCCATCTGCTCCAGTAGGCTGTTTTATAAAAGATAGAGTCCTCCAAATTTGGATACGTGCGTGAGAGCACACGAGATTCTGCGAGACTGCATTGTTATATAAAGCCGCAGGCGCCATCTTGAACCCTTTTCAGCATCATGATGCTGCGTCGGCAAAACGCACACCGAGGCCGTTTAAGAGGTAAGCTTTCGTTCCCACAATTTTCGCCACAGCCTGGGATCTCATTAAACACTCACCGAATCAATTAACTCACATTTAGTATAATTTATATATTAATACGATAGCGTGTGTATTCTTCAATCTCAACCAATGAAATTTGCCGGAAATCGTGACACACAAAAACGCTAACGTATTAATATATAGATAATAATAAAATAATAAAAAGATAATACTGAAGACAGTGAGGATACGGTCCCTTTGAATATAAAGAACATATCAAAAAGAAAATTAAAATTGTGCCCAAAATAAACGTATTATAAACTTAAAAAGCGACAACGCTATATAAGAGATTGATGCTAATCTGATAAAAGGGGTTGTCTAAACAGAATAAAGGAGGAAAAAAGGACGATTTAAATTAAAAGAGAATAAAAACGGGTATTCATATCTATCTATATCTATCTATTCTATATATCTATAAAAGTGAACGTGTCTGTGTATATGTGTGTCTGTCTCTGTGAGTGTGTCTGTCTGTGTACATTTCCCTACGCAATAACTCTGTCAATTTTTACTTTACAGACTCGAAATTTGATATACAGAGTACTGAGATTTGGAAAAATCTATGTGATTGGTTTTCGGACAGAAATTTTGCTGTTAAGAGGTCAAAGTTAAACGATTTGACCTTTGAGAACTCTACCAAACTCCTCTGACAATTTGGGGTCTAAACACTTGAAATTTTAGATATAGGTTCCTTGAACATGGATCTAACTTAATAACTTGATTTGAGCCCGAAACAATAAATGTGAAGAGGTCATAATAGGGGTAAAAATTTAAAAAATTGACCGCTTTCTTTTTTTTTTGCTCAACATATACCTCCAAACACCTGGGCAACACCAGGATGAAATGCTAGTATATCTATAAAAGTGAACGTGTGTGTGTGTGTGTAAACTTCCCTACGCAATAACTCTGTCAATTTTAAGTATACAGACTCGAAATTTAATATACAGGGTACTGAGATTTGGGGTAATCTTTGTGATCGGTTGTCGGACAGAAGTTTTGCTGTTAAGCGGTCAAAGTTCAACGATTTGTCCTTTGAGAACTCTACCAAACTCCTCCGACAATTTGGGGTCTAAACACTTGAAATTTTAGATATAGGTTCCTTGGACATGGATCTAACTTAATAACTTTTGAGCCCAAAACAATACATGTTAATGTGTCATAATAGCGGTCAAAATTAAAAAAATTAATCCACGCTTTTTTTTATACATTTTGAAATTCAGAAGTAAATCTTTCATTGCATCTGTAGGAATAATACGCATTAACGAAGTTATGTGTAGTCGGCAGAAACTTGAAAATACCTTTACTGAAAAATGTCGACTGATATCGCCGCTGCGTTATGAAATTCAATAATATGTAGTAATAAAATAGTGATATTTACATAAATATAAATAAAGCAACCGGCCCTGGCGGTATTCCAATTATAGTACTGAAAAAACTTCAACCAGAACTAGCACCCATACTTACAAAACTGTTTAAACGTTGTCTTAAGGAGAATTGCTTCCCGTCACCCTGGAAAATCTCATCAGTATGCCCTGTATTTAAGAATTCAGGTGATCGTTCACCCCCCTCTAAGTACAGGCCAATAAGTCTCCTGTGCGTCATGAGTAAGTTGCTGGAATCTGTGTTAAATAGAGAAGTAATCAACCATCTCAGCAAAAATAACCTTCTTAGTGACACACAATATGGTTTCCGTTCTTCTAGATCTACAGCAGATGTGCTTACAGTTATATCTCATAGGATTAGCGAATCTCTCGACAGAGGCAACCTTTCTAGGGCAATTGCTCTTGACATATCAAAGACCTTTGATAGGGCATGGCATAAAGGCCTATTTCACAAGATCTCCAGCTAATGTATAGCTGGAAATGTATTCTCAATTATTAAATCATTTCTCTCTGATAGGTTCATAAGAGTAGTAGTTGGTGGGCAAAAATCAGAAGCTCACAGTATAAATGCTGGAGTCCCTCAGGAGTCCATCCTGGGCCCAACTCTTTTCCTGATCTACATTAATGATCTTCCAAATCACACCCTTACATCATTCGTAGACATTTTTGCTGACGACACTACCATCTATGATAGCACATCTAAGACAGTAAACGACAAAGTTCTCTCCGATTCTCTCTCCTCTGATCTTGATCACGATGTACAATGGGGAAAGGAGTGGCTGGTTACTTTTAATGCATCTAAAACCAAGCTTCTATCTTTACATCATCAACGTTCTGATCCCCATCTGGCATCAATTAAAATGAATGGCTCTCGTCTTGAGGAGGCCTCAAGTTTTGACAGGCTTCTAGGCTTGACCTTTACTTCTGATCTTAAATGGAATACGTACATCGAATCTGTTGCCAAGGCCGCTGGAAAAATGGTCGAATCCTTCTATCGATCCAGTAGATATCTCACTGCTGATGCAATTCTCTATCTATATAAGAGCCAGATACGTCCAAGGATGGAATACTGTTGCCACATATGGGCAGGAGCTGCTAAAAAAGACTTGTCCTGCCTTGATAGAGTTCAAAATAGACTTCATGGCCTGGTGGGAGATGTCCTTTTCTCTTCGCTGCAACCTCTATCTCACAGAAGAGATGTTGCGAGTTTGTCTCTGCTTTATCGTTATTTTCATGGAAAGTGTTCGACTGAGCTTCAATCTATGGTCCCCCCTCGCCAAACTTTCACAAGAAACACTAGACTAACTGAAAACATTATCAATAATTTTCCCCACTCTTTATCTGTGCCTAATCCTAAACATAGATTCCATGATCAAAGCTTCTTTCTTAGAACTGTACGCCTGTGGAATTGTCTTCCGTTTTCCTGCTTTCCAGCTGTCTATAATATGGTTGTGTTCAAGTCCAACGTGAACAAGTTTCAGATGAGCTGTTCCACTCAAGTTAACAAATTTACCGAACTTCCATTACTATCGATTACTATATTGTCCTTTTGACTACTCTACACTCTTTAACCCTTATCCTTCAGTGGCCTATCGACCTTGATAAGTGGTGACGCCTATGTAAAAAAAAATATGTTTACGGTTCTTGTCGTACTAGAATTGTTCTCAAGACACTATGGCTCAGTTGTGAGAGTACTTGAAAGTATTCAGTTATAAACATGATAGTCTTCTGAAGGTTAAAGGTACAATCCTCAACGTATGCGATCGAAAACATAATTGCGAATTACTATCCAGTCATGGCTAACGGAACGAGAGCAAGTATGTCCAATGAAAAAAAAAAGCAGTGTTCCGTTTGAAATTACGTGCAGATTCCCAAATTCGACAAAATGCAAAAGTTCCGAATTTACATCGACCGAAAGGTTGTGAAAATGACACTCAATATAAGAGCAGTAAAACCAAATAACACTTTGATGTAATAAAAAGACGGTTTCTACTTGGACTAATAAATGATATTGTGTTCTAAACGAAACCGAATCCTCTTATCAAACCAATTAAAATAATTAGATACTTAAAAATTTTCTAGGTCATTTTAAGGAATCTTTGAGAGTCAATTATAAATACGGATAACATGTTGCTACATGTATTACTTGTAATGATCGGACTATCATTCTCGAGTGTTATTTGTGCAACTTTGGGTCGGCGTATCCTTTCGGTGCTTACAACATCGTGCCAAAATAATATGTAGCGACAACACATTTCAGGAGGAGATGGACAACCTAAAAATAACTCTCCACCGAGATGACTACCAGAGACTACATCGGCCCCGGAAAATCTGGAACAAACACCAAAGGACAGTACCTTATTCAAACATGTTTTTCTTCATATATACACACCCACACGTACGCACGCACATACGCACACACACATGCACGCATATACACATCCTCATACACACACTCACATTCATGCGCATATACACACACGCTAACGTGCACACACACCCCCGAGCTGTGACGTCACTTCTATTAAAGTGAAAGCCAGACATGCGCAGTCAGAACATTGACCCCAGTATAAAAGTCAACAAAACCTGTCAACTTCCCTTTTTCTTTCGGACCAGCGTCGACCTGTTTAGCCGACGAACCGACCGCGCGCCCTAACGTCACTTTCCCTGCTACTGTAATATGGGGGTAAGCGCACGTACACTTTATACGCTTTTCTCTCCCCATGAACTGGATTGACTTTCTCACTCTATCTCCCCTTCGGCCCAGGTCCATCAACACAGACATGTGCGCGACTCTCTACTGAGCTTAACCCTCTCTTTCTACAGGCCGACTTGCCACTTCGTGTTTCTCTATTGCATTCCTCTTTCATTCCACGCGCGTAGTCGTCAACGGCCGAATGAACACGTGTACATCCAAGACTTTCATTTCTCAACAGAAAATAAACAACATGTTTATTTTATTCCAGCATTTGAGTTTTTTGTTTCTTTCATTCAATTCGTTTCATTATTTTTACTTGTAGCGAATTAGGGTATTTATATCCTGGTCCGTAAAAACTCGCCACAGTTTGCTCACAATACGTAAAGGGCCTAACCAAAGAAAATTTATTTTTTGATATACAGTCTATATGACATCAGAACAATATTCAAGCGTAATGACAAAAAACTACGTATATTAGATTTCACGCAAATCCGAAAAGCTATACAAAGGTGAACCCGGTCACTCTGTAAAGGTAAACCTAAAAGAATACCGTAAAGCCGTAACATGGGAACAAGTCGAAAATTTCGGACTAGCTTATCATATATGGAAAGAAAAAAGAACACACTTTCCTTTATGGAATGAAGTCAAAATAATTGGCAGGGATGAAAGAGGGAGAGTTAGACGATTTCAAGAAGCTGCATATATGCTAAAACAATTTTTTTAAATTACTAAGTAGACAGAGCATAGAGATCAAACGTATTTGGGAACCTCTAATTATAAAAAAATTGTACCACTCCTCCTTAAAATTTCAACGGTAAAAGGGAGAAAATTCCCTGTTAAAATTTATTAGAGTTACCTTCCTTTGTCAACTAAATATTTTTCACACATACGAAACCAAGGCGAAAAACAAAACAAAAATAACTCCAAGAATGCAAAACCATCTATGGAACCAGTAACTTTCCTTTTTTCTTTTCCAAGATGGCGACCAGCATACCTTGTTGCAGAAGTGATCGAGATGACATGATTGACACTAAAGTCAAAAGCCTAAATCAAGCACTGAATTAAAAAAACAAGTAGACAGTCACAGCCTATGCATCAAACGAATGCAATTTTCTTTTCTCATCCCTGGTACATTTCGAGTTTATTTCTGATTTATCGTTATTTTCATGGCAGGAGCTTAACTGAGCTTTAATTCATTATCCCCCTGCAAAACATTCACGGCAGACACTCAATAGATGCAACCATTGCTAACAATGTTCTTACTATCTATTTGCACCTAAAACTAAACAAGAACTACTCTGAACAACACAATACCACAATAACTGTCTGTAGAACACAATGCCGTTGGACTGCTTCCCACATAACTATAACATGATCGTTTTCAAGTCCTACGTATACAAGTTGAACCGTCTTCGTAAATAGTCAATCTCTATCCAATTTCAACAATTATCGATTATTACGATGTTCGTTCGTTAACCCTTATCCTCGAGTGGCCCCTAGGCCCTGATAAGCAGTGACTCCATGTTAAAAACAAACTTTATTTGTTGAATCAACTTCTACATTATTTATTTTCGGATCTAATTCAAGGATTATGATTGGTTGATGATGACTAAGATTCGCAATAATATCCTTTTCGCAAATAATAAATTGAGAGAAAAACGCTTTTTTTCCACCACCCTCAGTCCCATTACTTCACTGGCATTAATTCAACTCCAAAACTACTCCCAGTCCCAAACAATATTGCATAGTGTATTTTTTTTTATGCTGATGAGGGAATTTTTCAGCTTGTCTGTAATCTCATAGAGAAATGTTTTTGGGATCCCAACAGATTTGATCGTTGACCCTTCCTCTTCGCCATTGACGTCATAGATCGTCAGACGGAAGAATGTCTGCTGGGAGATGAAGAAGACATCAAACGAGAGATAGCGTTGAACAATTCATCTTCGTGCCTCTCCCATCTTGCACTTCTCATGATGTATGTCTAAGAAAGCATCACCAATAGGAGCGGCTTCGTCCGTCAGTTTCTCCGTCTTAGACGTTTCAGTTTATTTATTTATTTATTTATTTTCAAAACAGAGTACGGTGCCACTTGGACGTAAGTAGATACTATTTTGCACCATATCTACTGAGACTCTATGTAGGGAGTTGAGTAGTGAGATGTCTGTTCACATCACACTTAAACTTCTGCATGTCAGTTGTTTGGGAAGTAGGATACCGTGTGTAAATTCCAAAATGTTACGATGTGAGGAAAGAAACTATTAGAGTAGAAGTTTTCCGGTATCTAGGGACCTCAAAAGTAAAGGAGGTGGGATCTTTCTGGTTATCGCGTTAGTAGGGGTTATTTAGGTCGAGTTTCTCAAAGCACATTTCATTAAAGTATTCGTAAACAGTTACCTTGTTGCAACATTCCGGCGATGAGATGGAGGTTGAAGCTTGGTTGACAGTGTGAAACCTAAAAGGTCAGTGACTCTTTTTGGACCCAATCTAAGAGTGAGAGAGTAGTGGTAAATGAACAGAATACTCTCAAGTGTGCGTAATATTCTAGCACGGTAGAGAGAGCCCACTTTCTTTGCAGCAATTTGGCAATGTCTTCAATGTATTTGTTCTAATTTATATTTCCTGTGAATGTTCAGCCAAGGAGTTTGAATAAAAGTAGCGTATTATTAGTCATGACAATTTGTTTCTTCTTTATGATGCAAATATATATATATTTATAAGATTTATATAAGAAATATTTATATAAGAAAAAGATTAAAAACTATATATTATAAATATATATATATATTTATAATATATAGTTTTTAATCTTTTTCTTCATTTTCACTATTTATATCTCTTCATTATTGTCAGTATTCAAACGGATAATTCGAGGAACTCGAGTAAAAATTAATCCTATAGAATTTATATTATTTTCCTCCAAAAGTATTTAAATTTGATTATTTCCTTCTGACAAAAATAGTTTTTACGACAAATCATGTATTTAAAGGACTTACATGAACTCTCTTTTGTTCTTTTGTTGAATGTTAAGGTAATATATATATATATATATATATATATATATATATATATATATATATATATATATATATGTGTGTGTGTATATATATATGGAGGGTTGTATATATATATATATATATATATATATATATATATATATATGGAGGGTTGTATATATATATATATATATATATATATATATATATATATATATATGTGTGTGTGGGGGGGGTGTTTATATACACGCGAGTGGAAGAGGCTTAGACTTCTTATCACAAGGTTCCGATTTCGAATCTTGCTAGTTTCAACCACTCTGATGAGTCGTAAACGGCGAAACACGTGTCAGTGGATAATTACATTTAAAAAATAATGCATATGCCGGTACTAAACTAGTAAAAGGGAAACTCGCATTTAGGTAAAATTCCCTTCCATATAAATAATTGAATTCATTCAATAAGTAACGCTAACAAAAACAAACGGCATCATGTTTACATATATATATATATATATATATATATATATATATATATATATATATATATATATATACTAGCACAAGTACCCTTCGTTAACTGGGTTCAAAAGCAGCCCACAGAAAATGGACTCTGATTTATGAAAGTATGATAGGTTATGAAAAGGAAGGGTTGTAAAGAGATAGCTTCGAATTTGGGGGTATCAAAACCAAAGCAAAATATGATGAAAGTAAAAATAAAATAGATAAACTCCATAATTTATTATACCATACCTGTTCACACTGAAACACTTATCACAATATTCTGTGGATCTGTATTAAAAAACCTTGTTAAACTTTGTGGCATATTTCCATTCTATGGAGGTCAGGCGCGAACGAACACCCTATAATTTTTATTATACCATATTTCTTCAAACAGAAACATAATTATCAAAGTATACTTACGCAGAGAGATATGAAAAGTCTTTATTAAAGTTTGTGCCTATTTCCATTCTATGGAGGCCAGGCACGGACGCAGACATATTTTTTACGGCAAATCATGTATTTAAAGGACTTACATGAACTCTCTTTTGTTCTTTTGTTGAATGTTAAGGTAATATTCATATATATATATATGTTGCCAAGGCCGCTGGAAAAATGGTGGGATCTTTCTATCGATCCAGTAGATATCTCACTGCTGATGCAATTCTCTATCTATATAAGAGCCAGGTACGTCCAAGGATGGAATACTGTTGCCACATCTGGGCAGGAGCTGCTAGAAAGGACTTGTCCTGCCTTGATAGAGTTTAAAATAGACTTCGTAGCCTCGTAGGAGATGTCCTTTTCTCTTCCTTGCAACCTCTATCTCACAGAAGAGATGTTGCGAGTTTGTCTCTGATGTATCGTTATTTTCATGGAAAGTGTTCGACTGAGCTTCAATCTATGGTCCACCCTCGCAAAACTTTCACAAGAAACACTCGTCTAGCTGTAAACACTATCAATAATTCCCCCCACTCTTTATCTGTGCCTAAACCTAAACGTAGATTCCATGAACAAATCTTTTTTATTAGAAATGCACGCCTGTGGAATTGTCTTCCGTTTTCCTGCTTTCCGGCTGACTACAATATGGTTGTGTTCAAGTCTAACGTAAATAAGTTCTTGATGAGCCGTTCCATATAAGTTATCAAATTTAACAGATTTTCATTACTAATGATTATTATATTGTCCAATTTCTACTGTACACTCTTTAACCCTTATCCTTAAGTGGCCTCTTGGCCTTGATAATGAGTTGATACCTATGAAAAAAAAGAAAAGGAAAAGTCCAATGTGAACAAGTTCTAATTGAATCGTCCCCCTAAGTAATCCAAGTTACAAAATTCCCACTGTTTACTATGCTAAAATCACAATGTCTAATGTATACCTATTAACCCTTATCCTCGAGTGGCCTCTGGGCCTTGATAAGTGGTGACACCCCACAATTTAATTATACCATCACTATTTAAATTAAAACATACTTATCAAAGTATTATTATGTACATCTATATCAAAAACACTTGTAAACGTTTTTTTTTAATTTTTTATTTCCATACTTTGTGGACCAGGTGCGAACGCAGACCCCACAATTTTAATGAACCACCATTATACCAGATCAAAAATACCCATTCCTGTGTCTCGATACATCTTCTATCATTATATGTAATCAGTTTTTTTTTTAAATAGTCAACCATATAGGAGCCTATTCACACACACACACGCGCGCGCGCACACACACATTCAGCTTTATATATATATATATATATATATATATATATATATATATATATATATATATATGTACAGATATCTATAGTCTCTTATCTTATGACATTATCAACCTATTTACTTGTGTCTAGATTTTAGAGGCTATTGCTATTTGTATAGATTGTTTTATATCGTAACCAAATATCGCCTCCTCCCATTTCTGAAAGCATATTTGTTGAGCTGATGAAATTTGCCACTACATCTGTTGAATTCAGTTTCAACGGATGCAATGTATCGGCAAATAGAAGGTGTGTCCATGGGATCGGGCCTGGGGCCGATAATGGCGAATATTTTCGTGGATTTCTATGAAGAGCAATTACTCTCTAGACCCATGACACCCTTAGTCTATTTTCGTTATGTGGACGAAAAATTTTGCCTTTTCAATAATCAAACAGAGGTAAATATTTTTTCTCCCTACTTAATAGGATGCATCCCGCGTTACAGTATACTTATGAATGAGAGTGTAACTTGTCCATAGCTTTCCTTGATGTATTGGTAACAAAAACACCATGTATTTACTTTACATCAATATACCGTAAATCTACATTTACGGGACTATATACACGCTGGGATTCATTTTGACCGTAACACATCGTGCCTTCATGATTTGCTCAAAATCACAATTTGATGACGAACTTAGAATAATTAGTGATATCCTATCAAACAATGGGTACACTCTGGATGTGATTAGGTCAGTTATGCAAAGGAAAATAACTGAGTTCTCTATAACTTCAATTCAAACACTTCATAAATGCCTAAAATATCTGCGTTTACCATGGGTGAGAGCAGTAAGTGAGAAATTCGCAAAGCAAATCGGCTCAGCAGTGCAAAATGGTTATTTTGCTTTAAATGAGCGTGTTGCGTTCCCTACGAGAACGTTAATGCCGTTCTCTCGAAACGATGTTTTACCCCCCACCATAATAATAATGTAATTTACAATTTTGAATGTATTTGCAGTTCCAACTATATGAGTCGAACAACATTGAGATTGGATGCAAGAGTCCAACAGCACGTACCTACCAAAATCAGAAGTGGGGTATACCAAGCAACACACGTGCTAGTCAACACATACGGGTTTTCAATCATTGACAATTTTATTTAAACTTGTCATAGGCAGCGAACTTTAGCACAAACTTATTTTCAACCCTGAGTTATGCTCACTCATTATTCCATTTAAAGATCTTGGAGACTGTTCACGTTGGGTTAAGTGGGCCTTCTCTCTGTAAACAGGGGGAATACTTCTTGGATTTGAGCGTGATTAATCTCTAGGATCTTCGAGTAATAGAAACGTTGCTTTATTTTAATCTCTTTTCCCCACACATAACGTAACGCAACGTGATTTTATTTTAAATTGTACATATTTTCGATTCCCCGCTTTTTAAAACAAAAATCTCTCGGTACAGCTTTGAGAAAGCGAGGGCGAAACCGGTTTTAATCATGAATCATAGAAGTCTTCTCTTCATGCTTGCGATAATTCAATTCTGTACCTACCCTCCAAGAAACGATATATATATATATATATATATATATATATATATATATATATATATATATATATATATATATACTAGCAAGACGCTCGGTGTTGCTTGTTTTTAAAATACGCTAAAATATGATATTTTAATTCATGTATATTTCATATTTATTATTATAGGATCCAATTATTTATTGATTATTATATTGTACCTGATATAAAAAAAATTTTTAAAATAGGACTTGTGAATAGAAACAAAAACATTTAGCTTTCTGCTGTCTGAGATATGATAACATGCATATCAAAGATTTACAGATTAATTAGATTAAGCGTATAAATATATATTTGTGCATGCGTGGAAGTCGACTTACGCCTACGAAGTTCCATTTTTTCAATTTTGATGACTTTGCAGCATTTTGTTCCACAGGTCCAAGTATCATATATATTAATTTTCAAGTATGAAGACAGAAATTGACAGAGTAGAGACCATTCAACACGCGCATGCGCACAAATACACACACACATACAATCAATTTTACATAAATACTAGCAGGTTGAACAGCGTTACCATATCGTAAGCATACACTTAAATTCATGCAGATTTCGTATCATTGAGCCAATTCTTTATTGATTATTATATTATACCCAATATATAGTAATGACTTCAAAAGCTAAAAATATATATATGATTTACGTACGAATAGCTAAAATCAAAACCAAAACATTTAGCGTTCCCGCTTGATTCGTTACCATCTGAGCTAGTAACATATTGATATGAGAACTTAAAAATGAACCGACTTTACCGTATGAATGTATATTTGCGCATGCGTAGAATGTACACGTTTAGTCAATTAACGCCTAACAACTTCGAATATGTTTTTTAATGTTGACCCATTAGTACTTATTTTACAGGCTAGATATCAAGTTTGAAGTCTCAAAACCAAAAGGTTTTCCAAGTACTTTAGAAGAAACGTTCCTTAAACAGAGAGACAGACAGACAGCTAAGGTCACTTTATATATATATATATATATATATATATATATATATATATATATATATATATATATATATATATATAGTGCCGGCAAAAAGAAAGTCTGTAATTTTTTCAAAAACTGAAAATTTAAGCTAAATTCAATGTAACTGTTTAAATAACCTATAACAAATTTGATTCGCCTTTTATTCCTCTATGTTCATATTTGACTTTCAATTGAAATATTCTAGTGTTCATGTCAATTTAAAAAAAATAACTTCAAATCAGCAATTGCTGGTTTAATCAGATAATCGAAAATAATAATAATAATAATAATAATAATAATAATAATAATAATAATAATAATAATAATAATAATTTCATAAGAAAAAATTAAATTTTTTACATGTTTTTTCTGGTATTATTATAATATTATTGGAAACAATAGAGGAGAATAATTTTCCCACGTTATTTTCGATGAAGGGCGTACACTAGTATAAGTATAAGGATAAAATTGTAATAAATTATGTTTGAGGAGCAAACACATGTAATCAACAGCGCAGCGCGACTGTCAGTCAATATGGTTCAAGTTTATATATATATATATATATGTATATATATATATATAACGGTACATATGGTTCAAGTTTATATATTTATACATAAATACACACACACACACACACACATATATATATATATATATACATATATATATATATATATATATATATATATATATATATATATATATATATATAAATTGAACCATATGTACCTCTGTTTTTAATTATCATTGCACCTTTTGTGTTGTGCCGCACCTGAAACGTATGCAAAAATGGATATCTACGCTGATAATTAGAAAAATATGGATAATAATGTAGCGAGTATATATATATATATATATATATATATATATATATATATATATGTGTGTGTGTGTGTGTGTGTGTGTGTGTGTGTGTACATATATATGTATACACACACACAAACACGCACACACACACACACATATATATACATATATATATATATATATACACACACACACACACACACACACACACACACATATATATATATATATATATATATATATATATATATATATATATATATATATATATATATATATATATAAGTACATTATTATTTTAGCATATACTTCATAAATCTTACTCAGGATATTTTTGCAACATACCGAATATCGTACGAGATTTTATTCACCATCCATTGGTCTATTTTGCTTTTTTCCATTCCCAGTGTACTGGATCAACAATGTCTCTAAAGTTTCTAACTAAACGATGTGGACGTCCTTTATGCTATCCCCATGTTCAACGCTTATTCTGAAAGTAGTACGATTTATTAAAAAAAAAAAACGCTTTGTGATTCAATATTTAGTTTCCGTCTCAAATGCCTAAAATTTTAAACCTCACGAGCGATTATTGTAATCAATAAATCAGTTCATGAAAAATAAATTTATGTAAATATCTGACCATTTGGGATGTAGACGTGGAGAAGAATGTAAAGATAACTACGTGAGTAGGAGTGATTTTAACAATAAAATTTTAAAGGTAATTAGCGATGTGACTTAGCAAATATCGTTAGAACCGCGACATGTTACAAAAGATTTCGTCTAGTGTTAAAAGTCCAGCGCTTCAGGAAAATTATCCATGACAAGCGGAAGATCAGTAAGAAGGGATGTAATGGCACTATAAATTAATATGTTGATTATATTGAAATAACTTTTCTTTTTTAATTTTGTATTCGATTATAAATATTAATAACACAAAGTTCATTTAAATAGCCCGCTAGTACAATGTTTGTACTTTGAATTCATTTTTTATTAGACCAGAATTGGCACCCATTTTTATTCTCATCGAAAAATAGGTTCAGTTTATTCATATAAAAGCGGTAATAAATAAGTAATAAATTAATAAAAATAACAATATATACATACGAACTACATATATAAAAATATCAGTACGGGCCGAAACATTTGTATCCCTACAATTATATGCAACGTTATCTCTATCTGCGTGTGAGTTCGTTCTTTATAGACTCCGAAACGACTGAATGGATTTTCTTAAAAATTTACAGAACTTTAGTATATAAGTTTGGGAGGGATCTTAGTTAAGTTTGGTCTCAGAATACCTCTGATAATTACCGATAATCGATACTCGAAACCGTTATTTTTATTTATCTATCATCGGTAAAGCCATTTTTCCATGTCGTTATTTAGCAACAATGATAGAACAACGGTCCGTGAAAATTCTACTGTGAGTAAGTTGATAGCGTATTTTCTTGTTTTTTTTTGTTTTTTTGTTTGTTTGTTTTTGCATGACATGCTCTGTAGGTCCAAACTTCGCACATAAATTTCTTTTTTTTTTATTAGCTGCAAAGAATTTTTTAAGACTTGAAAATGTATGTGCTTTTTTTTTTTTTTTTTTTGCATGATATGATCTGTAGGTTAAAACCCTCCACGTAAATTTCTTAATGTTTTTTTTTGTTAACTGGAAAGAAGTTTCTATAAAACAATTTTCTAAAAGAAACAGTGCAATGTAGAATAACATATTTTGTACTAAGTTACTGCATGGAAGCACGTGAAGGTTCCTCCCTGGCGATTTTACGGATTTCGATGACAATAAAAATATAGGAGTGTGAAATATTCGTTGATTTCATTCAATCCAGGGCAACGTTGGCTTTCCCTGCTAGTATTAAGAAAACTAGACAAGTGAATTCCTGCTCTGTAAATTAGCCATTTATAAATTATTGCTTTTTTTTCTACGGTATTTGGTGTTTTTAGTCAATATATCAACAATGAAAAATCTCTTTATTATTATTTTCTTGTCTAACTTTTCCTGAATAGTACAACAATTTTACAACATTTTAGAAACTTGTTTCGTTTCGATGTGAAAAACAGTTTTGTCTTTTATTTTGCTTTGTATTTAGTTTCTCCTCAACAAAATGAAATCACATAATCAGCGAATGCAGTAAACTTCGAGAATCTCGTACAAATTCGGTTTTTGTTTCTCACTGGAGTAAAAAGCTATTTACCAACGGTCGCAAAATGCTAGATGCAAAATGAAAAAAAAATGATCTCCTCTAATCTTATTCAAGTGCAGCAAAGCTCAAAAAGAATACGAGAACGGATATGCCTACGAATGAAATTCAATAAACCGGGAACTTTGCAAACGACTGCATTTTGAACATGCAAGCTAATGGAAAAAATACAAATCGGAGACAATAGTAAAAAATGAAAATTCATATCTAGGAAATAAAGATAAAACAGATAAACTAGTCCAAGCAAGTAGACCGGATGTCGTAATCCTTAATAAGAAGAAAACACTGCTAAATCGTATGTTTCGTCGTCCCAGCAGTATAAAAATTAAGGCGACCGACAAACGAAGCAAATATACGAGACTTTCCAGATAATTTAAATGGATAGGGAACATGGTGAAATACAATACAATATCAATACTCGTAAGAGCTCTAGGAACGGTCCTGAAACAAACGGGCAAAGACTCGGAAGAAATGCAATCAAAGGAAAAACTAAAACTATACAGCGGATGGTAATGATGAGAACGCCTAAAATATTAAGGAAAATCCTTGAATGCAGAAATCAACTTACATAAACTATAAACGCTATTTGTTAATTAAGAAACCAGTATTCGTGAATATATTTCAAATTAATTGGTACAGAAGGTTTAAGATTTATAATAAGACTAATAAGGCAGGCGATTCCGATGAACACTGAAGCACAACTGCCTAATTGCTGGCCCTATTTCCTTCCACACTTCGTTGGGATTAGTTTTCTCCTTCACTTCCAAAACAAAGAAAGTTTTCACAAAAACGTGTGAACTCAAAATATTTTCAATCAATGTTACAAACCTTAAAAACTAACTTATACATAAGTAATATATTACAAATACAATATTTAAATGTATTATAAGATAATATTTATTTCTAACTAATTTTAACATGATAAAATACAGATAGTTTTAAAACTTTGTATATAAACTTTTTTTATTCATCTTTTAATAGACTTACTTTCCATGACTCAATGACTCAATGAACTCTATGACGCGCGTATAATCTCCATTTTCTTTCCCTTCTCTTTCTCAGAGATTCTAGACTAATGAAACCATATGACAGGCAGCGGATGGTCACTCTCTTCTTTTTTTCTTTTTTCTTTTCCTTACGCTCAGTTTATTTTATTTCCTTCTCTCTATATGTTATTGGTCTGTTTACCACATTGAGCTCTCATACCCGGATTTCCTCCTGAAATTATTCCATTATAACACTATATATATATGTGTGTGTGTGTGTGTGTGTGTGTGTGTGTGTGTGTGTGTGTGTGTGTGTGTGTGTGTGTGTGTAGATAAAAAAAATGAAATAAATAAATAAATAAATAAAGTAATAATAAATAATAATTTATTAAAACTTAGATATCCAGAGTAAATAATTATGTTTAACAGTACTTGTGTCAGTAGAAATATACAATGTTTTTGCCTTGGAAGGGGATTAATATGGTGAAACTTTGGGCAGTAATAATTGTTCTTTTTCCTGATTTTGAATGTGGACTAACTTCTCCAATAGAATTAGTGATGGAATTAGTGATGTAAAATAATAATTCAAATTTGGAAACCGGTAAATTTTTATTACTTTTTGGACTAATATTCTCATCTTGGGTTGTTATTTCGATTAGTTTATATCTTATATAATGATGTAGAACTAGAATTTCAATATAAGGGCTATAATTTCAGAATAAAGGGAAATACCTTACTTGTTTTGTGGTTTTAATGGGACAGTTAATTTAATGTATTCTTTTTATTTACAAGGGAGTCATCACTTATCAAGATATGGAGGTCATTCAAGGATAAGGGTTAATAGGTGTACAGTAGTCAATGGGAAAATGTAGTAAGCGTTAACAGTGGAAATTTGGTAAATTGGATTACTTAATAGGACTGCTCATCAAGAACTTTTTCACGTTGGTATTGAAGACAATCATATTGTAGTCAGCTGGAAAACCGGGAAACGGAAAAGAGTTCCACGGGCGTGCAGTTCTAAGAAAGAAGCTTTGTTCATGGAATCTACGAGAGGCGTGCAATAAGCAATGCCCCTGACCCACTTCCCATAGTAATAGAGCAACGAAACTTGGCACAGTTATTAGTCTTTCTCAACATAGGAAGCACCCAGAGTTATGCATTTCTACCATCGTTTGATGCAGCTCTAGAGACCGTTTTTGTAGAACACCCAAGGTTGGTTCTCCAACCACGACGTGACTTCAGAAATCAAGGCTGCGTCATCTGGGAAACGCTTTCCTTTCAAAAACAACTTTATGGCTGGGAAGAGGTGAAAATCAGAGGGTGCAAGGTCAGGAGAGTAGGGAGGATGGGGAAGGATTTCATACCGACACACCCGTGCTTCTGATCTGGCGACATGCGAGTTGTGAACCGGGGCGTTGTCCTGCAGGAGGAGGGTACCTTTGCTGATGTTGCGCTGCTTCTTGGTTTTGATAGCTTCCCTTAATTTCCTCAAAAGTGAAGCATAATAGGCTCCTGTAATTGTGGTACCTTTGCCATGAAATCTGTCATCACTACTCCGTCCTGTGAGCATGACCTTGCCAGCGGAGGATTGCACCCTTGCCTTCTTTGGAGGTGGTTAGCCCAAGTGCTTCCACTGCATTGACTGGGCTTTGGTCTCTGGATCATAGTGATGGACTCGGGTTTCATCCTGTGTAATCAGTCTTTTTAAAATCTTTGACGCATCTTCTTGGCACATCTCCAAATTCATCCTCGAGCACTCGACGCGTTCTCGCTTCTGGAATGGTGTGAGCAACCTGTAAATCCATCTGGCAGATACCTTATGCATATGCAGATGGTCATGAATGATTGTTTCCACAGACCCTGTACTAATCTTGACATCTTGGGCTATTTGGCGAATAGTCGATTTTCCAAAATGGCAACCTCAACTTAACGGACAGATGCCTCATCAATGGCAGAATGGGGGCGACCAGGTCTGGGAGCTGTTTGCACAAACTTCCCGCCATTTTTAAATTCACGATGCAAGCGTTTTACAAGGTCATATGATGGGGCATTATCACCATAAGTTTCTTTCATTTCATCAAAAGTCTCCTGTGGTGTGCATCCTTTCAAATACAAAAACGGATCACTGCTCGACATTCAGCAGGCTCCATTTTACACCGGGCTCAGTTCAAACACCTGTAAAACAGAAACCACAATTAGTTCATAGCTGTAATTTGCCACATAATCCGTAGAGATATAAATCATTGCAAATGCAAACTTTCAGCTAGATCCGACAACTGGAAGTGAGGCAAGTGCATTACTTATTGCACGCCCCTCGTATGTTAAGGATCAGAGACAGATAAAAAGTGGGCGAAATTATTGATAGTGGTTGCAACTAGACGAGTGTTTTTGTAAAAGTTTGAGCTCAGACGAGCACATGCCATGAAAATAATGATAAAGCATGGACAGGCTCGCAGCGTCTCTTATGCGGGAAAGAGATTGCAGGGAAGAGAAAACTGCATCTCCTACTATGTTACGAAGTCTATTTTGAACTCTGTCAAGGCAGGATTACTGCTTCTAGCAGTTCCTGTCAAGATGTGGCAACAGTAGTCCCTCCTAGGACGTACTTGGCTTTTATACAGGTGGAGAATTGCATCGACAGTGAGATATCTACTTGAGCGGTAGAATGATCTCACCATATGTGGGTTATTTTAGTTACGCAAATTAAATTAAAAATTTTCATGGCCTCAAGAATCTGATTAAATTTAAGATGTTTTATTATTAATAATTAGCGAATAGCATCTAGATTTAGTGAATAATTTCTTGTTTTTAATTTTAATTTAAATACAAAATCTTTGTGACCTTAAATCTGAAAAATTAAATATAGTGCCATAAAATAGCGCCTTCTCTTTTGAATTTTTTTGGAAGGGTGTCTATATACACTATAATAAGTAAGAGTTATTTTTTAATTCTTATGATTTTGCGAACTTTAACAAATCTCTATTTTTTATCAACATTTTCCTTCACTATATCCTTTTTTCCGAGGAATGCATATCTGTCTCTGATGAGTTGTTTACTAGGTATTCGCTATTTAACGAATCACGTGTAATACTACACATAAACATATTTAAAACCATCATGCGTATAAAATAAATGCATATTCTGGATTTAGAATGATAACTTACGATACATATATACATATATATATATATATATATATATCAATTTATAAAATATATATGACGATTAAGCAACAATGAATATTCCGCGTTTCATCCACTCTAGGATTCTTCAGGCTTATGCGCGAATTTTGTGGTTGTCTGTCGTTTTTACATACGCGCCTTCTATTAAAATTTTAGTTAGCCAATCAGCTTTCTAGTATCCATCCGCGCCCTTCCTATCATCCAATGAACATGCACTTATAGGACAAAGGCCCATTTGACCTCTGGTTGACCTGATTCTTTGTGTGTGTTCTATTTAGCCTGGATATCTAGTGTCTTGACCTGTTTTAAATCTAGGTTAGGTTTTTTTATGTTTGTTTGTTTTTATATATATATATATATATATATACATATATATATATATATATGTATGATATTTTATGTATATGCATGTTTATTTATTTTATTTATTTATTTGTTTATTTTCTATTGTTTTTGTTAGTTTTAAAGTTATTTTGTATCTCTATCATAGGGTAAATTTTATCATGTGAACACAGTTGTTCGCTATTTCTCTCCTACAGTTTAATAGATGTTGGCGTTATTTAAAGTACATGATAGCAAATTTTTCATAAAGGCATAATCTACATGGGTCGTCTAGGTCTCTACAGGTGTTTTCTTGTCTTACTATTTTCCATTCGACTACTTATATATAACACAGAATTAAAACAACACTCGCACAAAAAATACCAGGAACTCAAAGAAAGCGGACGTTCGCCGGTAGTCGAATTAAAAAATAGTAAGACAAGCTAACACATGTCGATCCATGTAGATTATGCCTTCATGAAAAAATTTCTGTCCTATACTTTAAAGAACCCCAACATCTATTAAACTTTAGGAGAGAAATAGCGAACAACTGTGTACACAAGAAAAACTTTACTCTAGGATAGTGATACAAAATAATTTTAAAATTAACAATAACAATAGAATAAACATACATGTACATAAATAACACACACACACATATATATATATATATATATATATATATATATATATATATAAATATATATGTGTGTGTATGTATGTATGGATATATATACACCGTATTTTGGAATTTATATATATCCCCATGCTTCCGTTTAGTCTTGAAAGACAAAGGATACCCTTTAGGGACAGTAGCGCGTCTAATTGTGATGCAAGGGTTGCACAATCCTTAACCATACATCTCCTGAATCTGAACTGTTTGAGTCCAGTGGCAAGGAGAAAACCAGGACGACTGGAAACAATGCCGAGATTAGCGGAGAGCACATACAGCACCTGGAAGTTACAAATGGTCACCCATTTAGTACCGACCAGGTTTAACGTTGCTTTACTTCGGTGATCCAGCGGGAACCGGTGTGACAACGTGATTATATATATATATATATATATATATATATATATAAATACTAACATAATCTATCTATATATATATAAAAGTGAACGTGTCTGTCTGTCTGTCTGTGTACATTTCCCTACGCAATAACTCTGTCAATTTTTAGTCTATAGACTCGAAATTTGAAATACCGGGTACTGAGATTTGGGAAAATCGATGTGACGGGTGTCAGCCAGAAATTTGGCTGTTAAGGGGTCAAATTTCAACGATTTGACCTTTAAGAACTCTACAAAACCCCTCCGACAATTTTGGGTCTAGACACTTGAAATTTTAGATATAGGTTCCTTGAACCTGGATCTAACTTAATAAAGTGATTTGAGCCCGAAACTATAAATTTTAAGGGGTCATAATAGGGGTCAAAGTTTTAAAAAATTAACCATTTTTTGTTTTTTTGCTTTTTTTGCACAGCATACACCTCCAAACACCCGAGCAACGCCGGGCACCCCTGCTAGTAATAAATAAAACACATTTAACTACCTCTAGGTTTAAAATAGTTCAGATCACTAGATATCTACTCTTTCCGCTTAAAAATCACACACAAAGGAAGGGTGTAGCCCAAAGTCCACTGGGCCTTTGTCCTGTAAGTGCCTGCCCATTGGCTGATTAGGAAGGGAACGGTGGAAACTAGCAATCTCATTGGCTAACTAAAAACACAATAGAATGTGCGTATATAAAAACGACAGACAACCGAAACTCTTCACATAAGCCTGACAAATCCTAGCGTGGATGAAACGTGGAATATTCTGTGTAGCTTAATTGTCATATATATTTTTATAACTTACTATCTAGCTCTACCTATGTTAAAGTAAATGCTTAAAGCTTACGCATAAAATAATAAAATAAGTAAATGCTTAAAGCTTACGCATAAAATAATACTTTCGTATATTAATTTATGTGATTAAATGAAGTATATATATATATATATATATATATATATATATATATATATATATATATATATATATATATAACGTATTTTCTTCTTTTGCGAAAACAAAACTTTTATACCTAAGTCCTAGTAAATATTGGTGTGGTTCTTGGCAATACGCAAATACGCTATCGTGGTTCAACGATGGCCTTAACCCATGCCAGGGACCACGCCACAGATTTTACTTGTTCCTCCATCTTTAATACCACATATTTAAATGAAGGTTTGCTGTCAGGTTATACTTTGATATTCTAGACATTTTGGTGTTTTTGATGGAACAAAGTTCTGCCGCCTCGGTTGTTGACTTTTCCAGTTTCTATTACACAAAATGAAAGAATATCGCTTTTCCATTTTGCTTCCAACATATCACGACAGTTAATAAATAGCTTTTTGCTTCCGTGAGAAACAAAAACCGAATTCTGACGAGATTCTGTCAAAATACCACACATAAATAAAACTGCAGATATACAGGATCTTGTTTCTTTATTTATGTTTGAATGAATCTCCGAATGTTTCCAGCCGAAACACATTTTGGTGCCATTTTTTTTTTTTTTTTTTTTATATTCTTCTTCATAAAAGCAAGAAATATTGCCACTTGGATATAAGAAGCTACCATTTGGGATCATTTCTTACAGGGAAACTGTGGGGAGTTAAGCAGCAAGATGTATGTTCATTCTACAGTCATAGAAGCAGGGAACAGTAACGAATTCTCAAGGTGTGACAGTCCGAGAAAAGAGACTATGAAGGTAGAATTTTTTGCGTCATCTAGGGACCTTAATACTGAAGGGTGCCATTTTGCTGCTTCACGGGTTAGTCAGGTTTATGTACGTCGAGGGAGTACAAGTTCTACGAGGTCATCAAAGCACATTCTACTTGTAAAACAGGAATAGGGATGATACATTGCAACGATGAGACAGATGTTGGAGCTTGGTTAATAGGGTGAAACCAATTATCTTTGACACTTTTTTGAACCCTGTTTAAGAATATTTGTAGATTAACCAGGCAAAATTTGTCAGCATCTGCTTTGTAAAGCTATAGTATATTCCATACAGTGAGTGATTTTCTAGCACAATAAAAGAGGGCCACGTTTTTGCAGCATCCTTTGCAATGTCCTCAATGTATTAGTTCTATTGTGTGAATGTTAAGCCGATGTGTTTCAACGATGACTTAACAAGTAGCGCGTTATTTGCCAGGGCAATCAGTGGTTGAGAATGTTTTTTTTATATATGGTTGCTGTTCGTTTGATTAGATTCTTAGAAGGCCTTCTGTGTTGGACAGCATAAATATTAACGCTGTAGAGGAACATTGCGATTACTATTTAAAATGTGAACTCAAACGTTGCAGAGAAAATTAGAACTTCGACACAAACTTTCCAGATGAAAGAAAAAAAGATATTTATTTTGCCCATTTACCACCAATATGTTCTGTTTTTCTGACTGCTACATCGGCTAGATCTCAATACATGGCACTAGATATAGCTTGCTCTAAGTACACGACGCCAGACACACTTATGCAGTAAATCTTTCTGATATGACGAGAAGTTCTACTCTGGAAAGGGGTAGTAGGAAAGAGATTGCAGGGAAAGGAAAAAGGGATTCTTCCACTAGACTACAAAGTCTATTTTGAACTCTTTCAAGGCAGGATAAGGTCTTTCTAGCAGCTCCTACCCAGACAGAGTCTTCGTAGGCACGAGTCCAAATAGTAACTCCTTATGTCCAAGTAGGAGTATGACTTGTTTGGAGTGAAAACGAGTAAAAAAACATATTATCCTGAAAAAGGGTAAGAAGCCACATCGGTTAAAAAATGTTAATACAAAATTTAAGACAAGATGAGTGAAAATTCATCACTCTAAAGTGGTTACATTAATAATGAATAATTTGGGATCTACGTATCTGCCTATTTGGTTATCCGATAACTTCTGGGCGTTTCATAGAACGGAAATAAACGATCATTCTCCCCTTCTATAAAAACAGATGTATATTTGTTTTTATATAAATAAATAAATTGTGTGTATCGTTGTTGGTTCACGGATGTTAATCTAATGAAACTACGGTGTTTACAATCTAGTTCTCCGTAATAAATAGAGCTGTATTTTAGTATAACTTTTTATTTATACAAACATTTTGGCTACACATGTGCATGCATATTTCAGTTGTTATTTTATTTTCCTTGTGTACTGCGGCCTGAAGAAGATGGACTTGGAACAAGGTCACAACTGAAACATATATGTATATGTGTAGTAAAAATCTTTGTATAAATCAAAATTTATATTACAAATAAACATATATCCATCCCGTTGTGTGAAAGATAGTGAGTAGAATAAGTACAAGGCTGAATCATTATTAGTTTTTATGGAAATTGGGAAAACAAATAACAAGTCAGACAATCCTCTTGACGTCACTTGTTTATTTTATTTTGCATTTTCCTCTTTCTACACAAATTTACACTTTTTCTTTTTCTTATTTCATTTTGTTTTTAAATTTTATTTTTCCAGTTTAAAAAGTTTTTTTTAATTTCTATGTTTTAACTTCACCGATCTAGACGAATATACGAATATTACTAGTACTATAAAGATTGTTGAAGCCTATTTTTCCGCCAGTTTTTGGCGGAAGGTGTACACTCGTAATATTTTGCCTATCTTAGCATTTTGTAGAAGTTTCATGGTATACTCGAATCGCTTTTTTCGCCGATAATTTTTAAAGTCATCCTCTCCTTTCGATTGCCTAGCTTTAATTAAAATATAAGTCACTTCCGGTTTGGCGGTGGTCGTAACAGCAAAGACGTCAGGTTTTCCCCCGTTCTTTTCCTCCTTCACAATACGGGTTCGAGCCTGCCTTCCTACTACCACTTTTTTTTTTTTTTGCTCAACACACACATCCAAACACCCGGGCAGCGCCGGGCTGAAATGCTAGTATATATATATATATATATATATATATATATATATATAAAAGTGAACGTGTCTGTGTGTGTATCTGTGTATCTGTGTGTCTGTGTGTGTACATAACATCCCCAGGCGGTCGTTACATTTTCGTACTAATTCAAACGAATCCATTACTAAAGGCAGTGGTTACACGAAAAACGCAGGCAGGTTGAAAAATAAATATTTTAAGAAGAAAAAAATCTTTACTGTTCAAATGTCATATTGCACGTAGAACTCAACTCATGGTGACTTCGGATCTCTTTACATTCCTATAAGCTCAAATTATAAAATTGTCTGGACATAGTCTTTTGTCTATGACATCGCTTAACTTACCATCCTAAAGTCGAGCTTTCCTGTCCTTTTCTCTCTTGTTTTGTGGGTGGCACAATGATAAAGAACCACATTTCAAACCCGTATTTCTTTATCCTCAGGGGAAGACAAGTAAAATCAAGCAAAATTTAAGTGAAAAGTCATCATTCTAAAGTGGGTGTATTAATAATGAACATAGGTAGAGCTAGGTAGTAAGTTATAAAAATATCTATGGCAATGAAGCTATACATAATATTCAGCGTTTCATCCACGCTAGGATGCGAAGAGTTGTGGTTGTCTCGCGTTTTTATATACGCATACTCTATTGGGTTTTTAGTTAGCCAATCAGATTCCTAGTTTTCACTGCTCCCTTCCTAATCAGCCAATGGGCAGTTATAGGACAAAGGCTCGGTTGACGTTGGGTTTAACCCTTCCTTTGTGTGTGCTTTTTTATCGAGAAGAGTAGATATCTAGTGATCTGACCTATTTTAAACCTAGGTGTAGTTAAATGTGCTTTTTTATTATTATGTTAGTTCATATATATATATATATATATATATATATATATATATATATATATATATAAGAACAAGTAGTTAATAAAACATGTTAAAAGCACTTTGAAAAAAGTAAAAAAAAACATATTTAATTTTTAAAAGGAAACACTAAATAAATGGATAGTCCTTAATTCACGGAGTTTCGAGGAAATACTTTCCTTCTCATCAGAGGGTAGGATTTAACAAAATGCGGGATCGGATTCTGCTTGCAAAAGTATTAAATGAAACTACAAGTAAGTTATAGATCTTACTTGAGAACAAAAAGTGAAGCAGAGGGAATACGGTGAATAAAAAAGTGATTTCACGTGAAGGGTAAAATATCCAATGACGGTAAAATCTAAATATGCAGAATCCAAGAAAGTTAGTTAAATATCCCTTCGTATAAGGGAATCGCGTAATTGGAAGATGGTCCAAAGTAATGCAAAAGGCAGAAATCCGTGGAATAATTCACAAATAGGTACAAGGAAAAGGGAAATAATTCCAATATATTATTTAAAGAAAGATAAAATGTGCGTAAAAAATTTTACAGCTCGACTGTCGAGGCAAGGCTGAATTAAAGAAAATGCGTGAAGAAGACGAAGAAGAAGAAGAAGAAGAAGAAGAAGAAGAAGAAGAAGAAGGGAGGAAGAAAAAAAAGGTGATTGGAATAAATTTAAAATAGAAAAACCAATGTAAAAATGACCCAGACAAGATTATATTAAAGGCACCAACATTTTAAGCAAAAAAGAGGTCAACTGAAACGTACACGTTATTATTTAAGAAATAAATTATCAGCAGGAGTTTTTGAAATATCAGCAGGAGTTTTTGAAGGAAACCAAATCAAATAAGAAGAAATACAAAATAAATACATACACATGTAAATACAAACATACATACATACATATATATGAATGCATACAATTACGCATATACATATATATACTAGCAAAAGTACCAGTCGTTGACTGGGTTCAAAAACAGCCTACAGAAAATGGACTCTGATTTATGAAAGTATGATAGGTTATGAAAAGGAAGGGTTGTAAAGAGATAGCTTCGAATTTGGGGCTATCAAAACCAAAGCAAAATATGATGAAAGTAAAAATAAAATAGATAAACCCCATAATTTATTATACCATACCTGTTCACACTGAAACACTAATCACAATATTCTGTGGATCTATATTAAAAAAACTTGTTAAACTTTGTGAAATATTTCCATTCTATGGAGGTCGGGCGCGAACGAACACCCCATAATTTTATTTAACCCTATTTCTTCAAACTGAAACATAATTATAAAAGTATACTTACGCAGATAGATATGAAAAGTCTTTATTAAAGTCTGTGCCTATTTCCATTCTATGGAGGCCAGGCGCGAACGCAGACCCCACAATTTTATTATGCCATCCATATTAAAGTTAAAACATACTTATCAAAGTATTATTATGTATATCTATAGCAAAAAACACTTGTAAACGTTTTTTTTTTTAAATTTTTAATTTTTTTATTTCCATACTTTGTGGACCAGGCGCGAACGAAGACCCCACAATTTTAATGAACCACCGTTTTGCCAGATCAAACATACCCATTCCTGTGTCTCGATACATCTTCTATCATTATATGTAATCAGTTTTTTAAAATAGTAAACCATATAGGAGCTTATTCGTGACCAGGCACACACAGAGACAGATATTCAGCTTTATATATATATATATATATATATATATATATATATATATATATATATAACAAACACGCCTCCCACACACACATACATACATATAAGTAAATAGATGAATAAATAATTTTTTTTAAAAATTAGAGGAGAGAGAAAGACCGGTATCTGCAAAATTCCGGATAAAACAAGTAAATATTATGTAAATAAGTATGTAGGTATGTAAGTAGGTATGTAAGCAAATGCATATAGTAAAGCATAAGTAAACATACCTGTATAATATAAATATGTAGGTAGATTGATATAATTGATAGATAGGAATATTTAAACGATAAAACGGAAATTGCAGGTGAAAAACCGGCCAAACAAGGAAGAAATAAAGAATTACAATAAAAAAATTATAAAGTTATAAAATATTTAGAAAGTATATAGAAAAAACGATAATGTTATAGAAAAGAATATATATATATATGTATATATATGTATATATATATGTATACACACATATATATATACACTCACATATATATATATATATGATAATTTATGTATATGTATGTTTATTTTCTTTATTTATTTTCTATTGTTATTGTTAATTTTTAAATTATTTTTTATCGTTATCCTAGAGTAAAGTTTATCCTGTGTACACAGTTGTTAGCTATTTCTCTCCTACAGTTTAATAGATGTTGGGGTTCTTTAAAGTATAGGATAGCAAATTTTTTATGAAGACATAATTTACATGGATCATCTGTTGTCATCTCGAATGGTTAGCGCATATCAGTGGGCCAGGTTACTTATGCTATCCAGGTTGACAACTGAAACGGTCAGCTCAGTGTGTAAAAGAGTTAACATTCAGAACAATGTGTTGAAGAATTGGAAATAAAAATGTATGTATTTTAACCTCTTTCTGTCTGTCTCTCCCGCTTTCTCGCTTGAGATAGTTCCCTCAGTCTCAAAATCAACAATCTAGACTTTTACTCTGTTGATTGTGGTGTTCTGCTGGTCCTGTACAATTCTAGGATGTCCACCTTCGCAGCCTTTGCCTTCTCTCTTTGATCAGAGGTTTGATTATTTCTAATCGCCTGATGCATCTCTACCGCAAAATGCCGAAGGGGTAACACAGGCTTTGTTTGCAAGGTCAGAATCTTTCTCTTCTGGTACGTTGACTTTTAAATACCACTTTTTGTGCCATGTGTTACATTTCTTACTCTGGGAAAATAAATTATATATCTTCCCTCTATCTATATTTTCTTCTTTTTTTTGCAACGAGGAAAGATTTGTAATGCAGTTGAAGCCGGGATACAAAAAGTTGGAATTTGGACGGCGTTTCAGGTGTTGCACAACTACTTCAGTCTGCTAATACTTCAACCATTTCGGTTATAATACCACACTGTTACAGAGATCTGAATTTAGTCACACATTCTGACACATCTACTCCTACGTCAACTCTGATTCAGAATGGGAGTAGCCCAGTAAATAGCAAGACAGTAATCACCACAATTTTAAATGACTTTTGAAAATAATATTTCGTTCCATAATGAGGCCCTTTTTCCTTCTTTCTGGGCCGATTGATACGTTTTTCGATTTTTATGTATATTTTATGTTTTTAGTTGGAGTCGTTTTCTTATCTATTTTTTAATTCACCGATTTAGATGTTAATCTATAGGAATATTAATGCGAACACTGGCGAAGCATGATTTTTGTAATTTTTCGTAATAAATCATAAATGTTGCTTATCTTAGCACTTTGTAGCAGTTTCCTCAGACATGTATTGATAAAATTCTCAGGCGGTCCTCACATTTTAGTACGAATTCAAACTAATTTATTGCTAACGATAATAGTACGAAAACGCACATACGTCGCAAATAATATATTTACAAAAAATAAATAAATAAAATAAAATAAAAAGGAGGGAGATATAGCTGTTCACTCGTCATATTTCACGCAGAGCCACGGCTTTAATAAGTGCTTATGCACGGTGTTTTCGGAACTTTCAATATTTCTATATTGTGTTCTTCGTACTGGGGCAGAAATCTTCCATCTCCAAAAGTCTGTCAATTAGAATTGATTATCACACAAGACTTTTATGGATTGCGCAATAGGTTCTTCCGAAACATATCATCTATGGATTACATAAAAAAAAATTCTTGCTCGCGGCACTGAATAGTTGGAGACACACGTGATTGAGTTTTCTTTTCATCAACACGTTGAAATTCATCTTTTAACCACTTTCTATAATCTATATTATATTTCTCTTTGCTTGTTTGTCTGCCCGTTCTACCTTTTCTATAAAAATGGTAGGCCAATCTAACTGCAATTTTGTATAAACCATTGCAGTGAACAAAATATTATGGTATCCGTTCGATTCACAGTTGGAACTTGGTGTGTAGTGCGAAACCTATCAGACTGAAGGCTATTTTCATGCCTTGTTTCAGAAGAGAGTAGTGGTTGGTACACTAACCTAGATGTGGCAACAATTGTCCGTGCATGGGAGAATTATTCTTTGGTAGAGATACAAGATACTCTCAGGTGTCAGAATAATCCAAATAACCCAACATACCAATCCTCATCCAAATAAAATTCATAAACATAAATGCTGAACTATTCAGTATGTTCTGACTGATTTCGGATGTTGTTTGCAACGCTTGATTAAAAAGCTGTAATGTTTGCAACGAGTGATATTTTAGTATTAAGTCTTGCAGAATAGTAACCCATAGATTACATAAATATATATATATATATATATATGTGTAATCTAGATATATATGCATATATCATTGAAAGAAAAACACAGATTTTCTGACTATTGTACAGAATTTATGAAAATATTGTAAAAAGAACTTATAAATATTATTTTGATTCTAATCGATTTGTTTTGAAATGTAATAATAAGTGCAGAAAAAAACGAGTTTGTGTGTGTGTGTGTGTGTGTGTGTGTGTGTGTGTGTGTGTGTGTGTGTGTGTGTGTGTGTGTGTGTGTGTGTGTGTGTGAAGCTGATTTCTCTCTTCTTGCTTGCTTGACGACATCTTTGGTTTAATGAGCTATTCATTTTCAGCGAGCGACCGGCGCTAAAGAACGGACGGCATATCGACCCTTGTTTCAAAGAGTGAACGAGAAAACAACAAACTTCTACTGAAGATTGAAAGACACTGGAATATGAAAAACTTTTTAGCTCCTCGGATCGGAAGAGACCCGGAGAGGTGTTACAGAATTATCCCTGGTTACCAGGATAGATAAGATGCGTCCTGCTGCGTAAAAGTCACGTTGGTATCCGTAACCGAGGATTTTGACCCTTGGGGCGAGAAACAGGGACAAACTCGATAAAAAAAAGAGAAGAAATTAGTTTTTGGACGAACTGAGGTGACCGCAAACGCTATTACGAACTTTAGTCACATCTAAGTGACCGCTACAGAAAAATGATACAACGTATTTATTTATTATTTTATATATTTTATCTATTTATTTTTTTTTGACGATCACAGACTTTTAATCGCTCCGGTTTGAGCCAGTTAAAGATTGACATCAGTCGCACAAGATTACATCCCTGCAGAGTGCGTCAAGCTACAGGTTTTGATGAGTTTTAAACTTTTTATTTTGACTTGAGTTCTTTTCTCGCCGGGACCTTGAGGGGAATGGTTTGTTTTTTAAGGAGAAGAATAGTTAACATGTATTGTTTTATTTTCTTTCGTTTACACAAGCTGAATGTTAAGAGCAAAGAATGTCTGACGCCTTTAAATTGTTTTTTAAAGAAAAATTTAAATCATATTGTTAACAAAAGAAAATTTAAATCATATTGTTAACAAAAGAAAAATTAAATCATATTGTTAACAAAAGAAAATTTAAATAATATTGTTAACAGAAGAAAATTTAAATCATATTGTTAACAAAAGAAAAATTAAATCATATTGTTAACAAAAGAAAAAGTAAATCATATTGTTAACAAAAGAAAAAGTAAATCATATTGTTAACAAAAGAAAATTTAAATCATACTGTTAACAAAAGAAAATTTAAATCATATTGTTAACAAAAGAAAATTTAAATCATATTGTTAACAATAGAAAATTTAAATCATATTGTTAACAAAAGAAAAAGTAAATCATATTGTTAACAAAAGAAAATTTAAATCATATTGTTAACAAAAGAAAATTTAAATCATATTGTTAACAAAAGAAAATTTAAATCATATTGTTAACAAAAGAAAAAGTAAATCATATTGTTAACAAAAGAAAATTTAAATCATACTGTTAACAAAAGAAAATTTAAATCATATTGTTAACAAAAGAAAATTTAAATCATATTGTTAACAAAAGAAAATTTAAATCATATTGTTAACAAAAGAAAATTTAAATCATATTGTTAACAAAAGAAAATTTAAATCATACTGTTAACAAAAGAAAATTTAAATCATATTGTTAACAAAAGAAAATTTAAATCATATTGTTAACAAAAGAAAAAGTAAATCATATTGTTAACAAAAGAAAATTTAAATGATACTGTTAACAAAAGAAAATTTAAATCATATTGTTAACAAAAGAAAATTTAAATCATATTGTTAACAAAAGAAAATTTAAATCATATTGTTAACAAAAGAAAGTGTTTATATAGTTTATGTATGTTGTTATCGGTTGTTTGACGCCTTTAAATTGCCAACTATCTTAAGGGAGTCAAATTGGCTTTATTTTGTTTTTCAGAACAAAATCGTCAGTCGTATTTTTAAGAACAGAAAAGTGTGTTGATTATAAGTTGGCTGACGTCTTTTAACTGTCAAATGTCTTACAGAAGTTAAAATGGTGCGTGTGTGATCTTATTTTTAGACAAAAAAGCTTGAGTCGTATTTGTAAAAGATAAGAAAAGAGTGTTTCGATAGTCTGTGTGCGTTGATTAAAAATTGTTTGATACCTTTAGACTGCCTAGTGGTATCGGTCGCATGATAATCGCTCTACACAAGTTGACTGTTGAATTTTTTAAAGTGAATTTTCGTTTCTCTTTCAATGTTGTTGTTATTGTTGTAAGTACTTACCGTATAAAAGAGAAATGAATAGTAACTAGGAGGACGCTAAGACGAGGGTAATGAATCGCGACGTGGAACGAGGAGAGGTGTCGGTGGATACAAATAGTGAGGAAGGGTTGGATGAATATAATCTAGGAGATGATCGAGGAGAGGATTATGGATGAAATTGCCAAAGGTGACTGAGGTTTTCCGGACCCTCTTGGAGATTTAAAAAATTCCTGGATTCAAATGTGATTCGGGAGAGCTGGGCGATTGGCTGCGGGCCGTATAAAAACAAATAGGAGGTTTTCGGTCTGCAGGGTGTAGAGATGATTCTGCTGGCAAATGAAGCCGCACTAGGACTGGTGTCGCGGTTCATCGGGTGTCAGTTCAGAGACGATCCACGCTTTACGTGGAGGAAGTTGCACGCATAACTCGTGAAAGTATAATAAAGTGAACGGACCGCCATCGATATCGTGAGGGAGCTATTCCGGCTCCAACAAAGTTCAAGGGAGGAGAAAACTGCGCTGGATGAGAGGATTTCAGGGCTAGCTATAAGGGCGTTCTTTTACCTAACGGTAAAGGACAGTGGGCCCATTTAGGCACAGTTGGCCGACGTACTTAGGCGCTGGTGGATTCGGGCGTGTGTCCTGAAGGGTAACCCCGTCAAGTTACAAGAGACCCTGGAATCGGCGCACAACTGTGCTCGAATATGATCGAGAATTCGAAGCTCCCGGTGGCGGGAAGATGTTACGAGAGATCACCAAACTGCCGGAAAGCTTCGATCTAAGCCAGTTGAGAGAGTCTCACAACGCCATGGGCGGGAGGTAGAGTAAGACTAGGAGAAAGAAGCAGACTCTAGGAGAAGGACATGGGACCTAAGATATGGATTCTTTAAACCCGTTCTGGGTCGACTAGGGATGGTTGCTTCACTTGTGGATACGAGAGACATAGTGCGGTAGATTGTCCGACCCGATGGTGGAGGAAATCATGGGATCTGGATCCGATCTGTAAGAAGTGTCATGAATTGGGACATTCGACCAAATGATGCAAAGCGGCAAGAGATAGCCGACTAGGAATAAGAAAGTATAATAGTCAGATATCCCATGACCCTCCCGGTGGCAAAACCCAGAGAAACAGAGCTTAGACGGCCAAGAAAGCAATGAAGTGTCAAGTAACCCGGATTAAAATCACTCCTGGGGTGTTGTGCTGCGTCCAACGACTCACGCCTCCGGGGAACAAAGAAAAGTTGTCCAAAACATGAAGGGGCAGGCGACCCTAATGAAGGAAAGACCCCTGTGTTGTTGGACCTGTGGTCAGTCGGACCATATGGCCAGAACTTGCCCGTCAAGACGATGCTAGCGATGTGGAGGTAGGAGCCAGCTGCGAAAGAGTGCTCCCGAAGAAAGTTGGACCCCTCCAAGAAAGAAGAGGGAACTCAGAGATAATAAATTGGATTTCTGCGGAGAGCTCGAAGGGTACACGGATAGCGCTGGGCGAGAAGTTCTTGTTGCGAGGTCCCGCCCAAGGATGGAGCCAGGAGAAAAGGCAAGTAAAGGTCTGTCAAATCCTAAAGGAAGGTCCCGACTTTACCTGTCAAATGATGACAAGAGATGTCGAAATGACGGCCCTAGTGGACACGGGTGCTTCGGTGTTCTTAATAATTTCCTATGCGTACCATCGACTAACGAACAGAAGTCCATTATGTTCAGCTGACCTGGAGTTGACTCAGGCAGATGAAGCGAAGTTACGATTGGAGGGTATGACGCATATCCCTTACAAGTTAGATTGGAGATCTGGACATATCAATATGTGGTGACCGACCTGAGTAGAGAATTGACGCTGGAGAACGATTGGTTGAGGAAGCAAGTGGTGGAGATTAGTTTCAACCTGGCAGCCTTGTTGATGAAACCGGTAAAGAATTCCTCTGGGAGACCAGAGTCGTGCGGGGACCCTTTCTGAGTGGTTTTGTGAAGATAAGGAATCCCTCCAGAAGCAGTGGATGGTAGATAGGGAAGATTTGTCGGATGAGGAAGCCGAACTGCTGCTTGATGAAGGGCCATCCGCTTATCTGAGGATGGCGAGGATGGCGAGTCCTTAAACCAATTAAAAGAATCTGTCAGTTAATCGCGACCTTTACGAGGGGGAAGGGGGCGAAAATTAGTGTAAAATCATTGATTTTAGAAACTGAAATTGAAACTCACAGAACGGATAGTCAATCGGAATTAAATAGAAAAAGATTTTCTTGGAGGCTAATCTGAACTACGAAGGGTTGAAATAAATTAAAAAGGTATTCAATAAACAAAAGTAATAAAGATTTGTACTCATTAAACTGACGGTACGAATAATTTGTCGGAATAAGGAAAAGAAATGTTGAATTTGAACTGTGATTTGAATCTTTAAACTAAAAAGAAAATGAAAATCTGTACATTGATATTTGGGGAATTAAACAAAAAACTTTTTCTTTTGAAAACCTGTGGTTGATAATTTTATGAATTAAAACGAAAGGGATCAACAAAGGCTTTAAGCTAATGATTGTCAATTAAATTGAACAGAAAATTTTTTTGAAGTAATTAAATCAATGCGTTGAAATTAAAAATGGAAAAGAGTTAAAAATACATAAATGCGATAGAGATTACTCGCACGAACGTACATACCGGTATCGAAGGTAGCTTACTCGATGCTTTTAAGCAACGAGATAATGATAGAAGAAAAAATAATAGTAGTTTTTTGTGTGTGTCGTATTTTAAAATGTAAACGGAGTCGAAAAAAAGGAGGGACCAACTACGCAGGTAAAATTGGTTTACTTCGTCAAGCAGGCAGAGACTTGCTGATACGGCTGGCGAGCAATTTGGCGTTGTCCGGATCACAATAAATTGAATTATAACGAATCACGCTGTATTTTGAACATTGATTTCTGGGTTTTGGTGATTTAATTCCAGTGCGGTGGTCGGTGGTTGAGGGTCTGGGCTGGACCGTCCACTTGAGCCGGCAGGGGTGGGTTTAGTCGAGCAAGGGCCCTGTTTGATCATGCCGCCGCCGGCGCTAGTTGGGCGTGTCGGGCTCAGGATTTCTCCACTGCCGATCATCCTAGACTTTGGGGTACCTCCCGTTCGTGTGTGAATATTACATCTTCTACTGGAAGGGTTAGGGGTAACATGTGGTGTTCGATCCGGCGAAGACGTGTAAAGGAAGCGTAGGGATTATAAGTGAAGAAATACTAACAGCAGAACAGGTGAGCAGTGGCCAATGGAGCGTGAGCTGTTGCGTGACAGATGCGGAACTATGCCTGGACAGAGTCACGGTTTGTTGCCTCCGCCTGCGATCACCAGAGTATCACACCCACTCTACTAGTTGTTAAGTGGAAGGGTATTGACGACTACTCAAACTAGAAAAACTTTCAGAAGTCTGTAGCTGTCATTCGTGATTAATATGAAGAATTAAAAGTGACTATTTAAGTCTTGAAATGGAAAGTAACTACGAAACTAAAGGTAAGATTTTCCCCATGTCATTACAGGGATAAACATAATTACACTAGTGCAGCTGTTAGCACTGATTTGGACAACTGGAGCATTGAAAATGGGAAAGCGTGCCATCTTCAAGAAAGCCAGTGGGATGATGATCATGTAGTCTAATCGGTTAGTGACTAGTCAGCGACTAAGAACCCTGTGAGAGATAGATCAGAGGGTACCGAGAAGGAGTCGATAAGTTCGATGAGGATAGACAGCGTATAATTAATACGTATAAGAATGTGGAGGATTCCACTATAATCGAAAACGTTTGTGATACATATGGAACTTATATATATATATATACATGCATATATATATATATATATATATATATATATATATATACATAGTAATTTAACGTGCGTTTTAAATTCAATTATTTTGAGTAATGTGTCTATAAACACTTTAAACAAGTGTGTTCTTATTTATCTTTCTGCAGACTTTATACGTTCTTTTCGATATTTATATAAAATCTGCAGTAGCTTTATTATATGACAAGGGCGCG
Source organism: Euprymna scolopes (assembly GCF_053919585.1). Taxonomy (NCBI): domain Eukaryota; kingdom Metazoa; phylum Mollusca; class Cephalopoda; order Sepiida; family Sepiolidae; genus Euprymna; species Euprymna scolopes. The sequence goes on from NC_136482.1 coordinate 24,571,822, forward strand.
TTCGAAATGAATGTTTCTGTTTTGAGCACATTTGAACCATACTACTTGACATTTTGCATTCAAGCCATTATTTAAATACAATTTCATAAAATCAGCAGTAAGTTCTCTACAGTGCAATGTAGACTACAATGTATTGTGGACTAAGTAACAGCGTGGAGGATTGAAAATGGGCGATTGTACCGATGTTTATGACATTAAAATATGAGAGTATATATATATATATATATATATATATATTTATATGATGTTTTAATGAAGACTTACAAACAGATGATATATATATATATATATATATATATATATAAAGGACTCCCTGTCTTTTTGAATCTGTTATGTTACTCAAAATCTGATAATCGATTCATGCAGTCTAAGTCATTCCATACGTTTCTGTGGCATTTTTCCCAAGTTTAAAACGGAATTTGGAATTTTATTGCATATCGTTCTTCTAAAGTGTCATCATATCTAGATTGCATTTTTGAAATTCACCCACTGAGACAATCAGGCTTTAGTAGGGTATCCCAATTCCTAGTTTAGCTGTTCATTTGAACCTGAAATCATAAAAATTGGTCAGTTATCTCATAAAATATATAGCAATACCATACTGAATTTTTAAGAGTCTACGACAATTTTAAATGATTGTACAAAAAAGTTTAGAAACTTATTGGACGCACCTCGTATGAAATATATTCTGTTTGTAAATCTTACTTAATTAAAACATTGCACTAACGTTTCGAAATAATGTCTGTTTAATTTGAAACATGCCTTTTCGATCAGAAACAGGAAAGCTGATCATCATACAAATAGGCTTACTTGATAAATATCTATTTTACGCGCGTCTATATACTTTGATGAAGGCAATTGTCGGTCGGGCAGGTAGTCTGTCTGTCTGTCACATTTGCATTTTAAATATTATCCTAATTGCTGAACTCGTTTCATTTAGTAGATACATCCATGTATCTTTATAAAAGGGCTTACCCGATCTAATAATGGTAAATTAGCGGCCACAATATGATTAGAAACGCAATATATAAAGTATAAGTTTAAATGTTATAAACTCAAGAAAGCGAACTTCAGTCTGTAGTGGAGTGAGACCATAAATCGATAGTAATATTTAAGTTTCTTTTTTTAACAAATACAAAAATCCTTCGCAACTACAGATTGCCATTGCACAATCAGCCAACCTCCATCCCCTGTCTCATCACCACAATTTTACATTCCTGTGCCGGTTTTACAGGTATTTTAATAGAATTTGCTCTGATGAACTCATAGCATTTGCGTTCCCTTGAAGTATATTCTCTCGACTAACCCGACAAGCACCAAAATTTCACCCGTCACCCCTTTTCCACCCTTTCAACTAGATACCGGAAAGGTAATTTCTTCACCTCAACTGCTAGTTTCTCTGTTTCCTGCGACATTAATTGTACTAATCCGCTAAAGTTTAAATGTAATGTGAACAGACATTTCGCTGCTCAACTCCTCACAGTCTTCTATTAAATACGATTCCAAATAATAATGTGTCCAAGTAGAAAATGACTTGTATGAGTGTAAAAAAGACTTTAAAAAACAACGATTAGGAAAAACGAGCAATGGTTTCAGAAGGCCCAAAATTACCTATAATTTTTATATATCTTTCATGACCAGTCGCCCAGTCTAATACTAAATGAACACTGACAATGCGAACACAAGCATTGAACATAAAATATTGTTTAAATAAGTGACGTTAAGATATTAGGAAATTCACACCAGAAATTAATTTACGAATTAGGTTAAAGTGACAACGGAAGTAACGTAGTTTCGGCTAAGACGTGGAAGATGAACATTGGAATTTTAGTTTGGAAAAAAAAACACGATTTGTTTTCCGCGTTTTCCTGATAGGCAGGTAATAGGAAACGAATACAATTGCGATAGCATAGACGTCCATTGTGAATTATTTATAAAAAAGTGGAAAAAAGAGGAAAAAAATGTGTCTGAAGTAAAAAAAAAAGAAATAGATATAACAATGGAAGGAAATGATTTATTATTAGATGAAAAGTATAAGTGACGACGATAAGGACGATAAGGTAAAGTCATTCATTAAATGCATAAAAGTGATAAGAAAAAGGATGGGTAATCAGCTGAGGAGTAGTCGAGTGGGTAAGTTGTTTCCGCTTATCGGTCCCTTTGAGACAAAGACGAGACTTTAAAGATTTCGATTTTAAATACATTTAATTAGAGATTGTTTTACGGACGGTCTTGAGTTACCGAGAGTTGATGACAGTTGTCTGTTTGGAACGATTTATGAGAGTATTTCGCTCGAAGCATATCGAGAGGTTAGTGTTTAGGGAGTCGTTTTTCGTGATGGGCTCACCCCTCCCCCAATACCCACTGATATCTGCATAATGTGTCAGAGTCGGTATTTTATTTTGTTTTATATTTTCTTATAGTAGAACCTCAGGATACGACATATAAAATTAGTAACAAAATACAGTACAGTATATAATACACATATATATAATCAAATGACATTATAAATAATACGGTAAGGCGGGGCAAATACCGTAACCAAGGGCCGGAAAAACATCGTATTCCACATCATAACCTGAATAAAAAATGTATCCTAGGGCCACCGTATCCCGGGATTCTACTGTATCAGTGCTCGCGTCCTCGGCAATCGCCAATGTGAGAGACAACGACATGGGTAGAAGAAGAGAGATGAAGACAAATGGAAAATCACAATACAACGTTGGGGCCAGCAATTGCTGTTTTTATACAATGATACGTCCATTTAATTGTCATTTTTATTTAATCCTATTGTCTCTAGTAAAATTCAACGTTTTTTTTTTTTTTTTGGTTTTTTTTTTATTAAGCTCGTCCTAAAAGTAATGCTTCTTTTTTAACAAAAGAAATAGTTGGAGAACTACAAAGACAGGAATGGTACTATTAAAACAAGCGACCTTTGTATTTTAGAGCCTATTTTTCCATCTAGTCACCATTGCATAGACGTCCGAAGCTCGCTTTGCACGGACCCATCTCCTAACTGAGCTGACATCAACTGCATCGACTCCTAAATGCTTAACAGTGAATGTTGATAAGTTCAATTTCTTCTGTATGGAGGAATTCAATGACGCATCTCTGCTTCTGACTCACGTTCATGACATAAATTGCTTTCTTAGAGTCTTATACCATCAATATCTGCAACAGAGTGATGAACTTTTCAGGTGATGAATGCATAAGTTCAGTCATCATAACAATGCAATTTGTAATCCCCTCTGAACCCCTCTGATCGAAATGAAAATAGAAAGCATTATTTTTTTAACTCTCTCGTATATTCAACAACACGTGATATGTAATTGCCAACTTTATTCAATGTTACGTCTTTTCCTTATGTGATTATATTCAACAATGCGTTCCTGTTGACATATAATTTTGCCTTTTCAATTTGACGTTACGTTTTGATAAAAATCTAATGAGTTTTTTTATTCACGTTTAGATTGATATTGAGCTGAAAAGCGAGATGCTTGTTCACATTACATTTAAATTTCTTCATGTTAGTATAGTTAGTGTAGCGAAAATATGGAGAGAAATCAAAAGTCTAACAGTTTGAGGGAAGAAATTATTAGAGTAAGTAGCTATTCCTGCAGTATACATGCATAATATGATCGAGTCTATTACTGAAATTATGGGTGGTTACCTCTTAGGCGAGGCGCCACGCCGACGGCGACGGCAATGCAAGCCCAGTCTGCACCTCGTCTGCGGTATGAGAAGCGGAGGTTACAATAGAGGGTACCCACGTAGCGTACCTCGTAATATAAAGTAGACGAAGGTGACAGAAAATTACGCAAGCAATTCAACATAGTAGACGTAGATTTACATTTAAACTTCAGAATGGAGAAGTTTAAATGTAATGTGAACAGTCATCTTGCTGCTCAGCTCAATATCAATCTAAACGTTGAATAAAGAAATCTCATAAGATTTTTATTGAAACGTAACATTAAATTGAAAAAAAAAGCATAAAGTACTTGTAAAACAGGTACGGGAATGAAATATTGCAGCGATTGGACAGGTTTTGAAGCTTATTTAATAGCGCGAAACCTATTACGATGGAAACTCTTTTTTATCCTGTTTAAGTGTGAGCGACTAGTCGCAGATATATCAGGCCAAACATAACAGCAATACTCCATTTCTTGGCGAATTGTGGCTTTGTAAAAATACAAATCACTCTTTGGTGTGAGTAATTTTCTAGAATGGTAGATGGAGCCCACCTTCTTTGCAGTAATCTCGCCAATGTCCTCAATATATTTGGTCGAATTTATGTTGCCTGCGAATGTTAAGCCGATGATTTTGACGGATGATCTCCAATGTAAATGTTATGTGGATTGACAATCGGTGGTTGGCAAGGCTTTTCTAGTTGTTAAAAAAAGACGCTTAGTATCAGTAGCATTATATGTGACCATCTATTCGACTACAAGCTGAAGGTCATTATCTTCAACATGAGTACACTTGCTCCCTTATGTTTATTTTGTTGTCATCAGCAAATATATCCATCCGAGACACACTTTTAACAGGTGGATTGTTTATGAATGTCAGAAATAGCAAAGGTCTAACAGTCGATTCCTAGGGTACACTTAGATTGATATATTTTTGTTTATTCTACGGTCATTGAGGGCAACCTTAATTTTTCTCTTGGGTAAGAAGGGTTTGATTATGTTAAACATTCGCTCAGAAGCATTCGTCCAGAAGTACATTCGTCCATCTTTCTCTGTCTCTTTCTCACTTCCTCTCTATATATAGTCATCCTTCTTCTAAGCTGAACAAAGGGGGAGGAAATAAAAGTTAGCCAAGGCTTTGTATGAGAAAAGCTATTCGATTGGCTAATGAAAATTTTAACCAATGGGTGGGGATAACAATGAATCTGATTGGTTAGCTTGCTAAACTTCAGACCACGTGTATTTATAAACACACCCATGTATATGAACTACATGCATTTAATTCTGACAAATCCTTATAAAACGCGAAAACTTCTGTGTAGCTTATTGCAATATATATATATGTGGGGGGGGACAAACACACGCACACACACGCGCATATATATATATATATATATATATATATATATATATATATATATATATATATCGGCGCATTCATTTATAAGAATGTACCGATTATCGAAGCTTGTCTTTTTATTTTATTGTTTTATTTTCTTCTCTCGCACATGTGCACGTGTCGTGTTTGTTATATGGTCGATGCTAAGATGAGAAGTTGAATTCTGATACCAAAAAATCTATTCAAATGAGACGAAGGCATCGTATGTGGGCCTATCTCCTATTTAACTATGTTGAAATGCTTGCGTGATTTTCTGCCGCCTTCGTCTACCTTATATTACCAGGTGCGCTATGTGGGTGCCCTCTATTGTTACCCCCGCTCCGCATACCGCAGACGAGGAGCAGACGGGGCTTGCATTGCCGTCGTCGTCGGCGTGGCGCCTCGCCTAAGAGGCTACCACCCATAATTTCAGTAATAGACTCGATCATATTATGCATGTATACTGCAGGAATTTATGCTTAAAAATCTTTGTTTTTTTTATTATTTATTGAAGACCAAGGACAGATGTTGTTTTGAAATGCATTTATTTATTACCTTGTCTAAGTCGGTTTTGGTTTACCGATGCTTTTGTTCCTTTTTTTTTTACTTCATGGAACGTAGAGTTTAATAAAGACGCATAAATATTACCAGAGACGTAACATCGGCTAAAAAAAAAATAGGCGATTAAACATTACGCGAGACGTATCGTTGAATAGAGAAGCCCAATTACATTTTACAAGAAATGTAACATTAAATTGAATACGAAAATGATTAAATGTTAACACAAACGCCTTTTTGATAACAAAAATCCATTGAATATTATCAGAAACGTAACATTGGATATACAACAGGCTTTTATCAGCTTGGCAAAAAAGTTCTTGCGGTTTTTAACTTTTAAATTCAGATGAATATATCTTGACTCAAACAATAATTTATTGATCGAAATAAGCACCATCAGAATGAAAACACTTTTGTAAACGCAAAACAAGTGTATTTTTGCCAGTAATGTAAAAATCTTCGTTCTGATGGCGATGAAGTCGCTGAAGGCATTTTTGATATCGTTTAGGTTTTTGAAGCATTTCTCACGCAGAAGGTTATAGAAATGCTTGAAAAAGTGGTAGTCAGTAGGTGAGAGGTCTGGGGAGTATGACGGATGAGGCAAAGATCCGTAACTCAATTCGTTCAACTTCTGCGGGGTCGGTTTAGCAACGGAGAGGAGAATTGAGACTTTTTAGTTCACTAAAGCTGGGTGTTGTTGTCGAAGTTTCTGATGCATTTCATTTTGTTGAAAGTACTTATCCGTCTTAATGTTTTCGTCTGCATTCAAAAAACTGTAATGAATGAAACCGGTTGCAGACCACCAAAGAGTCAGCATGATTTTCTTTTTGTGCAACTCTGGCTTCGGGAAGTGTCATGGAGCTTCTTCGGCGTCTGACCATTGAATTTAGCGTCACCGGATGACATAAAGAACACACTTTTCATCGCAACAACCAGGTCGAGAAACAGGTCGTTCTTGTTGGGTAAAAGAAGGAAAGATGACACTTTATTACAAGGTTTCTTTTGGTTGTCGTTCAAATTCGTGAGGCACTCATTTATCAAGTATTTTTTGTCTTTCCAATCTTTCTGAAGTGGTTAGAAATCGTCGTATAAGTTACGTCTTATTCAGAAGCAAGTTCTCGAATAGTTGAGCGTGGATTGATTCCGACTAAGGCTCTTAATTGATCGTTGTCAACATCCGATGGCCGACCACTACTCTCATCATTTTCAAGACTCTCGTCGGTACCACAAAATTTCTTAAACCACCATTGTACTATGTGTTCAGCAGTGATTCCTGGGTAAAATGCTTCGTTGAGATCGCGAGCATTTTCAGCAGCTTTTCGACCTAGCTTAAATTGAAATAAGAGAATTGTGCGAATTTGCTTTTCCTCATCTTGTACGTCACGTTCTGGAAAGAATACATTTTTTAAAACGATTGTAATTTAAATTATTAAATAGAACGGAAAAAAAACGCTCTTTTAGATGATATATAAAGTAAAGGTATTATAACGAAAACTTATTTGAAAAAACGTCATTTGAAATAAAAATTAAAAATTCCGCAAGAACTTTCTTGTCAACCTAATACATGACACGTTGTTGAATTAAAAGAGATTTAATTTCACCAGAGATGTAACATTGGATGAAAAATACAATTAAATAATACCAGAGACATATTGTTGAATAAAAAAACAATTACATTTTATTAAAAACATAACCTAATTTATAAAACCCACCATGTCTGTCTGTCTGTCTCTCTGTCTGTCTCTATATTTTTAAACTCTATCTTTTCCGAAACTAAAAGTTGCAGAGGTGCGCTTGAGGCCTCAAATGATTCAATTTTTTATGGGCCCTTCTTTTATGGGTCTTTAGCCGGTTAAAATAGTTTTTAAGAGATCAAAAAGGAGTCAAAATTGTACAAATCGTTATACATTTTGTACATTCATCTTAGTTTATTTTTAATTTTTAATCAGTTCATATGCGTGTCAGGATGGTACAGTGGTAACGTCACCAGCTTTGAATGCTACAGTTTTGATTTCGGTTTTAATTCTGGCTGATTTCACCCAAATCCTTTTATATTTTATTTTTGAAATTACGACTCTTTAATAATATTTACAAAATCTGAAAAATAAAAATTCAGCAGAACCCCAAAAATTGGTAACAAAATACAGTACAGTATATAATACACATGTATATTATCAAATAACATGATAAATAACACTGTAAGGTGGGGAAAAAATCGCAACCAGGGGCTGAAAAAGTCGTAACCTGAAAAAAACGTATCCTAGACCACCGTATCCCGGAGTTCTACTGTGTCATATGCTGGAAATGAAATAAATACATAAAATCTCATATCGCCTTCGGGCCTGTTTGCGTGTTCTTTGTAACAGATTCCAGTTCCCCAAGGACGGTTGACGAATCTCCCAGAAGAAACAATAGTAGAACAAGTTACGTCGTTATGTAAATGTTGTTATATATTCTGGCCGGCACGCACCAACAACACTAGATGAATCAAGAACCGTAAAATAGATGAGGACAACAGTCCGTTATATACCACAAGCACAACGTAGAACATGCATGGTCTGTTTATGATAAGGTCACAAAAGATATTAGTAGTGCCACATTACACATTCAAACATCATAAATGCAAACAAGTAAAAACACACGTACGATTCAATTATATACACACGTATAGAGAAATAAAAAGGAACAAACCGAGTTATGTGTTAATCAACGTTTCGTCTTTATTTCGAGACTTCCTCTGGATGAATATAAAGACGAAACGTTGATGAACACATAACTCGGTGTGTTCCTTTTTATTTCTCTATTTTATCCATTATTCTCATCATACACACGTATGTTTATTTGTTTGTATATACATGGATATATAAATACCACACCTTTACGCAACACTTATATGTGAGAACAAAACAAAAAAAGAAAGGAAGATTACTTAGGTTAGTGGGGTCAGCTTCAATGAAAAAATCCAAACTGATTGCAAAAACGACAAACGAATATATAGATTAGGAGGGGGTGGGAGACATGTTCCTTTTGTTGCAAAAGACTGTCTTGGATCAGTCAAAGTGTGAGTTTATTACTGGCGATAGGTTACTGCAACCAACAGTTCTAGTCTACTTCTTCTATTGAGTCATTATCGCAACTTCGTTGTAAAGCAGACAGCACAACCCTTGTTACCAGTTGCTCTCTGCTTCCACCTCCTAATTCTACTTTGTTACTTGGCCCGAGTGGGGGGGGGAGTCGCAAGGAGAATTCCTTTGCAACTTCAGAAGCTTACGCGACCATTTGGGTAATCCCCCTTGACCGTTGAAATAAGTTTTTTCGACATATAATAATAACCCCAAAACTAACATCAAAATCATTATATGTATGCTTACATTTGCTTTTTTTTTCCTTTTTTTATAGAAAGAACTTATATCGTGTATTTACTTTTGGTTTATCTTCCACGTGAGTCATTCTGTATGCTTCATTTTCTACATTACATTGGCATGCTTCTTTCTTTTTAAGAAAATTTCTGTTTTTCTAATGAATATACGTAATAAAAAACTCGTACACATATTGATTCTTCCACATAATCGAAACAGATCTGTAAAAATGTCTGCCGAATTTTGATATGCTTGAATAAATAATTGTTAGGATAAATAAAACATTGGAACTTGGGATATAGCTATATATTTATATTTTTTTATTACATTTTCACCCCAAACAAGGCAAATTACCACTTTGGTGTAGGGGGCTACTATCAGGGGCAACAACTGCTGGGGTACTATGTAGGGATTTGGGCAGCAAGATGTCGGTTCACGTTATACTTGAACTTCTGAACGTCAGTACTGTTGGGGAAGCAGGGACCTGGAATGGAATTCCAGAGTTTAGCGGTTCTGGGGAAGAAACTATTGGAGTAAAAAGATCTTTTACATCTAGGGATCTCTACAGTGTGGGGGTGGGATTTAGCAGCCTGTCGGGTTTGTCGAGGGTGCTCACGTCGTGGGGGCACAAGTGATTGCAGTTCGTCAGAGCATTCACCACTAAAATACTTGTAGAAAAGGCAGAGGGATGCAAAATTTCGTCGATGGGACAGAGGCTGAAGCTTAGATGCCAGTTCAGGGCCTATCAGGTTTGCGACTCTCTTTGAACCTTGTCCAGGAGCGAGAGACAAGTAGCAGATACACCAGCCCAGATGTGGCAGCAATATTCCATACATGGGCGAATGGTGGCCTTATAGAGGTACAGGATACTTTCGAGTGTTAGTAGTTTTCTAGCACAGTAGAGAGAGCCCACCTTTCTTGCAGCGGCCCTGGCAATACCTTCAATGTAATTGTTCCAACTCATGTTTCCTGTGAACGTTAGGCCAAGGAGTCGTTGGCCATTGCTATAGGTGGTAGAGAAGGTTTCTTGTAATTATTGAATGAAACTAGTTTAGTCTTGGCGGCATTGAACGCGACCAACCACTTTTGTCCCCATTCCACCACAGATTGGAGGTCTTCCTCTAGTGTTTCTGCCATTTCTTTAGAAATGTGTTCCTTCGGCTTCCTGTCGTGCCTGCCATAGAGTGTAGTGTCATCACCATATATACTCATCTCAGAGGCAATTTTGTCAGGGAGGTCATTTATGAATATCAGGAACAATAGAGGTCCAAGGATAGAACCCTGGGGCACCCCCGCATTTATATCACACTGTTTAGATGTACGACCGTCGAGGACAACCTGGATTTTTCTCTTATCTAAGAAGGATTTAATTATGTTATGTATTCTACCAGTGATACCGTATGATCTGATTTTCCTGAGGAGACCCTCATGCCATACCCTTTCAAAAGCCTTAGATATATCTAGAGCTACCGCTCTGCCCTCTCCCGCTTTGTCCAGTGAATGGTATATACGTTCAGAGATCACAGTGAGGATGTCTGCTGTGGAACGGGCTTGTCTAAATCCATATTGTTTGTCAGTCATAAGTTTAGCATCTGTAAGATGATGGACTAGAGCATGGTTAATTATGGTCTCAAATATTTTGGCAAAAAGTGGGAGGAGGCTAATGGGGCGATAATTAGATGGGTCAGTCCTTTCGCCAGAATTCTTGAATACTGGTACCACAGAAGCAGTTTTCCAACAGCCCGGAAAGCAAGCTTCATTAAGGCATTTGTTGTAGAGTTTGGAGAGTACTGGAGCTACTTCGGCTGAGCACTTTTTTAATAGCAAAGCTGGGATGAGATCGAGTCCACATGCTTTTGAAGTGTCAAGGTTTTTTATAATAGCATGCACCTTAGCAGGGGTGGTTTTCAGATCGTCTAGCGTGGCGTCTGTCCGCATAGGAAAGTCAGGTAGGGGGTGGTTGGAAGGGTCGAGTGTGGAGTTTGAGGCAAACCGACTGGCAAGCATGTTAGTCTTGTCGGTTGCTGAGGAGACAACCTCGTGATTGTTGGTTAGTGGGGGAATTTTTGATTGCCCATTGTTTACTACACTGTTGTAGATTTTCCAGAAGTCTCGAGTTCCTAGTTTTTGTGCTTCGATGCGCTTTTAGTGGTTTCCATAAATTCTCTTTTAGCTGTCGCTATTTCTTTCTTAACGTTATTTCTAGCTTCTATATACTTCAGTCTGTTTGAACTGGACTTATGTCGGTTAAACCTTCTGTATGCATCCTGTTTTTGAGCAATGGCAGTTGCACAGGTCGACGTAAACCATTGGGTAGAGTGGGGCTTACTATAAAATTTCCGCATGGGAACATACGCTTCGATTGCAGTTTTGAACCAGTCAGTGGTCTCGTTTGCACATTGTTCAGCAGGGAAAGAAAAAATATTTCTCCATGGGGCATCTCTAATTAGTTCCCTGGTGGCTTCCCAGTCAGCCTTTTTATAATATCTCGTTGTTTTGAGCATTGGCTCTTCAGTTTTGGGTCTAGAGTTTAGGGCGATTTCAACCATTATCACTGCATTATCAGCGTTCCCGAGTGGGCTGTGGGCCTTTGTTATGCAGTCATCGGGAACTGTGGTCAAAAACAGATCTAGAAGTGATGAGTGTTGTTCTTCCTGGTCAGGGAAACGGGTTGGAAACGTAACCATTTGTGATAGGAAGTGAGATATAGTGAAGCTATGAGTTGTACTGCCCGCTGCATCTGTGTAAGTAGAAAATCCAAGCCAGTTTTTGTGGTGAACATTAAAGTCACCAAATACATGTATTTGTGCGTTAGTGTCGAGGGACAGTGCCGTGTCTATGCTGTCAGATACTTTGTTTATTATGGTGCAGTCCTGAGTCGAGGGAGAGCGGTAGAGAAAATAATAGTAGCTAATATTGTGTTGCATGTTTAGTCTAAAGCACATAAAGGCTTGATCATCTGTTTCTAGGTTTGTTTCTCTAGTCAAGGGAAGGGTATTACGAATGTAAACTCCAAGTCCGTGCATATGTCTGTCAGAGTCCTTACGGCAGAGTGGGAGATATCCAGGCATGTTAAAGTGGTTAGAGGGAATGGAGGAGTGTAGGTTAGTCTCACTTAGTGCTAAGATATCCGGGGTATTTGTTAATAGAAATGCTTCAACATCAGCTAAATTAGTTCTAAGCCCACGGATATTTGTGAATGCGAGCCTCAAGGGAGGAGGCAAGTTGAATTTGTTTGTCCTTAATCCTGGTTTAAGCTTATTTTTAGATTGTACTGTCGTACTATTTTTTTAACAGTTTCGGTTTAGATAAGGGGGAGCTAAACAAGAGGTTATGCAGAGCTTCAGACATGCATCACAATTAGACCATCAGCTGACCTTTCTCCAATTAGGATTATGGCCTCAGGAAAGCCCACCGGGGCTGAGTTCAGGGTCCCTTTCCATGCGCGTCATGGCACTACAAACAACCCGATATTATACAACTGTTGATGGAGCAGCCGCTCTAAGCGCTACCAAAGAGTTAGGGCACCTGTACTACCAGTCGGGAACAGCAGCCAGGAACTGTCAATCCGGTACCCTCAACCCATTAGAAGAAGGTCAGCCCAATCTAATTGCTCAGGCATATCTCATACTCAAGCACTCCCAAGTGTTCAGTTTTAGGGGTGGGGCGTGCTGGGAATGGGGAAAAACGGTGTTCGTTGCCCTAGTCAGGAAACAAGATCTATCGCTGGGTGTTTCTGTCGAATCACTGAGATAGTGTCTCTGCGCTTGACTAATAGGCAAAGAAGGAGTATGGAAGCCGGGCGATAGACAGAGCCTATCTACTCCTTAAGCAATTTAGGTTTGCAAACCGGTGAAATTGTTTGAGTCACCAGCTCTAGGAAGGTTGTCATCCAAGACTGAAGAGGCCTCCCTCCCCTTTGGTTTAGTTTCAGAGTTTTCCTTCTCCTAGACGGATGATCTGGGAAGACCTACTGGGTCCGTCAGCACTAAGAGGGTTTTCTCCACGCCTAGGTTCTAATCCAGGTATTTCTGCGACCCCGCGTGGTTAGTTAGTTTTACTGGGTTAGTTTGTGGAGGTTATATCTCTGCTGATTAGTTACACTCCTCAAAGTGATTTAGGGACATGCTATTTAATTGTTAATGGGTAAAGGGGGTGAGTGAAGTTCATGCAGTGTAAGCGTCTATGATTGTAAGAAGGCTTGTTGGGGAGGAGATAATGTGGTTTTAGTCTTACCCTTTTTATTTATTTTATTGATGTTAGCTTAGGTCTAGGATAATGTTACAGTATGAGTAGGTATTAAGAATTGAGCTACGAGTTGTGCCCAAACTATTTTAGATGATAGGAGGGTTAAGATGTAAGTGCAATATAGTATGGATAAGACAGCGAGTTTTGAGTCATGCGTAATTAGGTGAATAGATATATGGGCAGGTTTTCAGTAGGTGCGAATAGAGTTGAAGTTGTAGGTATTTTCAAGTAAGAGTCATGGGACATTTTTCATAACAAGGAGTGTCGTTTCAATAACGTATTAATCGTTGCAAAACTCTCGAGGAGACAGTTATGTAATGCAGATCGCTTTGCTTCTGAGTACTTTGACTGTTAAATACCTGCCTCTGAGTGCTTAGGCTGTTAAATCCCTTACTGGATAGGAATGAGCTGTAATGCATGCCTTAGAGGTAGAAATGTATAGATGTTTAGTGATGGCTATTAAAACAGTTTGCATGTGAGGGATTAGAGGCTGGAAGTTAGCGATTCCACTACAAATGCGGGGCAATGTAGGAGTTTAGTGGCGGATAGGTTGGAAGGAGTAGATTGTTATCGTTCAAGAGAAAAGGGGTTATTTATTTACAGATAGATTTCCATTAGGATTTTTGAGTTACAGGTAAGGTTTAGTTTGAAAGAAAGGGGGAAAAAACAACATTTTTTTTTTTTTTTTTTTGCATGCAGGTAAGACAAACGCAATCGTCTTGGAGGTAAAATGTATAAGATTTCGTAGCTAGCTATTAGGTTTTTCCCTCCCAGTTATAGGAACAACTAGTTCGTTGGGATTCGGAATTGTAGTCATTAAGGTCTAGCACAGAGTGTTGCATCTACTCAGAAAATTAGCCCTAGTATCACAGCTAAGATTATGTATATTGCAGTTACAAATATAGTGACAGTTAAATTATGAGCCACGTGCAGTGGTTTGGTATGGGTATCATGGAGGACACTTTAATACAAGCAAGCGTACGGTGATTGCATATATTAAGTATACTACTTAAATAAAGTTCTTCTGTCTTCTATAGTAGAAAGAAAGATAGTCCTCGCTCTGTTATAGTTAACTTATTATTGGTTCACAAGGAGCTTTCACACAGGTAATCAAAGATCTCATTGAAAACAACCTGTAGTATTTCCTCCCTAGATTTCCAGTACTCTCCACCTCTTTCGATAACATTTGCAAATAAATTTGCATTATCGCAGCAGCTGCTTACCATTGATTTCTCGTTGGCAGCGGCCATTGATCTTGACTGGAATTTGAGTAGCAATAAGCCTCCCCAAGGCCACAGTTCTCATCGCACTTATACAGCGGAGGTCTGGTAAGTGCTCACTCTCAGACTTTCCTTAACTCTACTTTTTGGGGGAGGGGGAGGCACTGATGTGGTAATGGAGGAGGGGGTTGGAGAACTTGTAGGTATGCATCTTCAATGTTTTTGGTTCCATGTAGCGCTTCATGTTTTGTCTCTGCAGTAGTTTGCCTGGTCTATGCTTGTGGTTTATGTGTGTTAGTCTCCACATTCAACTTTCTGCTGTTTTCATTATTGTTGTTCATTGTATTTTTCCAGTCATTCTTCTGATTCTGATTTCTCCCATTCTTTTTTTCAAAGTGTTCCTACTATTATAGGTATTATTTTGATTTTCTTCATCTTCCATGTCCTTTTCAGCTCTCTGGCTAGCTCTGTGTACTTGCTCAGTTACTCCTTTTCTTTGGTATTTACCCTGTGGTCAGCTGGAACAGCAAAGTCTATGATTTGACAGGACTTTTTTTCTTTTTAATCATTACGACATCCGGTCTTCTTGCTTGGATGGGTTTATGTATTTCTATGTCCCATAGGATTTTGTGAATCTCGTTTCCAAGTACTGTTGCCGGCTTATTGTCTGTGCATTCGAGATAGTTGTTTGCATAATTCCTAGTGTACTACCCTTCCCACTTGGTTGTTTCTGTTCTTGTGTTCCTTTTGGGCAAGTTTGTTGCATTCACTTATATGATTTATCGTTTTGTCTCTTTGTCCACAGAGTTTGCATTTACTGTTTTCTTATGTTTTATCGATCTTTGCTTTGATATGGTTGGTTCTTACCGAGTTATCTCGTGTTGCGGTTATTAGGGATTCAGTTTCTCTGCTTATGTATCCTTTTCGCATCCATGTGCAAGTGTTTTCGTTATTTTCATCTTTTGTCATCCTTATGAATCTTCCATGTAGTTGTTTTTCTTTCCAATTTTCTCTTTCTCGTCTTATACTTTTTCTCTTTGTTTTCTGTTTTGTCGATTTTTCCAGTGTCTGTCGCTGCCATGATTATCCTTTCCGTGTTCTGCGTTATTTTTCTAATTCTTTTTTTTTTGTGATGCACACAGTCTTCTATACAAACTAGTCCTCTCCTGCCTTCTTTTCTTTTCACGTAGAGTCGGGCAACATCGTCCTTTGGATGATCATGAGTTTCCTGGTCTTTTGATCGAGCTGTTTCAGTTCTTTGGTCCGCCCTATGAACGATCCTGAGTATGTTATTAGTGATACTGCTTATGTATTTATACCTTTTGTTAGGTTTCTGCTAAAAATTTAGTTGCTAGAAGTTTTCTTGTTCTCCGGAGGTATTCCTTTCAAATTGTCTCTTTCATTTTTGTGGCTTTGATGGTGTCTGCTTCCAGAACTCCTAAATATTTATAGGCGTCGTTCCCCATAGTGCCCTCATCTCCGTTTGGTTGGGTAGTTCCATGTCTTTTGTTGTCGCCAGTTTTCCCTTTCTTATAACTAGTAGTGCACACTTTTCCATACCAAACTCTATTTGGATATCTTACCTGAAGATCCCGGCAGTGTTTATTAGTGTCTCTAGTTCCTCTTCGGTCCTTGCAAAAAGTTTCAGGTTGTCCATGCACATTAGGTGGTTCATTTTTTCATCTGTATTAGAGAACTTGTATTCAGCTTGGCATTTTCTCGGTATATTGTTCAGGTGTATCATAGCTATGATGAACAGCAATAGTGATAATGAGTCTCCTTGGAAGATGCCTCTTTGTATGTTAATTTCTGTTATGTGTAGTCCATCAGCTGTCAATTCCAGTCACCACGTTCTAACTGCATTTTCAATAACGTTTATGATCCTGCTTGGTATTTTATACACTTTTAATCATTCTATTATTCATGTTTGTGGAATCCTGCCATACGCCTTTTTGTAGTCGATCCATGCCATGGCTAAGTTCTTTCTCCTTCTTTGTATTCCCTTTAGGATCTTTTGATCTATGCATAGCAGATCATGCATTCCTCTCTTTCCTTTCTGGAATGCTTTCTGTTTCTAGGAGAGAAGTCCACGATTATTAAGAGAGTGGTAGGTTTATTCCCTCAGCTGTACTGTTAATATTTTCCACATAGTGGGTAGAAACGTGATAGGCTCATAGTTGCTGGGGTGGTTCTTTTCTCTGTGCCCTTCTGTATCAGTGTGCTTCTGCCTTTGTCATCCAGCCTGGCACGTTTGTTTCCTGTGTACATCTTCTCGTGTTTTGGACTAGTCTGTTGTGAATTTTTTTTTAACTAATATGCATGTATCCCGTCGTATTCTGGTATTCTCCAGTTTGTCATTTTTCATATGGTCTGTTTTTAAAGTTTTATTATTATTATTATTATTATTATTATTATTATTATTATTATTATTATTATTATTATTATTATTTATTTATTTATTTTAATACTTATATTTAGATATATCTGTGTGTATGTATGTATATACATATATATATACATATATATATATATATATATATATATACATATATACATATATATAATTAAAAAATATACTTTTCCACATCCCTTCATTATCTTTCATTCCCTGACAGACAAATTGGTAAAAAATTAAATAAATAAATACATACATATTGATTGTTCCACGTAAGCGAAACTGATCTTTAAAAAGTTTATTGAAGTTTGATCTGTTAAAATGAATGATTATTTAAATAAAATAAATGTGAGAACTTGGAATATATATATATATATATATATATATATATATATATATATATATATATATATGGTAATTTTTGAAAAGATATATGTTAATTAAGCTACACAGAATTTTGCGCGTTTCATTCTCGTGAGGATTCGTTAGGCCTTTGCAATATCCTAATGAATTATCACGAAAGTAGAAAATTCTGTGTAGCTTAATTGCCATATATATGTGCAAAACTTACTACCTCCCTGTACTTACGTATCGAGCATCGTTAAACTAAATACTGAAAACTAATACATAACATTTTATGTAGATACATAAAATAAAAATTATTATTTTCACAGTTAAGCAACGTTGCAGCTCACACGAGCCATGTAGGTTACCAAACCGAATGTTCGAAA
The DNA here is from genome assembly GCF_053919585.1 of Euprymna scolopes. Classification (NCBI taxonomy): domain Eukaryota; kingdom Metazoa; phylum Mollusca; class Cephalopoda; order Sepiida; family Sepiolidae; genus Euprymna; species Euprymna scolopes. The sequence continues at coordinate 24,589,397 of NC_136482.1, forward strand.
CTTGAGTTTCGTTCTCATTTCGGCTCATCAGATGATCGCATCGGAACTCGAGATTCGAAAGCCGAATCTTTTGCAGTCTTGTAACTTGACTGTAGAAATAATTAAATCATAAATGATTTAATTATTTCTACAATGAGTTCCACATTGACAAATGTAATATTAATTTGCTAGCTAGGTTAGTTTTTTGGATGACATCATCCTAGCAAGTGTAAAAACCGTGTGAAACATCGGCTTCGGTTCTCGGTGGTTGGTACCATACCCCTTATTGGAGACGAAGTAGGTACATTCCATAGTTGGATTTCGCCGCGGTTTGCTTGATCTGTGTTAGTTTTTTTTTGTGTGGTGTGGTTGACCAAGCGGCAGACTACTCGCCTCACATGCATAAGATTCGGGTTTCGAATCTCAAGTTCGGACATGTTCAACTGATAAGCCCAAATGAGGGCAAAACTCGAGTCTTGCCCTTCAAGCTTTTTTTGTCTTTCGCGACTCGTGTGAAATGCGACGTTTCTTGCCTGTGAAAATAATTATATCATTTCTCACCTTCTGGAAATAATATGTATACATATACTTAACTTTATGAATATAAAGATTTGTATATATATGAGCGCGTGTGAAAATATCAGCATTAACCGAAGCAGATATGGATAGCGAAGGTATTAGCAGCAGTAGTAGCCGTTAAAGCACATATGCAAATTTAGAAGTGTGCGCGGGCTTGAGTCAAACGAAAAAATACACCACGTGGTCGGAAAGAGAAGCAAGAGTGCTTCCGGAAAAGGTGAACATGTAAAGTCGTAAACAAGAAATGGTTGGCTATGATCGGCGTTAGTTTAAGAAAAGAAAGAAAAGTGCGCACCGGGAAAGAGGAGTGTGTTTGCACGTGGTGGCAGCGAAAGACGTTTAAGCTGGTGTAGGGATGGCAGGGTTTTGTTAATCTCATTGTGGACGAAATGAACAGTAAAAATAAATAAATAGCAGGCATTTTGGGAAGTGATGGTAATAAATGGCTTTTGTAAAAACGTGGGTGTCCTAGAATGGTTTCAAGTGTAACGGACGCGGATGGAGCGTAGCGGTCACGTTACATATATATTTATTTTGGATTCCGCGACCATACCTTCTACCAAAAAAGGAAAAGAAAAAGAAAGAAAAATAAATGTTACCACGAAAAAGAAAGCAGTCGAAAAAATAGACGAAAAAAAAAACCCGGATGGAGGACTTCAAAAAGAAAAAGGATATTGCACCAATCAGTGAGTCAATTGTTCGCTTCTTTTCTTCTTGTCTGCTTAATTTCGAATTTACCATCGTCCTGTCAGCCATATTTTTTTGCTTTCTGAGTCTCGTGGTTTACCGTCAATGTTGTTTTAGTGTTAAAGACGAACGTTCTAGTCTTACTGATCAGATATGCATAATAATAAGGGATATTGTTCCATAGTTAATTTAACCTAGTAAATAGTTTTTTTTTGTTTTAGTTTTAGAGAGGAAGTTAGAATAAACCATTTGACTTGAACATATTTTTATAAGTTTGTGTTTGGATGTTTGAATGGCATATCCGGTTTTATTGTTATAGATTACTAGCGTTATAAGATGTTTTTTTAAAAACTTGGCTGGAGGTTTTACCAGACCGAAATAAATGTTTAAAAAATAATAACGCGTGAAAAAGTAAATATAAGTACTAAAGTAAGTACTAATAAAAATAAATACTAAAAAATAAAAGTCTCACTTTATTTCTATAAAGAGTAGTAATTTTTTTCTAAGCTTATGGGTATTTTATAATTGACGATTAATCCTGCCATTGTGATAAATTGTTATTAAATATGAAAACTAGCTGACTAAAATATGGTTGTCTTCAAGTCTAACGTAAACAAGTTTTTGATGAGCCGTTCCATATAAGTTAACAAATTTACCGAATTTCTGTTACTAAGATCACTATATTGTCCAGTTTCTTCTGTAAACGCGTTAATCCTTATCCTCGAGTGGCCTCTTGGCCTTGACAAGTGGTGATGCCTATGTAAAAAATACACTATTTCTTTTTGCTTTGTTTTTTTAATTAGAAACAAAAAAAGAAAAGAAACGCTCATTTTAAGCACAGGCTATGCTGAGCAACTTATAATAAATTTTCTTTTATTTGCGAGGTTTTTAACTGTGTGTGATTCCTTTGTTTGTTGGTATTTTGCTACTTGGACCCAGAAAAATATTGAACACAGAAAGATTAAAATTTTAGTCGTTTTAATTTTGGAATACATGACAATCAAAACTGTGTGGCGGTCAGGTTAAACAATTGACATTAAGGAAATTACTTTTTGAAACTGAAACTCAGGATAAAATGCATCAGCTTGCGTTGCCGCTGTAGTAAAAAGATAACCTACAACCCCATCTTCCAACGTAGGCCCCATCTACCATGTCTCCTTCTCCAACATCAGGGGTCTACGTTCCAACCTTCCAGGGGTTGAGGCCCAATTACAGGAGACGAAACCGGACATATTCTTTTTAAGCGAAACTGGAATAGGGCCGACCACTCCCTAGATGAGTTCATAATTAACGGATACTCTAACTTAACATCTAAATTTGACCCCAAGACCGCCATGGGCATGGAATATGTGCCTACATTAAAGATGACTTCTCATATGGCAGGGATATCTCTAGAGAAGATCCTAATTTACCTTATATGTGTTTCCGGGTTGCACTTGCTAACACCACTGCATTTATATTTGCCTTCTATCGGCCCATAACAGCGGAGTAACTATCTTTAAGAGTATATCAGAAAATAGACCACATCCTGTCTGTACATTCCTCGGCTAACATTCACATCTGTGGTGACTTCAACGTCCATAACGTGGAATGGCTGACCCACTCAAATAAGACGGACGATGAGGGGAGGTTCTGTCAAGATTTTGCCATTGTCTATGACCTCACTCAGATTGTTCGCGAACCCACCCGTGTGCCCGATACTACTGGTCAGTATGCAAGCCTTCTAAACCTTTTTCTCTCCACTTCCCCTGAGCTATGTTCATATTCCGTTCTATCTCCTCTAGAATCCTTCGACCACTCCGTCGTATCAGTTAAGATAAAAATGAAATGTAATAAGTCCCTAGACGTATCCCTCCACCGTACTGTATACCGATACTCTATGGCTGACTGGGATAGCTTCCGTACATTCATATCTGATCTACCACTGCATTCCATGTTTAAAAAGGATGTGTCCTCTATAATATCAGACCTGACCGAATGGCTAATTGTAGGCATATACCAATTCATACCATCTAAATAATTCCAACAAAAACCCAACAGCCAGCCATGTTTCTCCCCAGAATGTGTTGCTGCCATCGCACACAGAAATCACTTTTTCTATAGCTACCAACGTAATAGATGCACTGAGACTAAAGCTGCTTTCAGAAACGCCAGTAACCACTGTAAAAGAGTAATAAAAAATGCAAGAGAACTATATGCTCAGTCCGTTAAATCCAAAGTAGCTGATCAGTGAATTGGTTCCCACCAGTTTTGGCAAATAACAAATAGGATCCTGAACAGAAGTGTGCGTTTTATCCCAACCATTATCAATGGACCAGAGGTCATCTCGTCAGCATCAGACAAGGCCAAACTATTTGCAAAGAACTTTGCAGCTAATTCTAACCTGTGCGACGAAGGCCATCAACTCCCCGTATTTCCTCCTATAACAGACAACACGCTAGGTAACATACAAATATCTGTGCATGAGGTCGCCAAGCTAACCAAGAACTTTGATTCCAGTAAAGCAACTGGCCCTGACGGCATCCCAATTATAGTGTTAAAAAAGCTTCAACCAGAACTTGCTCCCATACTTACGAAACTGTTTAAGCTTTGCCTTAAGGAGAAGTGCTTTCCAACACTCTGGAAAACCTCATCAGTATGCCCTGTATTTTAGAATTCAGGTAATAAGTCATATCCCTCTCAGTACAGACCAATAAGTCTTCTGTGTGTCATGAGTAAGTTGCTGGAATCCATATTAAATAGAGAAGTAGTCAACCACCTCAGCAGAAATAACCTTCTTAGTGACATGCAATATGATTTCCGTTCTGCAAGATCTACACCAGATGTGCTAACGGTTATATCTCACAAGATTAGTGAATCGCTTCACAAAGGCTTCTTTTCTAGAGCAATTGCTCTTGACATATCAAAGGTCTTCGACAAGGTATGGCATAAATGCCTACTTCACAAGATTTCCAGCTACGGTATAACTGGAAATGTTTTCTCTATCATTAAATCATTTCTCTCTGATAGGTTCATAAGAGTAGTGATCGATGTACAAAAATCAGAAGCCTGCAGTATTAATGTTGGAGTCCCTCAGGGGTCCATCCTGTGCCCAACACTTTTCCTGGTCCACATCAATGATCTCCCTAAACACATACTTAAATCATTCGTTGACATCTATGCTAATGACACGACCATCTACGGCAACACATCAAAGGCTGTAAATGACAAAGTTCTCTCTGATTCTCTCTCCTCTGATCTCAAGCGTGTGATTCAGTGGGGGAAGACGTGGCTGGTTACCTTTAATACATCTAAAACCAAGCTTCTATCTTTACATCATCAACGCTCTGATCCCCATCTGGCATCAATTGAAATGAATGGCTCTTGTCTAGGAGTAGCCCCATGTTTTGACAAGCTTCTGGGCCTGATCTGAAATGGAACACGTACATCAAGTCTGTTGCCAAGGTCGCTGGAAAGATGGTGGGATCCTTCTACCACTCCAGAAGATATCTCACTACTGATGCAATTCTTTATCTATATAAAAGCCAAGTACGCCCAAGGATGGAATACTGCTGCCATATCTGGGCAGGAGCTGCTAAAACCAGCCTACCCTGCCTTGAAGGAGTACAAAATAGAGTTCGTGGCTTAGTGGGTATGCCATTTTCGTTTCCCTGCAACCGCTCTCGTTGCGAGTCTATCTTTGTTTTATCGTTATTTCCATGGCAGGTGCTCGTCTGAGCTCCAATTTCTAATCCCTCTTGCAAATCTTTTACGAAAAACACCTGTCTAACTGAAACCACTGCCCAAAATTTTCCCCACTCTTTATATGTACTTCTTTTTTAGAACTGCACGCCTGTGGAACTCTGTTCCGTCTGCCTGCTTCCCACCTGACTACAACCTGGATGTCTTCAAGTCCAACGTAAACAAACTCCTGATGAACCGCCCCCTTAAGTAGACATTTTTATTAAATCCCCACACTAACGTACTGTACATGCAATAACCTTTATCCCTGAGTGGCTTCCGGGCTTTGATAAGTAGTGATCACCTTGCAAAAAAAATAACTGCCAACTAAGCATTTGGTGTGCTCATAGTCCTCGGTTATAGAGAAAATGTAAATAGCGACGATTTCTTTCTCTAGGCAATCCGAATTCTGACAACGAATCAAATTTCCTGGACAAGGAACGTAACCTAGCCATCAGAAGTTAGTTACTGAATTTTGATAGATCGGTGTACGGACAAAGAATTTTAGAAAATAGCGGAAATAGAATAATATGTGAATAAACAGTGCTTGTATTAGGTAACAGATCTGCCGGTAAAACTCTAATATTACACGAAAAAAGTGGATATGCAATAATTGTTGTATAATGTTGATATCCGAATAAGTCGGGTGTATGGATAATGCCTCAAGCCCGTTGGGTTTGGTTTCAACCGTAATTATCTCAAATTTCGTCAAAAGTGACTGAGCACTAAAAAGACAGAAATAAGCCGAAATTGTCTTGAATAATTTCGCCAAACAGGGGATGAGCCGTTAAGAGAAAAAATGGTCCGTGGGCTTAACAGAGGGTTTAATAAACTAGTGCTCTCTCAAATAATCTCATTAAAATTAACTGAGCAATAAAGCGACAAACGATTCATGGGTATAGAAAAATATAGTAACTGGTTTAGTCAAATATTTCAAAGAAGAAGTTTAAACAAAGTTTTAAAAGAAATCTATTTGGACAATAGAGCAATGTTATAACTGATAGGATAGTGAGAGGGAATCAAGGGATGATGAAAGAGAATAAGAAAAAGTTGCATAAAACTCACACGAAAGAATATATGTATAAATATATCTTGGAACACAATTAACAGTATAACATATATTATGAAGACTGTCAAGAAGCAATAAATTTCATTACTAAAATAAAAATGTTTCATTTCAGTTTGGTGAATTTACAGATTCAAGACCAGTAAACATCAAAGACTATTCAAACTCCGATTTGATCTTGCAATAATTTAACTATCTTTGTAAACTATTTTAACATTTAAAACTGTATTCTTGCACAACCAAGCTGAAACACTTTAAGACTGTTTCAATTAAATTTCTGAAAATACAAAAAAAAAACATCCATCCTCGCTATTACAGCAGTTAACTGATTTTTCTTTTTTAAAACGTATTAAAACATTGCTTTTAAATATTTAGAAAAAATACGATGAAATTCTTTCATTTTAACAAATTAAAAATAGTAAACCAATAAATAAAGAAAGAAATTTCTAACGAAAAAGTATAAAGTCGAAATGTCGAGTAGACTATACATTAGGACATTTTTATTTTGGTTTAATTATTCATGTTTTACTGTGTGAACATTTGAGTTTTCTTGTTTTCTTTTATTATCTCAAGCTGATTTAATTATTTACCAGAATTTGGGGGGGTATATAACAGAGCGCGTATGGGCACGTGTGAAAATATAAGAAGTAACCTAAGGATATGTGGCTAGCGAAGGTATTAGCAACAGTAGCCATTAAAACACATATGCAAATTATGAAGTGTGCGTGTGCAAGGAAAAAGAAGAAAAAATACTCCACGTGATTGGAAAAAGAAGCAAGAAAGCCGGGAAAGATGGCTGTGTAAAGTCGTGTGGTCAAGAAGACAAAGAAAAAAGGATCGAGGAAGATGGACGTGTGGCCACATAGTGGTGGCGGGAGACTTTAAACTGGTCTCGAGACAGCAGGGTTTTGTTAATCTCATTACAAACGAAATGAACAGTAAAAACAATCAAGAAAAAGGCATTGTTTGGAAAGTAACGAAAATAAATGGCTTTTTATTAAAACAGAAAAAAGTCGTATTTATATATTCTTGTTTGTTTGTTTCTTTTCAATAGTACCACACGACAGGGGTCTCGAGAGGTTTGAAATGTAACGAACGTGGTTCAGGCGCAACTGCCACGTTACGTATATATGTACTTAAATCTTCTTTAGGGAATTAAGAAAAAGCAGTCAACCACTGCGCAAAAGATAATATTACGATTTCCTATAGTTGTATACTCGCTGAATGTTTACTGTTTATGCCCGATGATTTGGCACTTATAGATACACTAATTCCTTTCTTCTTCGTTATCTCTCTATCTGTTTTTCTGTATAGTATATTTATTTATACAAACATTATTGGCTACATATATGCATACATGTTTCTACTGCACCTCCTTTACAGAAGCGGTATCATCTAAGAATACCCATATGTACCTAATAATGTTTGTGTAAATAAATATACTATAATTACGCTCTGCTTTTCATGAGTACTTTTGAAAAACTTATAGGAAACTACACTGATACACTCATTATATATATATCTTTTTACACAGGCATCACCACATTATCAAAGCCAAGAGGTCACTCGAGGATAAGGGTTAAAGAGTGTTCAGTAGAAATTGGACAATATAGTAATCATTAGTAATGGAAATTCGGTAAATTTGTTAACTTATATGGAACGGCTCATCAAGAACTTGTTTACGTTAGACTTGAAGACAACCATACTGTATATATATATATATATATATATATTTTTATATATATATATATACCACTGTTATAGCATAATAATAAAAATTTGTCGCTCACTCAACAGAATAGTTTCAACCGTTTCCTACTTCCTACATAAAATGAGGTACAGCTTTAGTCTTGATCTAGACTATTATTGTTTTATTGTAGGTTGCGGAAAAACGCCGAAAGTAAACTAGATTATTATTATTATTATTATTATTATTATTATTATTATTATTATTATTATTATTATTATTATTATCATTTTTCGTAGTTTAGATTTTTGTCAGCTAAAAGAAACGTACCAGGAATGTTAATGTGATAAAACAGAATTTTAGAAACAAGTTAAGAATTTTATTTGAGTTGAATACTAAATTGGAAATTGAATTTTTACTTAAACAAACAGTTAGGAAGTTTAGCTGACAATAATAATAACATCGCAATTTTAGTTAAACAAATGTATATGACAAAATAACAGGCGATGATTTTTAGTGCTACGTGTATTGGTGACGTTACTAGAAAGGGAGATGGTTTCTATATACACGTAGAGTTTAGTCACAAAGAAATTAGTTGGAGAGGCCGTGGAGCAGAATTGAAACTTCTGATTTTTTAAAATTTTATGTATGAATGTGATGCTCTTTGATAACAATAACCGCCATTGAGAATGTTAATACAACCGCTGAGAGACAACGCGCAGATATTTATTACTGACTTTTCTTTCTCCAACTTTACAACATGGCAAAGAAAGAAGAAGAAAAAAAGAAATAAACAAGATACTGAGGGTGGTGTTTGACTCCGAAATATATTTATATTATAAATTTCAAGCAAGTAAAATGTTTGCTTATTTTCGTAAAATTGCGTTGTAATTTGGCTTTCAAGCGCACTTGATGCGCATCTTATTTTATTCAAATTAAATCAACGCTTCTATAACGGAACTCACACCACTGATATATTTTATTATTATTTATCAATGTTTCTACGATATAACTTCGGAAATTCTTCGTACAATATATGTAAAGCACAGATGAGACTTTGGCCCATTCTTACGTAATATGGCGGAGTTACTTAGCCTCTCGTCCGATCTATGTTATCCTTATATAAAAAAAATGATGAATCTTTTTTTTCGCGTGTATTTTATTCTAAACGTTCTGCGTAATTTAAGAATCAGATTTGTAGCAGAAATTGAAGTTTCACTTTGTTTCAAGATGTTCCGTAGAAGTCGCATTAATTCTCTATTCAAATGTACAAACCATTCGTAGTGACACACTATACTTATTTATTATGCGATGTTTTTGTTTCGTCGTCTTCTACTTCCTTCTTTTACTTTTTCTACTACGAAATGCAGGAATCTACACAACTCAGAAACCAAACCTGTCTACACTCAGAAATTCACCATGTTTTATGCGCCGAAGCCCATGCTCATGAAAATAAGTACGGGCATCGCTTTCTGTCCACTCGCGCACGCGAAATGCCATTTCTGCAATGCTGATATGACATTTGCCTCGTCACGCATTGTCTAAAGTTGATATATCTATCTATCTGTATGCCAAGACATATCATACAAAGCAATCAGTAGCTGCCAACTTGTTTGTAAACAAGACGATAATTTCTTTTTCAAGTAAATTTTATTGTCAAATTGGTGTATGCGTTGAAAAGCATTGGAAACAGTACACCATCAACTATGACCTTAGAATACGCTAGTATTAAAAATCCGAAAAGACAAGGCCTGGTGAACTGCGTATGATCTGGAAGGCCTTCGTGTTTTATATTAGCTACTTCGGTAAAAAGTAAGTCAAAACTTGTAACATTTTTCTGTGGAATTCTTACATAGTAAACGATTCATTGGAAGACATAATTTTATGAAGGAGTCAGGAGAATGCGAGAAGAATTTCTGATCTGATTGAAAACGTACGTTCAGAATATTGCGTTAGGTGAATAAAAACAGGCAATCGAGTTTAAAATGCGTTAAACATCAGATATCTCCTCAATTTTACTCTCAATCTGGAAATCTAAAATAAATCCTCCAAAAACCTATCTTCTTTTATTTTCTATGCTAAACCATGTGCTCATCATAAAATATGCGCCATATCATTCCATGGTGAATCCGCATGTGTCTAACTTTACATTAAAAAAAACACACTTTTTCACCCTAAACAAGGTATATTGAAAATTGGAGCGTAAGTGGCTATGATTTAAGCTTACGTCTCACAGGCGACTATGAGAGTTGAGCAGCGAGATCTTTGTTCACATTCCTTCTTCATGTCAGTACAGTAAGGGAAGCAAGAAACGGGGAGGGAATTCCAAAGTCTAGAAGTCCTAGAGAAGAAACTACTTGAGTAGAAGATTTCTAGTATCTAAGGATTTCAACAGTGAATGCATAGGATTTTGCTTGCTTGTCGGGTTTTTCGAGAGTATACACGTCGAGAAGGCACAAGTGCTATGAAAGCACATGTCATTAAAATACTTGTAAAATAGGGACAGGGATGCAACATTTGGGCGATAGGACAGGTGTTTGAGCTTGGTTGAGAGTGTGTCATCTATTAGATTTGAGATATTTTAGAATCCTGTCTAAGAGTGAGATATGTACTATACGCACTACCCAACTGTGACAACAATATTCCATGCATGGGCGAATTGTTTGTTTTTTTTTTCACAGATATATGATACTTTCTGGTATGAGTAATTTTCTAGCACGGTAGATGGAGCCCACCTTCTTTGCAGCAGTATTCACAATGTCCTCGATGCATCTGTTCCAATTCATGTTGCTTATAAATGTTAAGCCGAGAAGTTTAACCGATGCGCTCTCATATCATTCAAATATAATCCGATCATTTATACATTACATCGATCACAACAAACCCAATTGTCCATAAAACAAACATGACAATAGATTTTCAATATAAAACTGGCAAAAAATAAAGAATTTTGTGATTTATTATTTAACACAAAATACTGTTCAATCTTGTGTGCCTTCCACGTGCCTTGCTCGTTTCTCTGTGTCCGGACGCAGAATATATATATAACGGCCAAACCCAACAGCCAACGTTGGACAGTTAATGTTGCCGTCGTTGTCGATACAATATACTGAATTAGGAAGGTTGTACAATCGACCGGTAACCTGTAACACAACGAAAACACTAAATAAACTATAAGGAAAAACATTCAGAAATTATATTACAGTCAAGACCACAAAATACAGCCACTTGACCTATTTTAAATATTTTTTAAATACTGACGTTGCCCAGGATAAAGTAAAATAGCTTTAGCTTTTAATTTTTATTTTTAGCACATTTTAGCACTATAGATAGACAACGTCTATTATATTCTTGAATTTAATTTTTTTTATTTTTAGGTGATTATTTAAAATTGTTTCATATTAGTAATTTATTTAATGAAATTGTTTAACAACAATATTTAATACGATTATTTCACGATATTGTTTTTATACATTGAATGAAATTGCTTAACCCCAATATTTAACGTTATTTTAAGACAATATGTGACATTATTTAACGAAAATATTTAATAACATTATTTTTCCGTATTATTTCAGTACAATACTTATCCACAATGTTTAAGGGAACATATTTTGCGACATTATTTAATGTACTTAAGTTTACTTTTAGCATTATTAGCTACAATAATATAGTTTGACGACATTATTCAATAACATTATTTTACGACACCATTTATAACGACAATATTTGACGACAATATTAAACATCATTTAACGATATCATTTAATATTATTTAACGATATCATTTAATATTATTTAACGATATTATTTAAGGACAATATTTAACATTATCATTATTTTGTGACATTATTTAACGATATCAAGTAACAACACTATTCAAAATTATTTTACACTAGTTAACGTTATATATAGTGACAATATTAAACGACACTAACGACAGTATTTTACGGTATTAATTAATGACATTATTCACATTATTTAACCACCTTATTTAACGAAATATTTAACATTATTTTACGATATTATTTCACGGTATTATTTAAGAAAAATATTTAACGTCAGTGTTTGACACTAAAAAACATATGAAATTGATTTATTTCTACCTTTGTTGAACTGCGGTCGTATATCTGCGCCATGTTCTCATTGGAACCACCACTTACAATGCGGTCCATTCCCATCCATTGGGCACAATATAACTGAAATAGAAAACTATAATAAAATATACAAATATTAAAAAAATAATAATATATAAACTAAAACGGCAAATGAAGTGAACTGGCTTAACCTGACACCATATGTGACGTTAGTCAATCGCCATTCCAACAATAAAGCAATACTATTCGATACCCTGTAAGAATTCTCTTCACAAATGATTATTATTATTAATGTTCTCGAAGTTATTTTTTCCTCTTGTATTTTGTGTCTCCAACCAACAATTTCTCCCAGCAAGGCCACTGGTTAGTGCCCGGGATTGGTCAAATAATGAAGAAACGCTCTAATTGAGCTCTAATTTAACTGTACTGATTACTGTATGTAATTTTACACCATCACATATACACGGACGTTCATAGTTAGTTGAAAAATCGTCGCAGATACTAGACGAGAAGCCGGACGATGACACCGTGGAAGCCGGTGAAATCAAGATCCAAAGTTTGAAGTCAAACCGTTGTAATCTCTGAAATGTTGACACGGTGTGTGAAAAAAATGTTATATAAAAAATATAACTTTGTGAGGTGTCATATTTCGAAGAAATAGATATGTGAACTCGTCCTCGTTGCTACTGTCATGTTAAATGTTTTTCTGACTATCAAATGTTCACAGACTCTGTCTATTATATAGACTGTTGTTGTTGTTATATACACTCCTCTTCTTTAACAAAGAACATTTGTCTAACTCTCCATCAATGGAACGTCGTTTGAAGCACCCTCGTGTACAAATATTGGTTATCTCTTCAAAATAACACCGATATGTCCACGTCATTGTTTCATTCAAGTTCATCGATAAATTGATACCTGGCTATCAAACATTTCTCACGTTTTGTGATAATTTCTGACAGCCTACCAAGTGTGATATTGTAACTGGGTTCGAATCTCCTAATTGGTAGTATTTCTCATCTCTTGCACAGAAAAGAACATAAGTTTAAAACACACACACACACACACACACACACACACACACATATATATATATATATATATATATATATATATATATATATATATATATATATATATATGGCAATTACGCTACACAGAATATTCCGCGTTTCATCCACGCTAGGATTCATCAGGCTTATAACTTACTACCTAGCTCTACCTACGTATTGAACACTGTTGAAGTAAATACTTAACGTTTACGCATAAATTTATACTTTCGTATATTAATTTATGTGATTAAATGAAGTAGTCATATATATATGTGTGTGTGTGTGTGTGTGTGTGTGTGTGTGTGTGTGTGTGTGTGTGTGTGTGTGTGTGTGTGTGTGTGTGTGTTATTTTTTTATAAAACAAATTCATTTTTTCCTCCTGGCATCCGGGTTTAAAGTGTTTTCTGTAAATACAATCAATTTTTGTTTGTGGCATTTTTTTAAAAATCACTTTATTGAATATATATATTCAAAGTATGTGATTTTTATTATGATAACGTATATATATATATATATATATATATATATATATATATATATATATATATATATATATATATATATATATATAATTATTTAAATATCTACAGACACTGAATTTTTTTGCAGAATCATCATTGCAAGAAGTTATGATTGACGCTGGAGAGTTTCGAACCCCGCAACAAAGCCATAGGATTGACGCTGGAGAGTTTCGAACCTCGCAACAAAACCATCTGTGTCTCCATTAGCAAAGAAACAACCCACAGATTCACCGTATATAACAACAATATTTAATTAAACATTTATAAAAGGATAAACGTTATACAAGGAAAGTCTACAGTTATCGAACGACTAAAGTATCGCGGTCTCGTATGCAAGCCAAATGACCGATTTTACATTTCAGCAGACAGTGCTCAACTGGTAAGAAACTTACTTCTTAAAAAGGCGGAAATAATTATAAGTCTAAATAATTATTTTTAATATATATATATATACAGTGATGATCATATTTATTGGCACGGTAAAATAAAAGTTAAATTTTGTCTAATAAATTCTAAAAAAGGGATTAAATTAAAGAAAATAACAAAGTATATTATGTATTTTTAACTGGCCTTTCCGATGCAGCAATCGGATTTTAGAAAAAATAAATAACAAAGGAACAACAAACATAATTGTAAAAAACCCTTGTTCAAAATTATTGGCACGATTTATTTAATAATCAATTGTATAGCCTTTGGCCTTGATTACCTTCCTCAGTCGCTTTTCATAGTTTACAACCAAGTTGTTGCACTCTTCAGTAGTAATTTTAGCCCACTCTTCCTGACAATAATCCTCCAATTGAATAAGATTCTTAGGCTTCCTTTGCATTACCCTCAATTTAAATGTTCTCCATAAATTTTCAATTGGATTAAGGTTTGGGCTTTGTGATGGCCACTCCAAAACATTAATAGGATTTTCTTCAAGCCATTTCTTAGTCAGTTTAGCCGAATGCTTTGGGTCATTATCTTGCATGAACCACCAACGACGACCAAGTGAGAGCTCTTTAGCAGAGTCTTTCAGGTTTTCATCCAATATTTTAACATAATCTTCCTTTTTCATACTACCTGTGACCTTAACAAGTCGCCCTGGTCCAGAGGCAGCAAAGGATCCCCAAAACATCAAACTGCCTCCACCGTGCTTCACTGTGGGTATGGTGTTCTTAGGCAGGAAAGCTTCGCCAGATTTTCTGTAAATATAAGACACTTTATTATGGCCAAATAACTCTATTTTCGTTTCGTCAGTCCATAGAACACGTTTCCAGAATGCAACATCTTTATCAATATGACGTTTTGCAAAGGCTAGCCTTGCTTTCAGGTGCATAGGCTTCAATAAGGGAGTCTTTCTCGGACGACATGCTTTTAAACCAGCTCTCTTCAAAACTCTACCAACTGTATGTCGAGATACATTCACTCCAGAGGTGCTCTGTTCATCAACAATCTCCCCAACAGAGATCCTTGGGTTTTGTTTTACTTGTCGAACAATTTTCCGTTCATCTCTTGGGGAAAGAATCCTTTTTCTCCCTCTACCCTCTAAACTCATAACGTGGCCTTGCGATTTGAACTTGTTTATTATGGCTCTAACAGTGGATTTGGGAAGGTTTAGCTTCTTTGAAATCTTATCATAGCCCTCCCCATTGGTATGGCATGCTACAACAAGCTTCCTGACGTCTTCGCTGTGTTCCTTAGTTTTAACCATGGCGATTGAAAATTATAATTTAGTCACTTATAATAGTTTAAATAAATCGCTATCTAAAAATTATCTGAAAAAAATTATTCACTGAATTAGCGTTAAACAAGCATAATATGGCTATAAAAAAGTTCAGAAAGCACGTAAACCGGAAATTGATTGATATTATACTGATACTAAAAGAAAAACAAAGCCGTGCCAATAATTTTGAACAAGGGTTTTTTGCAATTATGTTTGTTGTTCCTTTGTTATTTATTTTTTCTAAAATCCGATTGCTGCATCGGAAAGGCCAGTTAAAAATACATAATATACTTTGTTATTTTCTTTAATTTAATCCCTTTTTTAGAATTTATTAGACAAACTTTAACTTTTATTTTACCGTGCCAATAAATATGATCATCACTGTGTATATATATATATATATATATATATATATATATATATATATATATATATATATATATATATATATATATATAAAGTTTGTTTTTTAAATGTCGTTACTTTCAATGTATACCGTTTTCGTTTAACGGGTCTAGATTGTTATTTTAAAACTCGTCACCGTTTATTTTGGCATAACACCAAAAGATGGAGGAAATCCTTTTACCCGTATACGATGTCCAGCATGTTAATAATATACCTTTTGTTGTAAAAATCTAATGGATAAACATCTGAAGAAGTTAGTGAGGACAGGATATTTTTATGGAAGCATAAATCGTAAAATTGCCAACTCATCAATGAAACAGCTGTAATGGAAAAATCCAGGAAATAAACGAAGATTATAAAAAGAAAATGTGACTGTTTGAATTTTCAACAAAATTTTGCACTATATATATATATATATATATATATATATATATATATATATATATATATATATATATTCATCCACATACAGTACTGTTTAACTGTATCACAGCTCATCAGTGCGGCTAGACAGGCAACTACCTAACAACAACGCCATAATCACGTTGACACACTGGTTCTCGTTAGATCACCGAAGTTAAGCCATATTGAGCTTGGCTAGTACCAGATGGGTGACCATTGTGGAATTCTAGGCGCGGTATGTGCTTTCTGCTTATCTCGGTATTGTTTCCAGGCGTACTGAACCTCCACTTGCCACTGGTATTCAACAATTTCAACTCAGGAGAGGTGTGGTTGCAGATTGCGCAACTCTTTCCACAAAAGTTTCACGCACAGGCACCCTTACAGTGGGTATCCATAGTCTGTCAAGACTGAAAGAAAACTTTACATATATATATATATATACATATATATATATATATATATATATATATATATATATATATATATATATATATAGAGAGAGAGAGAGAGAGAGAGAGAGAGAAAGAGATAGATAGATAGATAGATAGATAGATAGATAGATAGATAGATAGAGAAATTAGACAATAAGAAAATTAAGGAAATGTGGGACATATAGCTTAAAACTTGAATCCTTTATCTTTCTTTTTCCTTTCTTTGTATTTTTTATGATTTTCACTTTCCTTTTTAAATATCGGAAATTAATTGCAACAAAAACGTATATACATACGAGCACATATAACCATTAATGTTTATATCAATTGTTATACTATAATTACGCTCTACTTGTACTTAAGCTCTTTTTGATAAACTCCAGAGATTTGGTGAATTTACGCCTAGGAAACTACAGTGTGTTTGCTTTTGTATACAACTCTGCTACAGCCCACACCACAGGACCGATCATGATCAAATCTGGGATGATGATGTTCCCCTACCTAGAGAACGGGCACACCATGTTCAAGGTTACAGTCAAAGGTCAAAGTCATAGCCTATGTATACTGTATACATATTCTCCTACGGAAAACGACCTTCTTTAGTCAACAGTTAGGGACTATCTTCAATCATAATAATGGTGGTCATCACACAGCACAACTGACTAACGATCTCTTGGTTGGGAAATCTTGCCCCATTCCGCATATTCTCCTCATTTGGCTAACTCAGATTATCAAGTATTTCGAGGATTTCGAGAAACCATTAAGACGGATTCAGGTTGGCATGACAAGATCAGATTTAACATGTTAAACTAACATTTCACATCAAAACCTAAAAAAAATTTCAAGCGTTGACATATCGAAATCAAGTTTTACATTTTTAACATGAAATTTTCGATCGGCAGCAAATTTTGCACTTACTTGATATGTAGTCCAAAAGGGGAGCATTGTTGCAAGTTGCAAGTCATATACGAGTGTTGTTCAGAAGGTAAGGTCTCCTATTTTTTTAACCTAATAACTAAAATGTTAAAGAGCTAGGAAGACAAGAGTGGTATCAATCACACAAGCGACATTTTGTGCCCCAGAATTTAATTTTTCTACATAGTCACCACCATTCTCAATGCACTTGCACTTTTGCTAGCCTCTTTTTATGGCACGGTCATTAAAAATACAGAGTACGTTTTGCCATTCATATCTCCGTTGTCACTCTGAAATCGACAAAGCCATCACCTAACTGCGCTGATATCAACTGCACCGGCTTCGTAAATGCTCAACGGACGCTGGTGAATGTTGATCAGTTCAATTTTTCTTGCGTAGAAAAATTCAATGACCATTCTCTGCTTCTGAGATACGTCCATAACAGGGTTGCTGTCTTAGAATTTCACACTGTCGATATCTGTAACAAAGATATGCTACTTTTAAGGCATGGGTACATAAGTTCAGTAATCATAAAAATGCAATGCGCAACCCCGCTTTTTGCTTCATTCGGACGGAATAAAAATAAGGAGCATTACTTTTATAATGCCCCTCGTAACTTGGCTTTATCTGCTTTAGTAACGCGTAGCATTTTTCGACCAATCACAACTTTGCGTCTTTCATCCCACTTTTATTAGTTGACGCAATAATCCGGCTTTCAACATTACCTGATGCAGACTGTACTTACAAGACAAGGTTCCAATGGATTTTGAGGTATATCTCTGATTTTAGTTCCTGTTGAGAAATCCCAGATCTGGAACAGAAAAATATATTAAAAAAATTAAACATCTATTTTACTATACATATGACAAAATCTAATTATACCTGCTGTGAGTTATTTAGATGAGGTATGAATATATTCCTATTATTTAGATCAATCGAACAATTGTTCTAATCTTAAGTGTTATTTTTTTTACGATGTCGTCACCACTTATCAAGGCCCGGAAGCCACTCAGGGATAAGGGTTATTGCATGTACAGTGCGTTAGATTGGAGATTTAATAAAATGTCTACTTAAGGGGGAGGTTCATCAGGAATTTGTTTACGTTGGACTTGAAGACATTCAGGTTGTAGTCAGGTGGGAAGCAGGCAGACGGAACAGAGTTCCACGGGCATGCAGTTCTAAGAAAGAAGCTTTGTTCATGGAATCTACGTTTTGATTTAGGCACAGATAAAGAGTGGTTTGAACTAGACGGGTGTTTTTCGTGAAAGATTGACGAGGGGATACCAGGGATTGGAGCTCAGAAAAGCACCTGCCATGGAAATATCGATAAAAGAAAGACAGGCTCGCAACGTCTGTTCTGTGGGAGGGAGGTTGCAGGGAAGAGAAAAGGGCATCCCCCACTAAGCTGCTGCCATATCTGGGCAGGAGCTGCTAAAAACAGCCTATCCTGCCTTGACAGAGTACAAAATAGACTTCATGGCTTAGTGGAGGATGCCCTTTTCTCTTCCCTGCAACCTCTCTCCCACGGAAGAGAAGTTGCGAGCCTACCCTTGTTTTATTTATTTCCATGGTAGGTGCTCGTCTGAACTCCAATCTCTGGTCCCCCCCTCGCCAATCTTTCACGAAAAACACCCGTCTAGCTGAATCCACTGTGAAAAAATTCCATGAACGAAGCTTCATTATTAGAACTGCACGCCTGTGGAACTCTGTTCCGTCTGCCTGCTTCCCACCTGACTACAACTTGGATGTCTTCAAGTCCAACGTTAATAAATTCCTAGTTAACCGCCCCTTAAGTAAACACTTCATCAAATCTCCACACTAACGTACTGTACATGCAATAACCCTTATCCCTGAGTGGCTTCCGGGCCTTGATAAGTGGTGACAACCGTGTAAAAAAAAAAAAGCTACGAAGTCTATTTTGTACTCTGTCAAGGCAGGATAGGCTGTTTTTAGCAGCTCCTGCCCAGATATGGCACAACGTTTCGGTCGATGTATATTGGTTAATGGATTTAATTAGCAATTTAATCATAATATGTTAGAAATTATACCCCTAGCATTCCCTGATAATTAAATTACCTTATATTAATAATGAACAATTTGTGTAAACTTACTTCCAACTAGATCCAAAAATTCGAAACCTTAGAGTTCAGAGCTATCCCCTTTTTTCCTACCAAAACATGGCGATGGTCGGAGGTTACATCGACCGAAACGTTGTGCAAATAACACTCAAAGTGAGAAAATTTGTCGTATTGATATAAACAATACAATAATTATACCTATTGTATAACAAGAATAACGAATGATTATATTTACTTTTGTATAATAATTACAATAAATTTCACACAAAAAATATTTAAAAAGTATATAACGAATGTGGCACAATACCAAATTGGGTGAGGTAGGATAGGGTTCGTACATCATCCTTTTAATCTATTCTCTTAGACTAGTTCCAAATCACCATAATACTGCATTCACATTATTGATGATCATACTAAACGTTATTCCCGGGTTTTGACGTTACAAAATATATTTACAATTTCATATCCATCAGTTGAAAGTGTGTGGGAAGGGGTACTAAAAACAGTGTAGTATTTACAGTAAAACAGAATAAAATGCAAAACGATTAGTAAAACTTTCTCAAATCGATCAGATCAGAAATTAGCTGTTCACCGTTCTCTGGTGACTCTCCACCTCCGAAAACTAGCGAGCCAGTTCTTAAGGGGAAAAGAGGATGTCTTTCGAGATAATCAAAAAATTTATTTAAGATATTTCATTTCTTTACGCATTTAATATTTTAAATATTTTATGTGCTAAGCAAGTGACAAGTATCAGGATAGTTCCGTTCAGTACTTTGAATCAACAGGTTTGTGCAAAGATTCTTCTTGCTCATCCAGTTTACGACCCAATGTACTGCGACTTCGTGCCGGCATCTTCCGGCAGGTTACGTAAACACTCAAAAGACGCCAAAAGGGTTTAGCCAATCAGTAGTTAGAAGACGACAAATTTCAATAAAAGCATAAAATTTATTAAATTGAGGAAAACATTTTTTAAACCGGAAATGACTTTCAACACGATATTTCAACGTGACCTCCACCCCACCCTTTTGCCATGACTTTCTAAATAGAAATTATATGGTTTCTGTTTTTCTTAGTGAAAGATTAAATTCGCGTATTTAGTATTCCTTGTGTTCCCAACTTTTGTAACTATAGAGTGATTTTTATCTCGTCTGACCATTGTTTGCATCTTTTCGTTTTTTTTTTTTTGTTTTTTTTTACACAGTGATCACCACTTATCAAGGCCCGGAAGCCACTCAGGGATAAGGGTTATTGCAAGTACATCCGTTAGTGAGGAGATTTTCGTAAGTATTATTTCAAGCCTACGAAAATAAGCTGGAAATATTGAACCACTGTCGGGTGTATTTAAATTCTGAGAGTGATAATAGGTATTCTCAAAGTACTGACTTTTGTTTGTTGTTTGAAAAACTTTCTAAACCTTTCTTGTTGTTACACAAATTGCTTTTGTTACTATTGTTGTTGTAGTTGTAGTTGTTGTTGTTGTTGTTGTTGTTGTTGTTGGAATTGCTGTTATAAAGTAATTTGCAAGCATTTTAGTTATTAGGTTAAGAAGAAAGTTCTTGCAGAATAAATTTTGATTTCAAATGATGCATTTTCAAATAAGTTATCGTTATAATACCTTTACTTTATATATCATTTTAAAGGGCGTTTTTCAGTCTGTCTAATCGTTTAAATTACAATCGTTTTTTATGTCTTCTTTTTAGAACGTTGAATAAAAGATGGAAAAAAGCAAATTCACACAAATTCCCTCTGCCAATTCAAGCTAGGCCGAAAAGCTGCTGAAACAGCCCGCGATGTCAGCAAAGCGTTTGGCGTAAGGACCACTACTAAACGCATAGTACAATGGTTGTTTAAGAAATTTCATGGCGGCGACGAGAGTCCTGAGGATGATGAGCGTAGTGGTCGGGCATCGGTTGTTGACAACGATCAATTAAAAGTCTTAATCGAAGCCAATCCACACACAACTGTTCGAGAACTTGCCTTTGAATTAGACGTAATGTACACGACAATTTTCAACCAAATGAGAGAGACTGGAAAAACAAAAAAACTTGATAAATGAGTGCCTTAACAAATTGAATGACCCCCCCCCCAAAAAAAAAGAAAAAAAATACACCGTTATGAAGTGTCATCTTTCCTTCTTTCATTTCTCGACCGGATTGTGACTTGCGCTAAAAAATGTGTCTTATTATGACAACTGGCAACGCCCAGCTGAGTGGCTAGATGCCGACGAAGCTCTACGACACTTCCCGAAACCAGAGTTGCAAGAAAAGAAGGTCATGCTGACTATTTGGTGGTCTCCGACCGGTCTAATTCATTATAGTTTTTTAATGCAGATAAAATCATTATGGCGGATAAGTACTGTCAACAAATAAATGAAATGTATCAGAAACTTCGATAACAACTCCCAGCATTAATAGAAACGGCACAATTCTCCTCTACGTTAATGCTCGACCGTACGTTGGTAAACCGACCCTTTGCCTAATCCGCTATACTCTGTAGACCTCTCACCAACCGACTACCACTTTTTCAAGCATCTCGACTACTTTCTGCGCGAGAAATGCTTCAAAAGCCTAAGTGATATCAAAGACGCATTCAGCGACTTAATCGCCACCAGAACGTGAGATTTTTACATTATTGGCATAAATACACTTGTTATGTGTTGGTAAAAGTGTATTGATTCTTATGGTACTTATTTTAATCAATTAGTTTTTGCTTGAGTCGAGATATTTTCATCTGAATTTAAAAGTTAAAAACCGAAGAAAAAAATTGTGCGAATTTGTTTTTTCCATCTTTATTCAAAGAAGACATAATTGTTTTAATATATATACATATATATATGTGTGTGTGTGTGTGTGTGTGTGTGTGTGTGTGTGTGTGTGTGTGTGTGTGTGTGTGTGTGTGTGTGTGTGTGTGTGTGTGTAGATTAATACAGGGAGTAAGTGAGAATGAGACCTGGTTTTATACTATAGAAGATTAATATTTTAGTAAATAATTTACTTGATGAAACTAAAACTAATATTCTTTCTATTCAATTTGCGCGTTTAGTGAAAAAAATCTCTAATTTACACGTAATTGTGGGCGTATCTTAAGCACAATTGTAATTATGGGCGTATCTAAACAACAAACATTAAAGAGTAAGTTATATTTATGGCATCAGAAAAAAAGATTCTCTTTGTTTATCTTCAAATCGAAAGGCACATTTTGGCGCTCACAGATGTCGTAAAGGTTTAGAGTTTCACTGTTAGCAGCAACGGTGACTGTTCGCGCTATGCGCAATGATGGCGAGCTAGTGGGCGCGTGTGTTCGCTTGGTGTCAACAAGCAAAAATATCGACAGGTCAAATTTCGTTTCTGAAACATAAATCATTTATGACTCAAATGTCGCGTGTCCTTTTGGATCGTTGTTTCAGTATTTCTTTAATGTTGCGTTGCATTAAAAAGAAATGGCACCAAACCGCACGAATGCCGATAGTGACGATATGTCATTGACATGAACAAAACGATTATTACTTTTTTGTTGTTTTCTTATAACAATAGCACAATCGTCGATCATGAACGAAGAGCAGTTTTTTTTACTCTCCTCTTTTTTTAATTCATTACGACATCTAGATCTAAGGACGGATGAAGACTGACATCCAGTTTACTATATAATATGCATAATTGAAAATTAGAATTGAAACGAGACGTTTAGACGTTAAATATGAGAAAAATGTTATATTCAGTTGACTTAGAATGAGTATTTACTATCAAATTGATAGTTGAATATGGTTAAATTTCTTTTATTTTTTTGCATTAAATACTAATCTATATTAACCTGTAACTTTACATCAGACGGATACCATAATACTTCGTTCTCTGCAACTTATCATAACAATGATCGATACAAAATTCCAGCCAGATCAACCCAGCAGTTTCCGAAAAAAATGTGGTGTCTAATCCCTGCTAATCGCTATTAATCCCTAACTATGCCTAAAACAGATACCATAATACTTAATTCGATGCACCATATTATAAAAGAGTTCCATATAAAATTTCAGTCAGATCGGCCTAGTAGTTTCTAAGAAAGAATCTATAGAAAATCTGGCATTTTGTTGACTAATTTATATTCATCTCTCTTAATCGCTAATTTGGCATCGAAAGGACAACATATTTAGTTCACTCCACCTTATCGAAGCAAAGTTTTATACAAAATTTCAGTTAGATCGGCCCAGTAGTTTCCGAGAAAACTTCTAGTATAAATGTGGTATTTTGGTGACTAATCCCTATTAATCTCTAATTGTGCATGAAACGGATGACATAATGCTTACTTCACTGCTAACATGCTTGCCAGTCAGTTTGCCTCAATCTCCCCACTAGACCCTTCCAACCACCCCCTGCCTGACTTTCCTTTGCGGACAGACTCCACGCTAGACGATTTAAAAATCACTCCTACTCAGGTGCATGCTATCATAAAAAACATTGACACTTCAAAAGCATGTAGACCCGATCTCATCCCAGCTGTGCTATTAAAAAAGTGCTCGGCCGAAGTAGCTCCAGTTCTCTCCAAACTCTATAACAAATGCCTTAATGAATCTTGCTTTCCGGACTGTTGGAAAACTGCTTCTGTGGTACCAGTATTCAAGAATTCTGGTGAAAGAACTGACCCATCTAATTATCGCCCCATTAGCCTCCTCCCACTTTTCGCCAAAATATTTGAGACCATAATTAACCATGCTCTAGTCCATCACCTTACAGTGCTGAACTTCTGACTGAAAAACAATATGGATTTAGACAAGCCCGTTCCACAGCAGACATCCTCACTGTAATCTCTGAACGCATATACCATTCACTGGACAAAGCGGAGAAGGGCAGAGTGGTAGCTCTAGATATATCTAAGGCTTTTGACAGAGTATGGAATGAGGGTCTCCTAAGAAAAATTAGATCATACCGTATTACTGGTAGAATGCTTAACATAATTAAATCCTTCTTAGATAAGAGAAAAACCAGGTTGTTCTCGACGGTTGTACATCTAAACAATATGATATAAATACGGGAGTGCCTCAGGGGTCTATCCTTGGACCTCTAGTGTTCCTAATATTCATTAATGACCTCCCCGACAAAATTGCCTCTGAGATGAGTATATATGCTGTTGACACTACACTCTATAACAGGCATGACAGGAAAACAAATGAACACATATCTAAAGAAATGGCAAAAACACTAGAGGATGACCTCCAATCTGTAGTGGAATGGGGACAAAAATGGATGGTCACATTCAATGCTGCCAAGACTAAACTGGTTTTCTTCAATAATTACAAGAAACCTTCTCTGCCACCAATAGCAATGGCCAGTGACTCGCTGTCTGAGAGTACATCTTTCAAACTGCTTGGCCTAACGTTCACAGGAAACATGAGTTGGAACAATTATATTGAAAACATTGCCAGGGCCGCTGCAAAAAAGGTAGGCTCTCTCTACCGTGCTAGAAAACTACTAACACCCGAAAGTATCTTGTACCTCTATAAGGTCACCATTCGCCCATGTATGGAGTATTGCTGTCATATTTGGGCTGTTGCATCTGCTACTAGTCTCTCGCTCCTAGACAAGGTTCAAAAGAGAGTCGCCAATCTGATAGGCCCTGAACTGGCATCTAAGCTTCAGCCTCTGTCCCATCGACGTGATGTTGCATCCCTCTACCTGTTCTACAAATATTTTAATGTTGAATACTCTGACGAACTGCAGACACTTGTGCCCCCACGATGTAGACACCCTCGACAAACCTGACAGGCAGCTAAATCCCGCCCCACACAGTAGAGATCCCTAGATTTAAAATATCTTTCTACTCCAGTAGTTTCTTCCCCAGAACCGCTAAACACTTGAATTCCATTCAAGGTCACTGCTTCCCTAACTGTACTGACATGCAGAAGTTCAAGTGTAACGTGAACCGATATCTTGCTGCCCAAATCCCAACATAGTACCTAGTAGTTGTTGCTCCTGATAGTAGCCCCCTACACCTAAGTGGCAATGTGCCTTGTTTGGGGTGAAAATGTAATAAAAAAACAAAAAACAATATCTGATTATAGCAAAGGCCTATTAATACAAAATTTCAGCCAGATCGGGCCAGTAGCTTCCGACGAAACTTCTAAAGAAAATGTGTGTGTTGTGGTGACTAATCCCTATAAATCGCTATCTCTGCATAGAACGGATACCATAATACATAAGATAAGCCCAGTAATTTCCGAGAAAAAATAGAAAGATCAGACAAACAAACAAAGAGAAATGTAATATAAATGTGACTTTCATGTTAAGGTATTGGGTTAGGGCGGAACATTGATTTGCTGCAAGATCCGAAACAGCTGAAATATTACTCACTCAAACAGCAGTCGATTTATCCAAATTACTATTTTGTTGTCACGAACGTCATTTCTTTCACATGATAGCTAAATATTTACTAGAAATTTTCTAGTCTTACTTTATCTAATGCATCACATTTTTAATATCGCTTCATTACTTCGGCATTAATATTGTTCAATCCTTAGTGCGGGCGATAGCTAGAATACAATTGCAAATTACTTAAAATTTCTACCAGGTCTTAGCTGACGAAAGGAACACGTGCCATCATTTCCGTTCAAAATTCCGTACATATTTCCTAGTTCGAAAGAATGATTCCCGAGCTCGACAGGATACACCTGAAGAAGGTGTAGAATAAAAGGTCTGAGTATCATTCTTACATTTTGATATTGATTATCTTCGTTGGTAGAAAAGGGGAAGGGGGTTAGTTCTTGGAAACATGAATTAAAGTGTATTGGACGGAGATGAAAAGGTTGAGCAGTCTTGTTGGAAGAGAAAAGAGTTTATGTGTATGTGTTGTGTCAGGCGGTAACTATAACGGATTCTTTATCTCATTGTCTTCATCAACACTGGAGCCAAAGGGCCAGGCGGGTTCTGTTGCGCCCCAAAAGAGAAGTGCGTTGTCAGTAGCACCGAGAGCAGGAAAGGAAGAAGACAACAATAGTTATACATTATTTTTTATTGGAATCATTTGAGATGAATGATTTGTATTTATCTATTTATTTGCGGATTGTTATCCTCATCTTCATAGTTGTTTTTGTTTCACCACGTTTCGGCCAACTCATTCTCTGGCCTTCTTCAGATGATTAATCGCGATATTATATAATCATAATTATCATAGTAACATTCGGTACGAACTCGACAATAAAAGACTAGAAGAATGAAAAACTTGGATTTATAAGACCAAAAATTCAACCGTGCTCGCCATTCGAGTATGTGGCGTAGTAGATAAAGACGTTGAATCTCTGCGGTTCCAGGTGAGCATTGTCTGAAGATAGCGGTTTCAATCCTACCCAAAGCAGGCTAGAGGATTAGTTGGGCAAAACATGGTGAGACAACAATAAGTAAGGAGGATACAGTAAGAGACTCAGCATTTCTATACCTTCAGTTTAACCACCTGAAAAATGTCAGAGTTGACCGACACATGGTCAAACAACAGCTATGAAAATGAGGATAACAGTCCGCAAATAAATAAAGATACAACAGTTATATTGGAAAATAGGATTAAGATTAAAAAAGATCAGCATTTTTTCCGACGATTAGATTAGTGCCGAAATCGTCCATAATTATTAACTAATGCAGAACTTATATCGGATTTATTTTGACGCACATAAGTTTTGGATTTGACGAACATAAGTTTTGGATTAAGTTTGCCTGTTTCGTTTTACAGCATATACACGCTTTTCGGGTCATCTAATACAGAATCCGGTCATGTTGAAGACGTATTTATGCTTAAGGTTTGTTATATCTTAAAATATTTATTCGCGGTGTTTGGTTTGGTTGTTTTGTTTTCGGCACATCAACTCTTTTCCAATCATTTAATGCTGAATCTAATAATTTTAGAAAAATGTTTTATTTCAATTTCTTTATATTTTCAACTATTTATTAATCGTGTTTAGTTTGGTTGTGTTGTAGAGAAAACATTGTTGTTTTTAGTTTTGGACTTTTCAGAATATAGTTGAGTTTTACAAAGGAAAAGGAAAAACCAATAACGCTAATGCTTGGTGCATTTTCGGTCAGGTAGCTTCAGACAGACTGACACGGTAGAATCAATATCAGATTAGAAATGCATTCTGATTCACTACAACATTTAAAGTTAAGATTAGGACTGGAATTTGAATTACTACAATATTCATACTTAGATTTTTACAAATCTAATATATTATAACACTGTTATGTTGTGTCCACCTTACGGATAATAAAGAACTCTTCCACTTAACACGTCTCTCAGTGTTAACACACATGGTTAAGCTCGAGTCAGTCGGACTGATGCATATTTGTACTTCTTATTTGTTGCGCTTGCTGTTCTGTTTAATATATTTTGTTTCCCCTAATTAACGAGTTGTTTTTCTTCCAGGGACAACAGCAGACTATGATATCATGCTTGACATCTAATTTACTCTGGAATTCATATTAACACATGAGATAAGGAATCAAATTTAATTCACTAAGGATTTACCTTATGTAGGAGATTTACAAGGTCGTTTGTACTGAAAGACCGAAATTCAAATTAGTACGACTGGTAGATCAAATTAGAAATGCAATCGTATCAACTGTTAAAGAAACATAGCATGACCGGATAATGGTTGATATCAAAATCAATAATAATACTCGTTGATATTTGAATCAATAATAATACTCGTTGATATTTGAATAAATATGATATTTGGATCAATAATAATACTCGTTGATATTTGAATAAATATATTTGAATCAATAATAATACTCGCTGATATTTGAATAAATATGGTATTTGAATCAATAATAATACTCGTTGATATTTGAATAAATATGATATTTGAATCAATAATAATACTCGTTGATATTTGAATAAATATGGTATTTGAATCAATAATAATACTCGTTGATATTTGAATAAATATAATATTTGAATCAATAATAATACTCGTTGATATTTGAATAAATATGATATTTGAATCAATAATAATACTCGTTGATATTTGAATAACTATAATATTTGAATCAATAATAATACTCGTTGATATTTGAATAAATATGATATTTGAATCAATAATAATACTCGTTGATATTTGAATAAATATGATATTTGAATCAATAATAATACTCGTTGATATTTGAATAAATATGATATTTGAATCAATAATAATACTCGTTGATATTTGAATAAATATGATATTTGAATCAATAATAATACTCGTTGATATTTGAATAAATATGATATTTGAATCAATAATAATACTCGTTGATATTTGAATAAATATGATATTTGAATCAATAATAATACTCGTTGATATTTGAATAAATATGATATTTGAATCAATAATAATACTACTCTCTATTATGGTGCTGCTTCTCGCAATTTTTTCTCTGATAAAAAGTTGACTTGAGTTCAGTTGTAGGATGAGGTAGGAAATGACTTATTTCGTTAAAAGATTCGACTCGTGTCTTTCAATCATAGGCATGTACATTATCTTCCTGGGATTCTCATGGATGGCCCTGCTCTTGAAGAGAAATCGACTCTGGATTTCATATTTTAGATCCATTAAAAGAATAAGACTAACAACATCACTTTGTAAAAGAAAGATAGGGGGTTGCAGAAAAATTGGGTGAAGGCCAATCAAATTTACAGATACGTTTCTATACCTAATAAGAACCCTCAAATGGAACAGAGATTCACAAATATGACAACAGTACTCCATACATGGTCTTAAAGTATATATGAAGATGTAAATAGCTTCAGTTGTAGAGAAAGTTTATGAGAAAGTGTTTAAACTTTACGCGAAACGGAAAGATCATGGCATGTGCTCTTCAAAATTATCTGATCTATTCCGTTTCTTTTGTTCTAGGTTGTTTAACTGGTTGGTTTTGTGATCTATATCAATTTATTATTTTGATACCACATTGAAATACAGCTTCCTATTTCAGTGGCTTCTTTTCAAGAACGACAAGCTTGTGAACTCTCTTCCTCCTGCCTATCATATTCGTGTTTTCAATACTAAGGCAAATAGTCATCTCTTGTCTTTTTGATAATCATCTTTCATTCTTGTTAGCTCTTTGCATTAAGCAGCTTCACGCCTTGCCTGGAGAAAAACTACAACACTCAGATTAAGAGATTAGATTGTGACGTAAAACGTGTGATCGAATATGAACTCAAGTTCGTTTTAATACGATGTATTCATTGGGGGATACGATTGTCACTAAACTAGTGTTCAATAAGTTGCCGGGTACTGATTCAGAAATTGATCCATGGCCAAGTCTGTAAACTGCCGGAAAAGCAGCCAGAAAAAACCGACACAATTAACCAATCAGCAATCAGTTATCAGAAGATAATATTTTCCTTTATACGAAAAAAAACCCCAACTTTTTCTGGTACTATTTTCGATAAAAATAGGTTTTCTATCATAATTGTTTCCATGTTTTTGGTTTTAAAACTTATTTTTTTAAACATTTATTTAAAAAAAAAAAAACTTGGATCAAGTTTGAATCAGTACCCGGTTCGTAGTTTGCGATAGGATTAGTGCTGAAATCATTACGACGCCTATATCAAAAGATTGTCGTTAGATACGAGAATCGTTCCAAAAGTAAAACTGCTTAATTTTTACCTCCAAAAGTTGAAAAGCTATGAAGACGATATTAGTACCATTAAAACAAGCGAAATTTTATGCTCCAAAATTTATTTTTCTACATACTAGCTATCATTCTTATTACACTTTTATAAGCGATGAACGATGGCTGAGCATGGGCGTCCGGAGCGCACTGTGTCATATGAAGGTCGTTTCAAAAGAAAAGTCTCGTATTTTTTCTAACTAAAAGTGTTGACGGGGTACAAAGACGGAAGTAGTACCAGTAAAATCAGCCATTTTTTGTGCACCATAATTTTTTTCTGTATATTTACATCTATTCTCGATGTACTTTTGCCAGAAATTCACTAACCCATCTCAGCTTCTAAGACACGTTCATGGAAAGAGTTATTTTCTAAGAGTCTCATACTGTCAATATCTGCAACAGAGAGATAAAACTTTCAGGTCATGCATAAGTTTAGTCATTATAACAATGTAATGTGTAATCCCCTCTGATCTATATTGATGGAATATAAAAATAGGAAACATTACATTTGGAACGCTCCTTGTATTTAATATATAAAGTTATCTTATGTAATTTATAAAGTCTGGCCCAAATACCAATATGTCTGACGTATCAATATTTCATTTAAGCTCTCTTATTCTTCCGTCTCTTCTTTCTACTATATTATTGACACCAATATATTTTATTTTACTTTATTTTTTTTCTAAATATACTCATTCAGGCTAGGAAATGTTTTGGGATCGTTTCGTTTTTCCTTACTCAAGAATATTCTTAAGCATTAAAGAAGGCAATCATGTCATGAGTTATTTCTCTTGACTTATCTTAAACGTCTTTAAATCGTTCAGTACAAAATTTCATTGCTCACGATATGCATTCCTAATTTATGCCACAACAAATTTGCGATGCATAAAACTGAAATAGATTCTGGTTCAACCCACAAGTTAATCCACAATTTTTAGGGGTTTTTTGTTTGTTTATTTATTTATTTTTACATAGGCATCACCACTTATCAAGGCCCAGAGACCAGTCGAGGATAGGGGTTAAGAGTGTACAGTAGTAAATTGAACAATATAGTAACCGTTAGTAATGGAAATTCGGTAAATTTGTAAACTTAAGTGGAACGACTCATCAAGAACTTGTTTACATTGGATAAGAAGACAATCAGATTGTAGTCAGCTTGAAAGCAGGAAAACGGAAGACAATTCCACATGCATGCACTTCTAAGAAAGAAGCTTTGGTCATGGAATCTACGTTTAGGTTTAGGCACAGATAACGAGTGGGGGAAATTATTGATAGTTTTCAGCTAGACGAGTGTTTCTTGTGAAAGTTTGGCGAGAGGAGACCATAGATTGAAGCTCAGTCGAGCACTTGCCATGAAAATAACGATAAAGAAGAAACAAACTCGCAACATCTCTTCTGTGAGATAGAGGTTGCAGGGAAGAGAAATATCTCCTACGAGGCTACGAAGTCTATTTTGAACTATATCAAAGCAGGATAAGTCCTTTCTAATAGCTCCTGCCCAGATGTGACAACAGTACTCCATTCTGGGACGTACCTGGCTCTTATATAGATAGAGAATTGCATCAGCAATATCTACTGGATCGATAGAAGGATCCCACCATTTTTCCAGCGGCCTCCGCAAGAGATTTTATGTACGTGTTCCATTTAAGATCAGGAGTAATGGTGAAGCGCAGAAGCTTGTCAAAACATGAGTCCTCCCCAAGGCGAGAGCCATTCATTTCTACTGATGCCATATGGGGATCAGAGCGTTGATGATATAAAGATAAAAGCTTGGTTTTAGATGCATTAAAAGTAACCAGCCACTCCTTTCCCCATTGTACCAGTGCTCAAGATCAGAGGAGAGAGAATCGGAGAGAACTTGGTCGTTTATGGTCTTAGATGTGCTACCATAGATAGTAGTGTCATAAGCATAAATGTCACTATTGTATACAGCCTATTACTTCATTCAATTTATTTATAAAAGAAAGGTAAGAAATATTTCCTTCGAAAGATTAGCTTACTTGGAAATCATTTGAAACTTTTTAGCCATTTCTCAATTGAGACTGAAATTTTTAAGAAGCAATTTATTTAATTTTATAAGTATAGATTAAAATAACACCAGCTCACTAAAATCAGTTATAATTTATAACTATCTGGTTTAATTATTTGTGTATTTACCAATGAATACCGTGATAATCACATCTAAATTTTAAGATCATATAAAAAATAAAATCAATACTTTGGAAAAACAACGATGAAGAAAACAAAATATTAAAAAAATGTGAAATAAAAATTAAAAATACAAAAGCTCCGGGTATTATCAGGCATTTATAGATATAGTCATATAGTGTGAAGGTTTAAACATCCATCGTAACATTAGAGCAACAGAATTAAAATCCCAAATAAAACTAAATGGAATATGACGTAATGTCTTTAAGAATTGTAACATTTCAATTACACACGCAGAGTATCCATTAGAGTAAGATATTTAAATAATCTAAGAATATGACGTGTATTTGTGAGAATTGTGATGCAATCTTGATTATATACACGAATTTCCAATAATAATATTCCGGATAAAAATTCTGAAAATATGACG
Source organism: Euprymna scolopes (assembly GCF_053919585.1). Lineage (NCBI taxonomy): Eukaryota > Metazoa > Mollusca > Cephalopoda > Sepiida > Sepiolidae > Euprymna > Euprymna scolopes. The sequence goes on from NC_136482.1 coordinate 24,621,930, forward strand.
TCATATCATAAAATCATGACGTATGTTTTATTACACATCAGCTTTACATTATAAGATATTTAAGATTTTAAAAATCTAAGAAAATATTATGCCATATGTTTGAAAATTGTGACGCAGTTTTCGATTACATGCATCAACTCTTCGTTATATTATCAAGTTTGAAATTGTGACGTTGTTTTGGTTACACACGAACACCGAATCACAATGTAAATGAGCGAGTTTCACGAGAGCCAGACAGATGGGATTCGCGTTTTACCTGCAATACCTCCCCTCTTCGCCACGAACCAGTGAGGATCTGATTTTGAATAGGATCTATATCAAGGGCTTCACCACAAATATGGGGACCGCACAACTTCCTGCAAAAGAGAAAACGCCATGGTTAGAGTTAGGGTTAAAGTTAGGGAACACCATGAAGAGATTCGAATTAGGAAATAGAAAGTTTTAAAATAAACAGAAAAATGAAAACAAAACGTGATTGCTGGGACCGCAAAATATAAATTTTTCAGTTTTTCGTTATTTTTATTATTATTATTAAACGTTTCTACTGCTGGCTACAGAGTATGAATTCACATGGCTAAGTGTCTCCTAAGTCCTATGCTTTTAGGGCAAATTTGTTCGCTTGGTTTATGTTCATGCTTGTCCAATCACAAACGTTGGCTAATGATCATTTTTTCTGCCTTTCGATCGGCTTCCTTATAATAAGCCCTTAACGAATATGTGGCACTGGACTTGAAAACTAAATGTGACCAAACAATCTCAAAACTTTACATTTGATGACAGAGAATATTAATGAGATGCCAATAAGGTTTCTCATCTCTGCAATACTGTTCTGATCAGATCGTTTATAATCAGTAATAAATGATGTTGGAAAGTTTTTCTTTTTGCTGCAATTTTATACTCAAGTTAACACTTTACCTCCAAATAAATACGAACTTTATCAAAATTAAGTCAACAATTATAAAGTATTTCGTTTTTGGATTTTTGGTGCTTATGTATTTTTTGTATTTATGTATTTTTGATGCTGATGTATTTTTGGTACTTATGTATTTTTGGTACTTATGTATTTTTGGCACTTATGTATTTTTGATGCTGATGTATTTTTGGTGCTTATGTATTTTTGGTACTTATGTATTTTTGGTATTTATGTATTTTTGGTACTTATGTATTTTTGGTACTTATGTATTTTTGGTACTTATGTATTTTTGGTGCTTATGTATTTTTGGTACTTATGTATTTTTGGTATTTATGTATTTTTGGTGCTTATGTCTTTTTGGTACTTATGTATTTTTCGTACTTATGTATTTTGGGTGCTTATGTATTTTTGGTACTTATGTATTTTTGGTACTTATGTATTTTTGGTGCTTATGTATTTTTGGTACTTATGTATTTTTGGTACTTATGTATTTTTGGTACTTATGTATTTTTGGTGCTTATGTATTTTTGGTATTTATGTATTTTTGGTACTTATGTATTTTTGGTACTTATGTATTTTTGGTGCTTATGTATTTTTGGTACTTATGTATTTTTGGTATTTATGTATTTTTGGTACTTATGTATTTTTGGTATTTATGTATTTTTGGTACTTATGTATTTTTGGTACTTATGTATTTTTGGTATTTATGTATTTTTGGTGCTTATGTATTTTTGGTACTTATGTATTTTTGGTATTTATGTATTTTTGGTACTTATGTATTTTTGGTACTTATGTATTTTTGGTACTTATGTATTTTTGGTTCTTATGTATTTTTGGTGCTTATGTATTTTTGGTACTTATGTATTTTTGGTATTTATGTATTTTTGGTGCTTATGTATTTTTGGTACTTATGTATTTTTGGTATTTTTGGTACTTATGTATTTTTGGTACTTGTGTATTTTTGGTACTTATGTATTTTTGGTACTTATGTATTTTTGGTGCGTATGTATTTTTGGTACTTATGTATTTTTGGTATTTATGTATTTTTGGTACTTATGTATTTTTGGTACTTATGTATTTTTGGTACATATGTATTTTTGGTACTTATGTATTTTTGGTATTTATGTATTTTTGGTATTTATGTATTTTTGGTACTTATGTATTTTTGGTACTTATGTATTTTTGGTACTTATGTATTTTTGGTACTTATGTATTTTTAGTATTTATGTATTTTTGGTATTTATGTATTTTTGGTACTTATGTATTTTTGATGCTTATGTATTTTTGGTACTTATGTATTTTTGGTACTTATGTATTTTTGGTACTTATGTATTTTTGGTACTTATGTATTTTTGGTGCTTATGTATTTTTGGTACTTATGTATTTTTGGTATTTATGTATTTTTGGTACTTATGTATTTTTGGTACTTATGTATTTTTGGTGCTTATGTATTTTTGGTGCTTATGTATTTTTGGTACTTATGTATTTTTGGTATTTATGTATTTTTGGTACTTATGTATTTTTGGTACTTATGTATTTTTGGTATTTATGTATTTTTGGTACTTATGTATTTTTGGTACTTATGTATTTTTGGTACTTATGTATTTTTGGTGCGTATGTATTTTTGGTACTTATGTATTTTTGGTATTTATGTATTTTTGGTACTTATGTATTTTTGGTACTTATGTATTTTTGGTACTTATGTATTTTTGGTGCGTATGTATTTTTGGTACTTATGTATTTTTTGTATTTATATATTTTTGGTACTTATGTATTTTTGGTACTTATGTATTTTTGGTACTTATGTATTTTTGGTATTTATGTATTTTTGGTGCTTATGTATTTTTGGTGCTTATGTATTTTTGGTATTTATGTATTTTTGGTGCTTATGTATTTTTGGTACTTATGTATTTTTGGTACTTATGTATTTTTGGTACTCATGTATTTTTGGTATTTATGTATTTTTGGTATTTATGTATTTTTGGTACTTATGTATTTTTGGTACTTATGTATTTTTGGTATTTATGTATTTTTGGTATTTATGTATTTTTGGTACTTATGTATTTTTGGTACATATGTATTTTTGGTACTTATGTATTTTTGGTATTTATGTATTTTTGGTATTTATGTATTTTTGGTACTTATGTATTTTTGGTACTTATGTATTTTTGGTACTTATGTATTTTTGGTACTTATGTATTTTTAGTATTTATGTATTTTTGGTATTTATGTATTTTTGGTACTTATGTATTTTTGGTGCTTATGTATTTTTGGTACTTATGTATTTTTGGTACTTATGTATTTTTTGTACTAATGTATTTTTGGTGCTTATGTATTTTTGGTACTCATGTATTTTTGGTACTTATGTATTTTTGGTACTTATGTATTTTTGGTATTTATGTATTTTTGGTGCTTATGTATTTTTGGTGCTTATGTATTTTTGGTACTTATGTATTTTTGGTGCTTATGTATTTTTGGTGCTTATGTATTTTTGGTACTTATGTATTTTTGGTATTTATGTATTTTTGGTACTTATGTATTTTTGGTACTTATGTATTTTTGGTATTTATGTATTTTTGGTATTTATGTATTTTTGGTATTTATGTATTTTTGGTACATATGTATTTTTGGTATTTATGTATTTTTGGTATTTATGTATTTTTGGTACTTATGTATTTTTGGTACTTATGTATTTTTGGTGCTTATGTATTTTTGGTACTTATGCAATTTTTGCACTTATGTATTTTTGGTGCTTACGTATTTTTGGTACTTATGTATTTTTGGTACTTATGTATTTTTGGTATTTATTTAGTTTTGGTGCTTATCTATTTTTGGTACTTATGTATTTTTGGTACTCATGTATTTTTGGTACTTATGTATTTTTGGTGCTTATGTATTTTTGGTGCTTATGTATTTTTGGTGCTTATGTGTTTTCGATGCTTATGTATTTTTGGTACTTATGTATTTTTGGTACTTATGTATTTTTAGTACTTATGTACTTTTGGTGCTTATGTATTTTTGGTGCTTACGTATTTTTGGTACTTATGTATTTTTGGTACTTATGTATTTTTGGTACTTATTTAGTTTTGGTGCTTATCTATTTTTGGTACTTATGTATTTTTGGTACTCATGTATTTTTGGTACTTATGGATTTTTGGTGCTTATGTATTTTTGGTGCTTATGTATTTTTGGTGCTTATGTGTTTTCGATGCTTATGTATTTTTGGTATATATGTATTTTTGGTACTTATGTATTTTTGGTACTTATGTATTTTTTGTACCACTCTATACTTAAATTCAAGTTTCGCGATATCTTTTTTTTATTATTAAATTGTTAGGTAGAAGCACAGAATAATTTTTAAAAACGCTCTCCCCTCCCCCATATTAAGAATGGTTTTCAAAATAATAAAGTTATTATTTCACCGCGGTACCAAAAATATATAAGTGCCAGATGTTTTTAGATGAGGATCGATAATTTGTATTATTGTATTATTTTGAATACTATTTTCATTTCGAATTTTATTCTCACAACGTTTCAGATGATGTAATTGTTAGGTACAACCTAACAATAATAAAGTCATTCTCCTGCACCGAATGAGGGAGCGTTACCACCCTGGGGAAAAGGACAGTTTCGTGATGACAATTAGAGGGTAAACAAAACCTGCCACGCATCACTGACTTTAACCATCATGAATCCACCGGATTCTCATTTACTATTTTGTTTAGTAAGTTGTTGGATAAATATGTTAAAGGTTATACTTCTTTTTCTGCTAATTTTTTAGTTGGTATGCGAATGAGTTTTTCGCAACTTTGCGATACCGATGTGAACAAATAGTTTATGATCTGTAATGAATCGCATAATATGACTTTTAAAAGTTTCTTCTTGATTAATATTTACTAACTAGGAGTAGTCGAACCAGGCATTATCAATGATTTCTCTTGGATAACAACTTATAGTGTTCTCTGGAATTTGGGTGACAACAAGTCTCCCCAGACTTCCAGTAATCTCCACTTCTTTCGATAACCTTTTCAAAGAATTTGCGTTATCGCAACAGCCGATTACCATTGATTTCTCGTTGGCAGCGACCATTGGTCGTCACTATAATTTGAGTGGCAATAAGCCTCCCCAATGCCCCAGTCCTCTTTGCACTCATCTAGCGGAGGTCTTTCCATCCTCCTTAACCCTCCTCACTTATTTGCTGTGGTGCAGGTGCATGATGACACGCGCAAATAAAGGGGGTATCTTACAATTATATCGTTTCATTTTTCATGATTGCATGTCATGCTCCTTTGTGTTTTACATCTGTAGCATTTCCTGCGTATCTAGTTTGTGTCTGTAGTTCATGCATGTTAGTCTCCATTATTATTATTATTATTATTATTATTATTATTATTATTATTATTTAATGTTATTATTATTATATTTTTAATAATATGTTATTCTTTTTTCTCCTCCTCCTCATTATTATTATTATTATTATTATTATTATTATTATTATTATTATTTATTTTTATTATTTATATTGGCTTACAAGGAGCTTTAACACAGGTCATCAAAGATCTCTCCTTGGAAACAACCTGTGGTGTTCCCTGGAAGTTGAGTGACAACAAGTCTCTCTAAGTTTCCAGTACTCTCCACCTCTTTCGATAACATCTGCAAGTAAATTTGCATTATTGCAACAGCTGCTTGCCATTGATTCCGCGTTGGCAGCGGCTATTGGTCTTCACTGTGTCCTTGGGGAGTCTTATTGCCACTCATATAAGTGGCAATAAGCCTCCCCAATGACCCAATTCTCTTCGCACTTATCCGGCGGAGATCTGGTCAGTTCCTCGGTTTTTCCTTCCTCCTTTACTACTTGGGTATTTGGTTTCACTCTTTTTGGAGAGGACAGTAGTGTGGGAATGGGAGGATGGAGTTGGGGGTTGGGTTAGAGAACTTATAGATATGCGGTTTCAGTGTTCTTGGTTCCATGTAGTGTTTCATGGTTTGCCTTTGCAGCAGTTTGTCTGGCCCGCGATTGTTGCTCCTGTATCTGTTAGTTTCCACATTCAACGGTTTTCTTAATATTTCAGTTGTTTTCATTATTGTTGTTCGTTGTATTTTTTCCAGTCATTCCTTTGATGCCAATTCCTCCCATTCATTTTTCAAAATTTTTCGGGATTATTCCTAGTGCTCCTACTGATATTGGTATTATTTTGATTTTCTTAATCTTTGATATCCCTTTTCCGCTATTTAGCTAGCTCTGTGTATCTGCTCCGTTTCTCCTTTTCTTTGATATTCCCCCTGTGGTCAGCTGGAACAGCAAAGTCTACGATTTGACAGGACTTTTCTTTCTTGTTGATTATTACGACATTATTATTATTATTATTATTATTATTATTATTATTATTATTATTATTATTATTATTATTATTATTATTATTTATTTATTTATAATATGTATATTAATATTATCTTATTTTTATTATTTTCCTTATTTTTTAACAACAACAACAACAACAAAAACATAATAATAATAATAATAATAATAATAATAATAATAATAATAATAATAATAAAATGATCTCCTTACGTGAATGAAGATTTTACGATTGTCCTTCTTCACTATTGACACCGGCTCATGTCTTTACCATTTGTTTGTTAGTTTTCTGTAAAGGGGTTTGCACAGTTTCAAATGCATTGGCATTCATACTTGTCTTTTTTTCTTTTCTTTTCTTTTTTCCTTTTGTAGTTTTTGAGCAGTTTGCTGTTTTCACTTGTGTGATTCACCATTTCGTTTCTTTGTTTACAGTTTCCTTGGGTCTTGTCGATCTTTACTCTTATCAAGTTCGTTCTGATTTCGTTCGTTTTTGCAGCTATCACCAGATATTACGTTCATCTGTGAAAATGTTATTTTTGTAACCATGTTCATGCTATCCCTTTGGTCTCACAATGTTATTGCTAATTTTCCTATCTTACTATTCTCACGTTTTATTAGTTCCTGTTTCACTGCTCTCCGTATTGTTTATCTTGTCGATGATTTTGGTGGCGGTATTCAACGTCTCTGTATTTTTTCTGATGCACCCTTTTAATCATTTAACTGCATCGTTCGCGAATTCTCCATGACTTATCAGTCTTCTCTCTCTCTCTCTCTCTCTCTCTCTCTCTCTCTCTCTCTCTCTCTCTCTCTTTCTGTTTAAATAGAATGAATCAGTATTATATATACGGCATAATCACGTTGACACTGGTTCATGTTAGATCACCAGAGTTAAAGTAACGATGAGCCAGGTTAGTACCAGATGAGTGACCATTTAGGATTACCAGCCGTTGTATAGAGGATGACGTCAGAAACTCCCTGTAAGATTTGCAAAAACTTAACGTCGTCACCTCCTTTAACTGGGATATACATACAACGGGGGCCGCTTGTGAATTTCGTACTCCAAATGGAACTTCATACGTTAGAGGAAGCCGGTTAAACCAACAGGGTGAATGCCTCTTCGATATGGTAGAGTCAGTATCATTATTCGGGTGCAATGCGTTATGTATGGTGGTTCAATTCTTGGCTTAAAAAATTGACAGAACTGAATTTCTAGGAGAAAAAGCTGAATCGAGTCTAGAACGCCTCAAAATGACCCCAAATTTTGTTTGCTTACAAATCTATAAAATTTTCTTCATTGTTTTATGAAAATATCTTAAAAATGAGATAAACAGCCGTAAATGACACCTTGCGTGACGTTTCATCTTTTCCTTCCAAATTGAACAAACGTTGTGATTAATTACTGCTAATATTTTTTATGAGGTAGTGATTGCAGCGGAAGATAACAATGGCGGGGTGATTAATGACGTGCGCTGATGACCTACATGTGGCAGGTTCGAATCTATTTAGTTCCTTAGCATCACTTCCAGATGTGGATGTTGGCAACCTTCACGGGACCCTTCCTGTGAATCCCTGTACTTAACAACAGAATCAAGCCAAGAAAAAAATTTACCATGAAAATTTGGTTTTATCTATTAATGAGTTATCGTTTATCAAATCCTAAAGACTACTCAAGGGTATGTATTAATGAATTTGTCTCGTATATGACGATGAGATAACACCGTGAAGGTTGGTAAAAAATGATTGAACCTGGACATAAATTTGATTATTTAAGAGAAGAGTTGAACAAGAACTTGTTAATATTCGACTTGAAAATAATCATGTTGTAGTCAGTTGGGAAGTTCTAAATTTTCCAATGGAATTTCCATTTAATTTTAGGTACACAAAAACGAAATTTATTTATAATATTTGTAGCTCGACGACGTTTTTTTTTGTGTGATTGTTTTGCATGCAACGGTGATCATAGAGGGGTGATCATAGACTAGAGCTCAGTCGAACACCTACGATGAAAATAACAATAGAGCAGAGAAAGACTATGAACCTTTCTTTTGTGAGAAAGAGACTCTAGAGAAGTTAAGAGGACATTTCTAACAAGATCTACAAGTCGGTTTTGTACTTTGTTATAACAGAAAAAAATGTGTTTTGTTCTCCAGGTGTACTCTATTTTAGAAGGAGTATACATGTAGGGGATTGCGTCAGGAGTAAGATACTCTCTGAAACAGTAGAATGATCTAACCACATATATACGATTTTAATTGAAATCATCTTACGCAAAGAAAGGCCTCAATAAAGGAAATATTCGCTTCATATTCCAAAGAAGAGAATCATGGAGCAACCAAGAAAAGGCATAAGAATGAAATTTTACCGAGAAGAAAGTCCAAAGCTCAATTGAGGGCTTTCAATAATAGTGATCTGTCACTATTCTGAAAATAAATCTTTAGAAATCCATATGTCATAGGTCATTCATATTTGAGGCTGCTTGAACGCCTATCGTTTCAAGCCATATGCATTAAGTATCGTTGCCCCATCTGTGCTGATGCATCTAACACGAGTCCAAAAAAAGTCCCTAATCTAATACGCCCCGCACTATCAGCCAAGCTCCAACCTCTGTCCCATCGCCATAATATTGCACCCCCTGTTCTTGTTTTACAAGTAATTCAATGGAAAGTGTTCTTATGAATTTATAGTTCTTGTGCCACCCTCGACGTAAATATTCCCGACTAACCCGCCAAGCAACAAAATCCCACCCCTACAATATAGAGATCTTTAGCTGCCAGAAAACCTTCTACTCTAATAGTTTCTTCCCTCGGACTGCTAGTCTTTGGAATTCTTTCGCTGTTCCCTGCTTCCTCGTACTGTACTTACCTGCAGAAGTTTAAATGTAATGTGAATAGAAATCCCGCTGCATAGTTTACTGTTAGACAATTATAAAAACGTTCAAGTATGCCTCGTTTGGGGTAAAAAAAAAAAAGTTAAAAAAATATTATGCAAAGCATTAAGAAAGTTTGCTGAATTAAAGAATCGAGGTAAGATAAAAATTAACTAATATGTTTGCAAATTAAACTCATTTTGACATGCACTAAGTGTGACCCTTGTCAAAATCTACACTAACTAACTTAATCGCTACTGGGGTAGACGTTCTATTATGTAATATAAAGGTTTTAAGAGGATCAAGATGCAGATCATTAAAACCGTTTGCTGATGTAAAGAATCGAATGAAAAAACTTTGATTAAGTAAGAAACATTAGAAAAATCAAGTTCAGTAAGATAACACGTATATTTTTTTATGGAAATCGCTTTCGACAAGGCATGAAGCCACTTGATGTAAGGAGCTAAAAATACTAATCTAGGATCAAAATCTTGCCAACGATAATTATTAGATGGGATAGATTCTGACTCAGAAAACACCAATTCTTCCCTCTTTATCAGAAACATCGCTCATGGAATGTGAGGACAGAAAACTATTTCAGAAAAGTCTCGTCCACAGGTGAATCCAGATTCACCGTTATAGCCTAATGGATGAGTATGACTTGGGGGATTTGTTATGGGGCAAGCTGATATAGCTATTTTATACGACGTCTAAATCTGCCTACGATTATCTTCTACCCCACGTTAATGAGTCATCATTATGAAATGATTTGTCCAACGTGCTTTAAAATGGTGTTTTTTTTATGTGTTTGGCGCGGAATGATGTAAGTAGAAAAAGTTCGTTGGCGAAGGTTTCCTCATTTATAAACAGTCTATTATCCGCTATTGTTTCTTGGTAAATAAATAACTATGCCGCCGCGAACCCAATGGAGATCTTCCAGTACCACTCAAACATTACGCGATTGTTTATTCATCTGGTCCCATCCTTGGTCGGATAAAATGCTTTGCTTTTATGAGATGACCAGTATTGGAAAACTCTAATAGACTACAAAAAACGTATTACGCAATCCATCAAAGTCTATTCCTGAAATATATATACACATCTATCTCCATATGTATTTACAATAATTAAACAATTAAATACGTGTTAAATGCTATGTACTCCTATTAACTACTGGAATACGGCTCAACGATATCTATTCTTACTTCCTGTATCTATCTAGCAATCGAATTCTCTATCTATCTATCTATCTATCATGTTTCTACCTTACCTTTTCTCTTAGCTCCTACCCTCTCACTTTCAAATAACCATTAAATGACATTCAAAGGTGAAGAATCACATAGTATATTTATATACATACATACATACATACATACACACGGCCCTGTCGGTGCGGTATTAGAATACGCCGATTGCCCCCCTGCAGAGGGTAAAAGTCACTCAATGAGGGTCCTGGATATGACCTTAAACTATATCCAGTGGTGAGGCCCAGGTTGTGGGCTTTGGGGAGTGTGGAGCCACCCTTTAATTACCATTGCTCCCATGTTCACTCTGACCCAGAGTGGTAGTACCTGTTAGGGTCCCAACTATTGGTTAAATAGAAACCGACGTGAAAACAACAAATATGCTCTATTAAAAAATGTTTTCTTCAAAATCTTTGGATTCGGCATTAAATAACCCGAAAAGGGTTGATATGCCGTAAAACAAAAACAACCAACCAACCAACCTACACACACACACACACACACACACACACATATATATATATATATATGTGTGTGTGTGTGTGTGTGTGTGTGTGTGTGTGTGTGTGTGTGTGGAGAAGTTAAAACTAAAGAATAAGATCAATTCTTTATGAGGAGATAATGCAAAGCTCAACAAATTGTTTTGGAGCTTATATAATAATCAGTAAAGGGAGTAAATGAAAGTATAAAAACTAAATATATAGATAGGATAGATTAATTCATATATTTAATAAGTGTATACATCAATTAAGGGTGTAGAGTAAGTGAAGAACTTTTTATACCGTGGTATTTCGAAGTTTAATGCTTCTCATCAGAAGAGAAGAGAAGATGCTAGGTAACATATTAGGGATGCGACGTCTAGCGACGGTTTTATTTGGAGCGAAATGAAATATTGAAACTGTTGTGGAGAACTAAATTGATCTCTGTGATATAGTAGGAGTATAGCTTTTATTATATAATGCAGGTAAGTGCGTGGCATATATGTCATGGTGGGTTTTATATATCTGGGCAATATGTGTGGACAAGGTATAAAGAGTTCTCACTTACCTACACCCATAATTAATGTATACCTTTATTGAATAAATGATGTGCAGATGTTTCGATCATTACTGATGTTATCAGGCAAATGAAAATTAAAACAGTTTTAGAGAAAAAAATATTTTACCATGTCTAGCGTGTAGCATGGGTTAATGTTCTTATTTCATTATATATATATATATATATATATATATATATATATATATATATATATATATATATATATATATATGGACACAAAACACAACACATTAGTGCATCGCATGATATGGTCTCAGTAGGTTTGCTCTTTTAAGGGGGGGGGGTACCACTTATGCCACTTCAGGATGAGGTTAATATATATAATGTAATTATTGGAACAGTTGCGTATTAATCGTTTGTAAAAGGAATTTGGTATCATCAAATCATTTACGAGGACGGCTCAACAAGAACTTGTTTACATGGGCTTCCATGATAATGATATTGCAGCCAGCTGGAACGCAGATCAGCGGAACAGAGTTCGACGGGCAGAGAAGAAGCTCTGTTTATGGAATACGTGTTTAGGTTTAGGGAACAATATGGAGTGGGAGAAAAGTGTTTGCCTCTCTAATTGACTTTGTCCGTGAGTCGATTACACTTAAAGTGAAAAGTCAGTTTCTAAATATTTTCTGTATATAATAAACGTCTAGAGATTTTATGCAAATATTATTTTGACATTTATCTAATTCTAGCAGGTTTACCCGGCCTTCGATGGGACGAAAGTGTAAGAAATTTCTATCAAAATCTTTTTTATGTCTCTCTATCCGTCTATCTATCTTTCTCTTTAACCTACTCTGTTCTCAATCGGTGTATGAGACGCGGTTTTTTGTTCATTTTCTTTTCTTCTTTCTCTTCATTTTTACATTCCTGCATGTTTTTCGTTTTAGTTCCGCGTGTTTTCTTTTTGTTTCTCCATTTCTTTATTATCTTTCCCTCCTTTTCTTTTTCTATCATAATTTCTGTCGTCCTTTTATTCTCAGTTTATTTCCGCTTTCCATTATTTTTTCTTTCTGTCTTCTTTTCTGTCCTTTTCTTATCCCCTTTTTTCATATTTTCCATCTTTCGATTTCCGTTCCCTTTCATTTTTTCTTCGTTTAGGTTTCTTTCTTATTTTCGCTATTTATTCTCTCCTTCTCTCTCGCTCTTTCTCTCTCTCTCTCTCTCTCTCTCTATCTATCTATCTATCTATCTATCTCTATCTCTCTATCTCTATCTATCTTTCTGTACTCTTATTCATGACTAATGTCGTTAAAAACAAGAACGCTAAATTGGCGTGTGAAGCGGAAATGAGAACGTTTAATAGCACACCAGCCGTCGCTTCCACGTCGAATTTTGACACCTGTAAAAACAACAACCAACATTGCGCGCCATTTTTTTGCCTTTTATATTAACCTTTTAAAGCAGAGAAAGACCGAGTACTCTACATTGAAGCCACTTCAATGGAAGTAAACGACACTAAGCGTGGTGTGAAAAGGCGTGTGTCTTCCATTTTCTTTCAACTCGCGCGGACAATGTTAATCGGAAAGCAAACATGTTTTCGGGACGTTGCACATTTTTGCTACTTAAAATGTTAAACCAAAATTATATATATATATATATATATATATATATATATATATATATATATATATATATATATATATATATATATATATATATATTGTGGGGTCTGTGTACGCGCCTGGTCCACAAAGTATAGAAATAAAAAAATTAAAAAAAAACGTTTACAAATGTTTTTGATATGGATGTACATAATAATACTTTGATAAGTATGCTTTAACTTAAATAGGGACGGTATAATAAAATTGTGGGGTCTGCGTTCGCGCCTGGCCTCCATAGAATGGAAATTGGCACAAACTTTAATAAAGATTTTTCATATCTATCTGCGTAAGTATACTTTGATAATTATGTTTCAGTTTGAATAAATATGGTATAATAAAATTATGGGGTGTTCGTTCGCGCCTGACCTCCATAGAATGGAAATATGTCACAAAATTAAACAAGGTTTTTTTTTAATAAAGATCCACAGAATATTGTGATAAGGTTTTCAATGTGAACAGGTATGGTATAATAAATTATGGGTTTATCTATTTTATTTTTACTTTCATCATATTTTGCTTTGATTTTGATACCCCCAAATTCGGAACTATCTCTTTACAACCCTTCCTTTTCATAACCTATCATACTTTCATAAATCAGGGTCCATTTTCTGTAGGCTGTTTTTGAACCCAGTCAACGACGGGTACTTTTGCTAGTATATATATATATATATATATATATATATATATATATATATATATATATATATATATATAAGAGAAACAAAATTAAAACTCTACGTTGAACTTTACAATCAAAAGTTATTGTTCGACTGAATACTCCAAAAAAAATTTACAAAGTCCTTATTCCGCGGAGGTTCAAAGAATGCTATTCTTATTACTATTCTTATCAGAGGACATAAGGAAATCAGAAAATTATATTTGTAGCAATGCTAGAATTTGCTAGTTAAGGCATTAAGTGAAATCGCAATTTATTGTAGTTATAAATTGCCAAATAAAAAAAATTAAAAAATAAAAATAAAAAAATTGAAAAATGTTGGATATGTAAAAAACTAATATAAAAACAAACCGCGCATAATATGTCAGCTTGAACGAAACAACTCAAAAAATGCAAAATAGTTATTTAGATAGAATATATTCCAAAATAAGTCCAGCGTGACAATGCATATAATCCGATTGGAAAGTTTTCAAAAAAGCTGAAATAATGAAAATTGTTTTGTTTTTTTTCCGGACAGTGCGGTAGTCCAAAGAGAAGTCTGTCCCTAGTCAAGTGAGACCTAATAGTAAAAAGAGAGAAATCCAAGACAACCTTCATCATCGGCTTACTTAGAAAAAGTGATTTCAAGCGGGGAGGGGGGAATCAGTCCGTGAAAGCTAGTATTACTCTGACCGGAAATTGTCTATACAGAATGAAACAGACCTTTCCATAAAACGTTAAAGTCGATGTAATTATTAAAAGAAATTGTAGAAGTGATGATTATAATTTTTTTTAAGTGTTGCAGAATCATAGTTTATTAAGGCTGTCAAAAAGTCATGATGATGATAAAGATGACAAAATAATAATAATAATAATAATAATAATAATGATAATAATGATAATAGAACCACACTGCTACGGAAGGACACACAGAAAGGAATCGTCCCTAGCAACTATAGGTCAATCACGTGCTTACCAACTATGTGGAAGATACTGACAGCACAACTGAGGGAACAAATCTATCACTCCCTGAATAACCGTGGAATCATCTTCGAGGAGCAGAAAGGATGCCAAAAAGGAAAAAGAGGAACACATGACCTGTTATATATAGATCAAAAGATCCTAAAGGAGGTAAAAAGGAGGAGAAAGAATTTAGCCATGGCATGGATCGACTACAAAAAAGCGTACGACAGGATCCCCCAAGCATGGATAATAGAATGCCTAAAAATATATAAAATACCAAACAGGATCACCAACGTAATAGAAAATGCAATGAAAACATGGAGACTGGAATTGAAAGCTGATGGACAACACAACAGAAATTAACATACAAAGAGGCATCTTCCAAGGAGACTCACTATCACCACTACTGTTCATCATAGCCATGATGCCCTTGAACAGTATTCTGAGAAAGTGCCAAGCCGGGTACAAGCTCTCCAATACAGAGGAAAAAATGAACCACCTAATGTACATGGACGATCTGAAACTTTTTGCAAGGACTGAAAAGGAGCTACAGACACTAATTAACACTGCCAGGATCTTCAGCCAAGATATCCAAATGGAATTTGGAATGGAAAAGTGCGCACAACTAGTTATAAGAAAGGGAAAACTAGAAACGACAGAAGGCATGGAATTACCCAACCAAACAGAAATGAGGGCTCTAGGAGAACAAGACGACTATAAATACTTGAAAAAATTTGGAAGCGGACACCATTAGAGCAACAGAAATGAAAGAGAAAATTGGAAAGGAATACTCAGGAGAACAAGAAAACTCCTGGAAACTAAATTATATAGCAGACACTTAATAAAAGGTATTAATACATGGGCAGTATCACTAGTAAGATACTCTGGACCGTTTATAGGGTGGACAAAAGAAGAACTGAGACAACTGGACTAGAAAACCAGGAAACTCATGACCATGCATAATGCATTACACTCAAAGGACGATATTGACAGATTCTACGTGAAAAGGAAAGACGGCGGGAGAAGACTGATCTGTATGGAAGACTGCGTGAAGGACACGACAAAAAACTAGAAAAATACATAATGCAAAACATTGAAAGGATAATTATGGCAGCGAGAGACACTGAAAAAAACAACAGACACTGAAAAAAACAAAACAGAGTGACAAACGACAAAACGAGAAATGAGAAATGGGAAGAGAAACAACTCCACGGAAGATCCATAAGAATGACAAAAAATGAGAATAACGAAAACACATGGATATGGATGCGAATAGGACATATAAACCGAAAAACTGAATCTCTAATAACTGCACCGCAAGGTAACTCAATAAGAACCAACCATATCAAAGCAAGGATCGATAAAACACAAGAAAACAGCAAATACAGACTCTGTGTTCAAAGAGACGAAACGATAAACCATATAGTAAGTGAATGCAGCAAACTTGCCCAAAAGGAATACAAAAACAGGCATGACCAAGTGAGGAGGGTGGTAAACTGGGAATTCTGTAAACGACTGAATTTTGAGCGTACAGACAAATTGTACAAGCATAAACCCGCAACAGCACTCGAAAACGAGAACCACAAAATCCTGTGGGACATGGACATACAGACGGACAAACCCATCCAAGCAAGAAGACCAGATATCGTAATAATTAACAAGAAATAAAAATACTGTCAAATCGTAGACTTTGTAGTCCCAAATTCCAAAATTGCATCATGACAAATTTCAAGAAAAAATAAACGATTAAACCCGGTTCTCCAACTTCCAACGTAGACACTTACTACCATGTCTCCTTCTCCAACATCAGGGGTCTATGTTCTAACCTTCCAGAGGTTGAAACCCAATGACAGGAGACTAAACCATACCTTTTATTTTAAGCGAAACTGGCATTGGACGGGCTATTTCTCTAGAAGAGTTCGCAATTAAAGGATACTGTAACTTAACTTCTAAATCTGACCCCCAAGATCGCCATGGGCATGGAATATGTGCCTATATTAAAGATGGCTTTCCATGTGGTAGGGACATCTCCAGAGAAGATCCTAACTTACCCTATATGTGCTTCCGGGTTGCATTAGCTCACACTACTGCATTTATATTTACTCTCTATCACCCCCACAACAGCAGAGTTACTATCTTTAAAAGCATATCTGAGAAAATTGACCAAGTCCTATCTGCTTATCCTTCAGCTAACATTCACGTATGTGGAGACTTCAATGTTCACAACGTCGAATGGTTGACCCACTTAAACAAGACCGATGATGAGGGGAGGTTCTGTCATGATTTCTCCATTGCTTATGATCTCACTCAGATTATTCACTAACCCACCCGTGTGCCCGACAATGACGGGCAGTATGCGAGTATACTAGACCTTTTTCTCACAACTTGCCCTGAACTATGTTCAGTTTCTGTTCTGTCTCCTCCTGGATCTTCCGACCACTCAGTTGTATCAATTAAGATAAAAATGAAATGTAATAAGTCCCCAGACGTACCTCTCCATCGTACAGTATATCGATACACTAAGGCTGACTGGGATAGCTTCCGTACATTTATATTCGATCTAGCTCTGCGTTCGATGTTTAAAAAGGATGTGTCCTCTATAGTATCAGACCTGACCGAATGGTTAATTGTAGGTATAGACCGTTTCATACCCTCGAAAAAGTTCCAGCAAAAACCTAACAGCCAGCCATGGTTCTCTCCAGAATATGCTGCTGCCATTGCGCACAGAAATCACTTTTTTCCACTGCTTCCAACGTAATAGATGTATAGAAACTAAAGCCGCTTTCAGGACTGTCAGCAACCATTGTAAGAAAGTAATAATGAACGCAAGAGAGTTGTATGCTTAGCCCATCAAGTCCAAAGTAGCTGAGCAGCACCACCAGTTTTGGCAAATAGCAAACAGAATCCTGAACAGAAGCATGTACTCTATCCCAACTATCATAAATGGACCTGAGGTAATCTCGTCAGCATCAGACAAAGCCAAACTCTTTGCCAAGAACTTTGCAGCTAATTCTACCCTTTGCGACCAAGACCGCCAACCCCCAATATTTCCTCCTGTATCAGAAAACACGCTATGTGATATACGTATATCTGTACGTGATGTTGCCAAGCTAATCAAAAACCTTGATTCCAGTAAAGCAACCGGCCCTGACGGTATTCCGATTATAGTACTCAAAAA
This sequence comes from Euprymna scolopes, assembly GCF_053919585.1. Classification (NCBI taxonomy): domain Eukaryota; kingdom Metazoa; phylum Mollusca; class Cephalopoda; order Sepiida; family Sepiolidae; genus Euprymna; species Euprymna scolopes. Next base: position 24,639,765 of record NC_136482.1, read on the forward strand.
ACTTCAACCAGAACTAGCGCCCATACTTACAAACTGTTTAAACGTTGTTTTAAGGAGAATAGCTTCCCATCACCCTGGAAAATTTCATCAGTATGCCCTGTATTTAAGAATTCAGGTGATCGCTCATCCCCCTCTCAGTACAGGCCAATGTCTCCTGTGCGTCATGAGTAAGTTGCTGGAATCTGTGTTAAATACAGACAATCTGCTGCAGAGACAAAACATGGAGAAACGTTTCATAGAACCAAGAAAATAGAAAATACATATCTATAAGTTCTCTACCCCCCCCCCATCTGTTACTTGCGCTTAATGGCGTTCACTGGTGTTTACTGGCGTGTACTGGTGAATCTTGGCTGTCTTTGCAACGGTTACTGTCAGTTTCCAGCATACATTGTCGATCGCTGGTGGCCATGTATAGAATAATCACGTTGACCCACCGGCTGCAGTTTGAACAGTTAGCGGCAAACTCAGTTATACATTTTATTTGATTTAAAACAATAAATACTTATTCAAGTAATCTTTTTTTAATCGCATAAAATACTTACAGTGAAATGGGCTCTTTTCTGATTTTTTTTTTTTTAGAATTGTAATGCTTATATTTCATATATTAAACTATTATTTTACATTTCTCCCGGCCAACGCCGGTACACAGATTTTCAAATATATATATATATATATATATATATATATATATATATATATATATATATATATATATATATATATATTCACACTGAGGAGATCGAAGGATCGGTCAAAAGTTATGAAAGACACATTCTTGTCTTGTTTTGGGGGGTTTTTCAAAAGACTTTTTGTATTCCTACACGTCAACACATAGGAAATAAATACAGAAAAGATATAAACATTTATATATTTTTCGTATTACTTTTTTGTTCACACACACACACAGACACACACACACACACGCACACACATATATATATATATATATATATGTCGAAATACATGCACAGACACATTGTGTATGTCTATCTATCTCTACTATTACATAAAAGTCACTTTGTGTGTGAATTCTTTTCTTATAGGTTCCGAAACGGCTGAGCCTATCTTTTACAAATTTCCCACAAAGCTAATGGCAGTGTTCTTAGATATATTTTGTACAGAAATTCATCCGATAAGTATCGAAAATCGACTAAATCCGATCTTAAAAATAACTTTTCTCTCTTATAGATAAAGGGTATTAATTTTGACAGAGAAATGTTTTACGTTACACCGGTCAAAGGAGATAATAAAATTTTAGCAAATTAAAAAAAAAAAGGTGCATTAGAATCTGGACATATAGTTTAGTGATAAAAATCTGGACATTTAGCCTAGTGATTAACTACGGATCGAATAATACCTTTGTGCAAGCCTAGGTGTACCCACTATTTTATTTAAAAATTTTCTTATCAGTGGGTTAAAATCGCTGCAAATCATTTTTCGTTTACATATTTTAAAACTAAACATTAATCAGAAGTGACTTTTCCAGGGCATTCACCCACAAACCCAAATATCGGATGACGTGATATTCTAAATGAACACAGACAGAATTTGATGAACGCTATTATCATTATCATCTATATATTAATTTGGTTGTACGTACGGTGTCACGTCATCATCATCGCAAACATTAATTAATGAAACGCGTCATCATCATCGCAAACATAAATTAATGTGAATTATCTCCCTTTATTGTTCAATCTTTATCATTCCCAAAAGTTCCCGAACAAAAAAAAAATAATAATAATAATAATAATAACTGTCTATTTATGGTTCCGGATTATTTTAAAGGCAATTATGCATAGAAGGTATCGTTCCACAGTTTAAATATAGTATAGTATTTTACTTACATTTTTAACGATGTCTTCTGTTTATTATTGTAGTGAATACGGAACGGCGAACGCTTCTTATTTTTTTTTATTCAATAATAAATATATTTTTTACATTTAACGCTACGAGTTCGTTTTTTTTTTATTGTGCCATTTTATCTTTTTTATTATTTTTTTTTACTTTTGAGTGAGCCTTACATAACAAAAAATATGTTTAGAAATAAATGTTACAAAAGTCAAGAATGACTTTATTAAATAAATTACCAGTCACCATTGGCAAATACACTGAGTAACACAGAGTCAAAACATATTTTACGTCTTGTTCTGTTTTGTTTTTGTTTTACGGCATATCAATCCTTTTTCGTGTTATTTAATGCTGAATCGAGTAATTTTGTAACATTTATACAGAGCTTCACGTTGTTTACATAGTTATTACTTATGTTTTGTCTGTTTTATTTTACTTCTTTTACAGGCATTCATCATCTTCTAATGCCCACCGACAGGGCATACATATTTAAATACTATAAAAAAATGGACACAACAATTTTTTTTTTAATATTTGTTTCATTACTTACGATTTAATTTATTTAAAGAAATATTTGGGTTTGTATTACTGTACACATAGATTCGAAAAAGTTGTCAAAAAACAAATATATAACAAATAAATGTTATCAAAGGCAAGATAAGTTACTTTTCTACCTAACTGGATATATTTTTCGTGTTTTTATTCAATGTAACATGTTTATTCAGCTCGAAAACCATACAGTGTTTACCGATGTATTGGAACATTCAAGATGGAGTCTGATTCTCTCTTTAACACGGTAAGTTTGGGAAAAGATGTTATAAATAAAAAACCGGATGAAATACTGTTAAAAACTCGCTCAATACATGTTACTGTGACATAGGTTGACATATATTCGGCGGGTTTTTAATAGTATTTTGTATAGTTTTTTATTTATAACACCTTTTTCCAAACTTACGGTGTTAAAGAGGGTGTGAGACGCCATCTTGAATTTTCGAATACATCGGTAAACACTGTATGTAGAATTTCCACGGGTCCTGCTAGTTATAATTATTTATTTATTTTATTTATTTTTTGCGATCAAATTCTATTTGTTTTTTATCCGGTAAAAATGCTATTAAGAGGTAAAAATTGAAAAAATGGAACTTGGCAGACGTACCTCGACTTAAAGTGCTATTCTACACGTGTGCAAATATACATTTATATGTTAATCTGCATTAATTTTTAACGTTTTAATATTCATCTGTCCTTAGCTTAGTGAATATCACCGGAAAATTAAATGGTTTGTTTTTTATTCTATCTTATGGCACACAAATCATTTTTTTTTTAACTTTTGAAACCACTACTAAATATTGGGTACAATATAATAATCAATAGAGAATTGGTTCTATAATAATAAATACGAAATCTGCATGAAGTAAAATATCATATTTAAGCGTATTATACGATTGGGGAACTCTCTCTCTCTTTCTCTCTCTCTCTCTCTCTCTCTCTTTCTCTCTCTCCATCTCTCTCTCTGTTAACGAGCATCTCTCCCCCTCTCTGGCTTTCTTACTCTTTCTATTTTCTCTCTCTGTGTCTCTATAAGAGAATAGAGAGGGAGAGAGAGAGAGAGAGAGAGAGAGAGAGAGAGAGGTGAGTAAACGTGGAGGTAGACACGTTTACCAGAACCAAAGGTCAGCTGACCAAATTACGTATGTGTGACGTGGTTGGCTAGATCTGTGAGATTTGATTTGAGCTTTGAAGAAGACGGACGTTCTTCCGTGGTCTCCCCCTGGGGAGGGGGAGACGAACGCTGACGTGTGTGAAGAAGAACTAACACAAGCCGATTTCACTTCCACTTCTGCAGAACCTCTGGGGAAAGTGAAATAAAAAACTATAAAACCATTTCATCGTCTTGGAGTGATAAATCTTCGTCAAACAGGTATCAAGTCTCCCTCCAGGATGAGAAATTCCCAGATGATCCAACAGCGAGAAGAAACAGAGGTAGGTTCAGAAATTACATGTCACACACACGATTCCCTTTATGATAATCAAACACACAACCATTTATATTAGAGACAATCACACGGAATCTTTCTTATGTTGTATAGAAAACGTAAAATGTGCCCCTAAATGAAGAACTCTATATAACATATTCAAATGTAACAAAAGATCAATTTGGTTCCCCTCAATGAATTCAAAATGGCGCCCCAGGGTGATAACCCTAGTGAGAACTCAATGATACCAATATGTAACACATATTCAATTTGGTGCCTTAACTGACCATACCACCTAGCAAGGGTGGGTTTAAAAGAAAAAAAAGAACTTCGATTACCACGGGGAAAAAAAGGACGAAAAAAAAGACAAGAAAAACAATAAAATGTATGGAAAAAAAAAAAAAGAAAGAACAGTAGAAAAAAAAATACAAATCAACACACACACAACGTAGGGTCCATTAAAACACTAGGCGAATTAGAAAAATAATTAAGAAAAAAAAGAAAGAAAAAAAAAAGAAAAGCAATACACACGTACAACCTTTTCACGAAGAAAGAAAAGGAAGACATACAGACACACAGATGTAAAACTTTATATATAGAAAATAGTTTTAAAAAAATGTTTATCGTATTGGGAATTAGCTCGTTATGAACGAAGAAAAATATCACTTAATGTCAAAATTAGAAGGGAAAATCAAAGAATGACCTTATTTTGTAAATTTTTAACAACAGCCAGTGAGAAAAACAAAAAGAAAAAAAAAGAAATAGAACATATGACTGTAACGAGCCTTTACCACAAAGATAAACATGTCAATGTTGTTATGAATATTTTGTGTCATTTTTAAACTGTGAACTAAGCGTAACTTTTAATGAAAAACAATATGTACTGTTGATGAAAAGACAATGGTCATGTCCTGTAAAATGATTTTTTTTCTTTTTCGCTGATTGTGCGAATTTTTCGTAGGAATTTTTTTTTTTTTTTGATGACGTGGTCAAAAGGAGTATCCACGAATCTGTGTTTTGTTATTTGGAATTTTGTTGTTAGTGAGATGGGACTTTGTGATTGCTTATAGGATATTTTTGCATTTTTTAATTTATTATTTTTATGTAATTGATGTGTTGTCAAACGGTATTGGCAGAATTTTCTTGTTCTTTGACATGTATTTTTTTTCGCAGAATGGTGAGGTGAAATCTTTGCTTGTGGGGTCTATTGAAAGAATGATTAATAAAAGAAAGAACGTGTTAATTAATTAATAATCATAATAGTACTAATAAAATAGGGAAAAAGAGAAAGAAATAAGATTTAAACAGTGTAATAAATGATTTTAAAAAAAAAGTTTCGGAAGAGTAAAAGGTTCAGTCGGTATTAATTTTAATTTTCGAAAAGTAGAATAAATGTTCTATTCGACATGAGTGACGTTTTGACCACATAAGTAAGAAAAAAACAGAGATAAATATAGAGTTAAATAAACTATATGAAGAAATGAAAGAAAAAAGTGGGGCGTGAATGGAATTTAATTTCTGTGGCAAGCATGTTAGAATTTTGGAGAGGTGTTGAACCACATGGGTAGTTATTAATTTCATTATTCTCGGGAAATGATTCGAATTTTATTTTTTTATCGTGATTTCTGTTGATTTCGAGTAGAATCAACATGGAGCAAGTTTGAGTACTTCATGTGTGGAAATCCGATGTTTTCCGTGAAGCTATGTGTCTTCAAGGCAGGTTGCGCTTACCGACTTTGGAAAAAAAAAAGAAAGGTTTTTCTGACATAGCAGTAAACGGAATGTATTCTGTCCAGCGTGAACGGATCTAGTTGTAATCAACTTCAGAGAGCAAATGAAATGCCCTCTGACATGGCGTAAGGGGCAGAGGGGGTGCAATGGCTGACTTGGCCATTATGTTACGAATCGCTCAAGAGAAGATGAATGAAATATGTATGCAAGTACTTAGGAAAATAAAATGTTACCCTATTGTGAATTAAAGGTACCAAAATTAAAAAAAAAAAAACATGCTGGGTGAATTTAATTGGTATTATTAAATTAAATTATTTTGGAATAGATTTGGTTGGTTTAGTTATATTTTAGGGACGTTTAGCGCGTAGTTGCATTTTTTTCATGAGAATTACAAGGCGATTAGGCTGTAGAAAGCAGTTTTTTCTGTTGTTTTATTTTTTTTTTATAAGCCACGGTATTGTCACAAATTAGAAAATTTGGCAGGGGAAATACTATTTTAGAGTAATGAGTACCCTGTTAAAACAATACTAGTGGTTCCAGTGAGTTGGAAGATGCCACGTAGGCCCAAGCAACGGCAATAAGTCTTGTCCAACAAAAGTCTGGCGTGCGAGGTCGCGATAATTCCTCAGGGTACGGAGCGACTGGACAGTCGGTACCAAGCCTAATCACGGGGAGATAGAAGAAAGGGAAAGATGCAGATTACGTAAGGGACAAGATAGAGCCTTATTATTTTTTATTTTTTTAGAGGAATGTGTGAGGGATATCTGGGTTGGAATCTTGGGACTTGCTGGGAATGCGGAAAAATCACAAAGGGAAAGCTACTTAGTTAGAAATCGATGCGCAAGTAAACTTTGGCGCATTAGTTAGGGAGTGATGATTCCGTATCTTGTCGGGTTCCAGGAACTCAAACAGGCTCCGAGTGAATCAGTGTGAAGGCGTATCTTGACTTAGACCAACCAAGGAAGTTAGTAGAAGAGCTTTGTGAAGTCCCGAAGTAGTAGATAGAATAGAACAAAGCTCCAGTAATAGGACCACTCAGAGAAAGACGTCAGGGCATTACAGTAAAGGAAAAAAAAACTGGGACTTAGGCCTATGCTGAAAGTCGAGGACGCGAGTGGGATGGTTGGGTCGGTAGAGCATCAGACTTTTAATCTGAGGGTCTGGGGTTCGAGTCCCCATGCAATAAAGCTACCACCAACATGGAGCATCCGACGTTCTGGTCGTAATTGCGATATGCTGGCCCCATTTCGAAAAAGTGATCGAAAATGGAGTTTCCATTTGTTTGTCCAAGTGGTCCAAATAAAGAGCAGAGTCAGTGGAAAATATCCAACAATGCGACCGCCTAGACAAGATGTATATCTGCAAAGCTGTATCTTTGTCTAACTTGGAAGCAAGTTAATGTCGAGGAGAGACTTTTGAGAAGCAGCAGAAGGGTTGATAGTGTAGTAGAAGAGTACTGGTGCCTGATCTTTCTTGGAAAAGGGGTGAGTCCGGAAAGTGAAAAAATAAAGATGTACTTCGGACATAATTATTTTTTTAGTTAGTTAGTTATTAAAAATGTATGGCTTGCCATACATTTTGATAAAAAAGGGGTGGAGGAATGTTAACGAGCATCTCTCCCCCCCCTCTCTGGCTTTCTTACTCTTTCTATTTTCTCTCTCTGTGTCTCTATAAGAGAATAGAGAGGGAGAGAGAGAGAGAGAGAGAGAGAGAGAGAGAGAGAGGTGAGTAAACGTGGAGGTAGACACGTTTACCAGAACCAAAGGTCAGCTGACCAAATTACGTATGTGTGACGTGGTTGGCTAGATCTGTGAGATTTGATTTGAGCTTTGAAGAAGACGGACGTTCTTCCGTGGTCTCCCCCTGGGGAGGGGGAGACGAACGCTGACGTGTGTGAAGAAGAACTAACACAAGCCGATTTCACTTCCACTTCTGCAGAACCTCTGGGGAAAGTGAAATAAAAAACTATAAAACCATTTCATCGTCTTGGAGTGATAAATCTTCGTCAAACAGGTATCAAGTCTCCCTCCAGGATGAGAAATTCCCAGATGATCCAACAGCGAGAAGAAACAGAGGTAGGTTCAGAAATTACATGTCACACACACGATTCCCTTTATAATAATCAAACACACAACCATTTATATTAGAGACAATCACACGGAATCTTTCTTATGTTGTATAGAAAACGTAAAATGTGCCCCTAAATGAAGAACTCTATATAACATATTCAAATGTAACGAAAGATCAATTTGGTTCCCCTCAATGAATTCAAAATGGCGCCCCAGGATGATAACCCTAGTGAGAACTCAATGATACCAATATGTAACATCTCTCTCTCTCTCTCTCTCTCTCTCTCTGCAGCGAAACAGTACTGTATGTGGATGACTTTAATGCTCCCTATCTTGGGTTGAGCATATTGGGAAGTGATAAACAAGTGATTGTGATAACTGCCATTAGCCTATTAAATGGTGCTCTTTGTGTAAATAGATGGAACTTAGGCGTTGGGACAGTGTGCAGAGATCTCTTGGTGCTATCAGGTGACTGCGGGCAGACCATGGGTGTGGCAGCTGAATTCGACGCCGACCCACAAGTTCAACAAAAAACCAGACGTGGCTTCAGAAAAAGAGCTACGACTTTGTACCCTTTTGTCACTGGATCCGCTCTTCCCCCGACCTGAACCCGTTGGACTACTTCGTTTCATCATACGTTGAGAACATCACTAACATGACCTCCCATAACACTAAAGCCAACCTGATCGCCGCCATCCGGCGAGTATTTGCCGAGTGCCTGTCGACGCTTGTGGAAAAGGCATGTTCTCAGTCTCGGCCCGTATAGAGGCGGAGACTCAGGCCGAAAGCGCCTACATGGAATAGATGTCAGATCTACTACATAATCAAGTTAACTGAATTGATTTTTTTCAATAAAAGTTTTCAAATAAAGCTGTAGTGTTGTTTTACTTTAGGGCGACAACTTTATCTTCTTTCTCTCTTTCTCTTCTTTCTCTCTTTCTCTTCTTTCTCTCTCCCTCTTACTCTCTCTCTCTCTCTCTATATATATATATATATATATATAATGTATATGACTTGGGTTCCATCAGCTAGAATCGAAACCAAAACATTTAAGGCTCCTGCTGTAATCGAAACGTGTGAACAATTGACCGAGAAAGATTTACGATTAAACGATTAAAAACTAAGTTTGTATATTTGTGAATTAGTCGCGTGTTTAGTCGACTAACTCCTGCCAACGTCAAATTATTTTTCAATTTTTACCTTGTTGTGTTGTTGGTCTTGAAAAATGCCGGGTAGCAATCGTGGGCGATTACCAGTGTTTGCTTAGTAGAAATATTTCGATAACAGAAAAGGATGTTTGAATAACAGAAAACAATCTTATCGAAGCGGGTAAGGTATTTAAAGATAAAATATTTATGTTAAAATATATATCAGGAATGTTTACTTGGTGAAAAGGAATTTTAATTTTCATAACTAACATAAACAGGAATTTGTTGTAAAAATATCTGCATATATGAACACCAGAGACGATCAATAGACGTTATAGGCGCATTCAAGAAACAACAATAAAAACAATAAACATGATTTATTGGTGACATCAGATAACTAAAGGAAAGAAAGGATTAGATAGATATACACGTGGGTAGTGAGGATAGATTAGTTCGGTATTCAACCAGTTAGCGAACGGACAGAGGTATTGTGCTCTAGGGTTTGAAGTTAATGCCCGTAGAAGTCAATGGAACGAAATAGCAAAAAGTAAACGTGCCCAACGTGTACCCAACTCCAATTAACGGAAATAAATGATTATACCCAAATATAATCCACATCCTAACATTTCCCTTTTCTAAAGAAAAGCATCTTTAATTGCAGGAAGCATGAAAGAAACTTTGAAAAGGTATGTGTATTTTGCCAGTCTCTTCACCGAAAATGTTATCCGTCCCATTGTCTGTGTAAGTTGTCATTGTCCATAGTTATGTAAGGTTGTGACCTTTTGAGGTGTGATCATAGCGTAGTATCTGTGTTAACTGTGGTAAGCAGGGTCAAGGGTCAAAACATTATTATTATTATTAATAATAATAATAATAATAATAATAATAATTGATTCGGGCGAATAGTCGCTGGATCAATTATTATAATCAGAAAAATAAACAATTAAATTGGGAAAAATGATTGACATAATATAATAATATCGAAAAAGAAATGTGAAAATAGAAAATAGATGTAAACATGATTTTCGTTTGCATAAACAAATAACTAGATTGCGGTTACATCAGCTGTTGGTCTGAGACACGTAATGAGATACGTAGTGAGACACGTGATTTATAGATTTGGGGAGATTCTAATCAGTCGTTAGCTGGACATCAGAGGGAATGGACGATTCAAGAGGGAGTTGGTCTCCATGACGCAGGGAGCGGCGTCATTTCAGACAGCCAAGATGTAAAAACGTGTAATCTCTGAAGATGCCGGTCGGATCATGAAAATAAATGTTCGTAAATAATTCAGGTATGTGGTGTGTTATTTGCATCTGTTAAAAAGAACTGTTTGTCTACAACTGTTTCGATACGTCCACGTCAATCGTTTCCTGTTAGAACTGTTGCATAAATGTTAAAATATACACACAAGACGATCAACTAAATGATACGACATATACACATTACACAAAATACCCCTTTTTAGAGCCCCACAACGTAACACTTATTATACACCCTGTTATAAAAAAAATATCCACACACATGAATACTAGAGATGATCAATAAATGTTATAGACACATTCAAGAAACTAGACGATCACAAAATGCTAAAAGACGTATATATACACCTTTTAATTGCCAGGTCCACTCTGACCCGGAGTGCTAGTACCTGTTAGGGTCCCAACTATGGGTTAAATAGAAACCGACTTGAAAAAAAATCGAATATATTCTATTACAAAAATGTTCTTTAAAATCACTGGATTTGGCATTAAATAACCTGAAAAGGGTTGATATTCTGTAAAACAAAAACAACCAACCATGCAAACACACACACACACACACACACACACACATACACACACACACACACACATATATATATATATATATATATATATATATATATATATATATATATATATATATAAATACATATATATATATGTGCATGTACTTATGGTATGTATGGATATGCACGCACACATAATATTACATAGAAAAGTACGAGCATGAAAAATAATATGGTCAAAATTTAAATATAAAAGTAAAAAACTAGTTGTTAAATCTGGGAAAGAAAAAATAAGATATTCTTGTAAAAAATATAAATTTATAACTTAAAATATTGAAGTATAAATTAAGAATTGTTTATATAATGTAAATTTAATTTTTTTTTAAATTCTTAATTCTGCAATATTATATATATATATATATATATATATATATATATATATATATATATATACAGAGAGAGAGAGAGAGAAAGAGATAGACAGAGAGAGGAAGAGCAAAGAGATAAAGATACATACGCATATATATCTTAAAAGATCATATTCTCATCTGTTGTTTTGTGAGAGGTGATTAAAGAAGTTATCGTTCAGTAAATATTTTCCATGTGTTTTTTTAGCAGAACTGCATCACATTCTTCTTCTCGACGAAAGAAAAGGTCGTCGACGTCGGCGAATCCTTGATGTTAGCGCCATCTTTTTCCTTCTTGATTAATCACATTTTAGTTGGATCACAAAATTACTAAGTTCACATTCCTTAACAATTGGAAGCTGTGAATAAATCCATGTTGTACAAAATTTACTATATTGTTGCAACGAGGCAACAAATTTATTGCGATTACCGTTCGTTTGACGATACAGCACTATAACACATCTTTAAGAATTGAAATATATTTTTCCTGTAATATACACATTATATATATATATATACATATATATAAGAAATTCGTTTCTTATCGTTGAGCACTTTCAGTTGAATTAAAAGTCGGTCAATTTAGCTCTTATGCGTAGATCATCGTATAACGATTTGATCACTGTCTGTCTGACGTAATGAACATTTAAATTAAAATGTTTAAAATTCAACGCTATTTCACACGATTAATGGTAGCCGAATGGATATGGCCTCCGCTAATCGAGCCAGAGATGTCTCGTGTCGCGGGGTTCGAATCGTTCGACTGGTAGTAATCGTGACACCCTGCACTGAAGAATCCCGAAAGGATGAAACACTAGTGTCTGTAGGTATTTAATTATTATAGTGAAAAAAATAATTATATATATATATATATATATATATATATATACAGGGTGTCCACAAAGTCTGGCTACATTATATAGCCAGAACTTGTGTAAGCATCCTGAAGATTATGGAGCCAGACTTTGTGGGCACCCTGTGTGTATATATATATAGTGTTATAATGGAATAATTCCAGGAGGAAATCTAGGTATGAGAGCTCAATGTGGCAAACAGAGCAATAACATAAAAATATAACACGGAAATTACAAATTACAATTGCATCGACAATTATGTAATTTCCGTGTTATATTTATATATATATATGTATATATATATGTATATATACATGTATATATATACACACACGTACAGATACACACACATATATATATATATATATATATATATATATATATATATATATATATATATAGGGTGCCCACAAAGTCTGGCTACATAATCTACAGGATGCTTCCACAAAATCTGGCTACATAATGTAGCCAGGCGTTGTGGACACCCTGATATATATATATATATACTCGCAAAAGTACGCGTTGTTGACTAGGTTCAAAAACAGCCTACAGAAAATGGACTCTGATTTATGAAAGTATGATATGTTATGAAAATGAAGGGTTGTAAAGAGATAGCTTCGAATTCGGGGGTATCAAAACCAAAGCAAAATATGATGAAAGTAAAAATAAAATAGATAAACCCCATGATTTATTATACCATACCTGTTCACACTGAAACACTTATCACAATATTCTGTGGATTTATATTAAAAAACCTTGTAAAACTTTGTTACATATTTCCATTCTATGGAGGTCAGGCGCGAACGAACACCCCATAATTTTATTATTCCATATTTCTTCAAACTGAAACATAATTATCAAAGTATGCTTACGCAGATAGATATGAAAAGTCTTTAGTAAAGTTTGTGCCTATTTCCATTGTATGGAGGCTAGGCGCGAACGCAGACCCCACAATTTTATTATACCATCCCTATTTAAGTTAAAACATACTTATTAAAGTATTACTATGTACATCTATATCAAAAACACTTGTAAACGGTTTTTTTTCCATACTTTGTGGACCAGGCGCGAACGCAGACCCCACAATTTTAATGAACTATGAATATAATAAACTAGATATGACCAAAGTTTCGTATCATTTCATTCGGACAAAACACTAAGAAACGGGGGCTAATTAGAGTTAGGGTCCGTTTTGGGGGGTTCACCCTGTAGTCCCATACTTCAAAGTGGCACTGTACCTTGTTTGGAGGGACAATTGAATAATATATATATATATATATATATATATATATATATATATATATATATATATATATATATATATATATAACTACTCAATTTACTCACATAAATTTAATATACGAAAGTATAGATTTATGCGTAAACTTTAAGTATTTACTTCAAAAGTGCTCCATACGTAGGTAGAGCTAGTTAGTAATTTATAAAATATATATGGCGATTAAGCTACACTGAATATTCTGCGTTTCATCCACTATAGGATTCGTCAGGCTTATGCATGACTTAATCGCTATATATATATATATATATATATATATATATATATATATATATATATATATATATATATATAAATACCCTGGTTTGCCAGACACACCCCGTTATCCGGATATAAAAGTACCGGGACGAGCAAATTTTGGTAGTTTTTAGTCGCGTGCAAGCGACTCTATAAGTCACTCCGTCGGTCGTCATGTCCGTAACACTTTTGTGCTTGGCCTTTTTGGTTAAGATCAAAGGTCTGTTGTTAATAGATTCTGTTCTTAGCTTTTTAAGCTTTTCTTGGCCTTTTGGCCAAGCTTCTTTGTTTTTACACAGAAATATTTTTTTAAACAATTGGGTGCTAAGTAGGACGTCCCCAAGTACGAAAGGACGAATGCGGTATTATGGTGAAAGAAAATTCTAGCTAAGAGAAACTTTTTCGTTCTAGAGTTACAAGGATGACCAACGATCCCCATCTGCCTCCTTTTGAGTTGGCCTAGTGCCTAAGTTTTTTATTCATGTTCATTTTTTGCCGGAATAAAAGATTTAATATCTTAAAGTGTAGTATCTGTTCTTACTACATGCTGTACTCATATTTGTAAATTTTCCTTGGTCACATAGCTAATATAACGTTTCAAATTCCCTAAATCAAATAATTTTTGTGATATAAAGTGGGGGGTCACTTTTCTGTATTAATCTAATGTAAAATGATCACCCACTTTACAACCAGTCAGTCTCAAAGCCATTCAAGTCATTCTCCAGATCATTCAAGTTGTTTTTGAAGGATTCCAGTTATTTTTTAAGCATTCAAATCATTCTTAAGGTCATTCAATTCATCCTTAACTTCATTAAAGTCATTCTAAGTCATTTACTTTTTATTTATTTAAGTCATTTCAGCCCATTTTTAATGAGACAGGCAAGTTGAAAGAAAGACGAAAATCAGCAACCAATCACAGTTTAAAGGTCAAAAGACCGAGAAGAATTCTTTTCCAAATTCGACTTCACTGACGGACAAAATATAAACAAAAATGTCAAATTCACGATAAGTAGAACTGTTCACTTAACAAAATGCCTGAAAAAGCTGCGTCAACACCAAAACTACTGCAGATCTTTTAAGCATGGCGTGAGTGTAGGTCGACTTTCAGGACAACTAGTCGAAACACATGTCAATATCGTAGCATCAGACTGCATTAAGTGACGAGTAATCCAAGATATGACCGCGAGTGACTATCACGATAAACATGCACGACATTTGGAGTTACAATCGAACCTTAACTCATTTAATTTACCGCAGTGATTCTGATATCAGTAGCTTTTCAGATGACGCGGTCAAGAACGCATGAAGATGCAGATGAAGCCTACATCATTTCTCTTCGCAGAAGTACCCGATGAAAATGGTTCAACAGCCCCTGCCTTGTTTGTGATCATAAGAACAGCGAAAATTACTTGCCGCAAAAACGCGCACGTGTCTGCGCATCCTATAGGATTCAATTGCTGACTAGTAGAAAAAATGTCGACGCCCAGTTTTATCTTCAATTGTCTTGCGAAATAACACGAATTCTCGCCATCCTATGCAAATTAAACGATGTTTGGCTGAATATAAGTAAACCCTTTGAAAAACGGGAAAGTTCGTATTGAGAAAGACCAGCTGTGAAGTGTTACGTATTGTTATACGTATACGTATCACGTATTATTGGAAGTAAAAAAGAATGGTCTGAATTACAGCGTCAGTGAAAAGGAGTGTCGCAAATTTATTTAGAACACATTTCAATTCATCATCCAATTGACAATCCACCAATATTAGTAAGTCTTATTCTTAATCGTTGATTACAACTTCAACACGAGTCACATACTAACCAATTAAGCATGCAACGTTAATGTTCTTTTTGCCGTCTTTACTCGGCCTTAATTTGAATACGTCTAATGACAAAGCCGTTGATAATGCATACAAAATCCATTTACTCTATTTTGTTACGAACACAGTGAATAAAAATACTTTTTTATCTATAGAACTGTTGTGTTTGAAATCAATTTAATGCAGTAGAAGCATCGATATAATGAGAAATTTGCAAATCCAATTAAAAAATAAATATTTAAAAAAAAAATGTCCTGAATTGTGTTCTCTGGTTTCCTAATTAAAATTTTTCAAATTTATGCGTTTGCTTCTTCGTCGTTAACAAACTAGGCATTTGAACACGTGATCAAATCAGTAAAAACAAATCATAAAAAATTTATGAAATTTGCCAAAATTAATAACATCGTTCTTATATCGTTTTGGACTGAAACTCACCTGATCGCATGCCGTTTCCTGTCATCCCAATACTGAAAAAAGAGATATAAATTGGCATGTTATTTTAAAGTTGTGTAATTTTAAACGACTTAAAAGGTAAAATCAAGTTAACACACTGAAGTTAAGCGACGTTGAACCTGATTAGTACAAAACGGATGATCATATGGAAATACTAGGTGGTGTATATAGTCTTGTAAGCCAGTATGTATAAAATATCTTTGTGAGATTAACGCCCTTGTCTGAGATAGTTTAAGGTTACCTTTGTAGAACCGGTTAGCTTCCTTCTGAAATTTTGGAGGATTATTATACAGGCGAGGGGTAGGTGGAGTTGCTCAACCATAGTGAAGGGAATACATCTAGGAAAGGATAGCTCAGTTGAAAAAAAAACGGATAAAGAGAACTCGTTGCCCTTAATGATAATCTTGTAATGATGGCGTCACATACAAAATCACCCGTTTTCAATTTATCATGAGTCATCACGGAAGTAATAAGGCTCCAAAGACTGTCATGAGAAGGCTGATGTCATTGAATGTTGGATTTATGCATATACCAAAAAGAACAGTTGAAATAAATCATACACCATCCACCATGACCATACAAGTATTACAGCTGTGTAGCTTGAAAACGGTGCTATTAAACCTGACATATTGGGCACAAGAAAGAAAAGTAGCAACTTTGGTAGAAGTTAATGTCACCAATGATACTTGGTTAAACAGATCTGAGAAGAAAAAGATAACGAAATATCAAAGTTTATGTACGACATGAACCGAAACCGGAATCTTAGGAAGATTTTTCCATCATTCCAGTAATTAAAGGAGTAACCGGACTTATGAAAAAGAATTTCAAAAATTATCTGGCAAATATACCCGATGAATCAAGTTCAAAAGAGATACAAAACAATTGCAATTAAAGAAACAGTTAGAATCTTTAAAAGATCTCTCGGTTGTAATGTATGTAATAGCGGGTAAATGTCTGGTATCCGGTAGGATGACCGATTTCTGTCTAAAACAAAATGATATTGAAAGAAAGGGAGTCTAACCTGTATCAGAAAACACGGTATGTGATATGCATATATCTGTACGTGATGTTGCCAAGCTTATCAAAAACCTTGATTCCAGTAAAGCAACTGGCCCTGACGGTATTCCAATTATAGTACTCAAAAACTTCAACCAGAACTAGCGCCCATACTTACAAAACTGTTTAAACGTTGTCTTAAGGAGAATTGCTTCCCATCACACTGGAAAATCTCATCAGTATGCCCTGTATTTAAGAATTCAGGTGATCGCTCATCCCCCTCTCAGTACAGGCCAATAAGTCTCCTGTGCGTCATGAGTAAGTTGCTGGAATCTGTGTTAAATATAGAAGTAATCAACTATCTCAGGAAAAATAACCTTCTTAGTGACACACAATATGGTTTCCGTTCTGCTAGATCTACAGCAGATGTGCTTACAGTTATATCTCATAGGATTAGCAAATCTCTCGACGGAGGCAACCTTTCTAGAGCAATTGCTCTTGACATATGTAAGACCTTTTGATATGGTATGGCATAAAGGTTTACTTCACAAGATCTCTAGCTATGGTATAGCTGGAAATGTCTTCTCAATTATTAAATCATTTCTTTCTGATAGGTTCATAAGAGTAGTAGTTGATGGGCAGAAATCAGAAGCTCACAGTATTAATGCTGGTGTCCCTCAGGGGTCCATCATGGGTCCAACTCTTTTTCTGATCTACATTAATGATCTTCCAAATCACATCCTTACATCATTTGTAGATACTTATGCTGATGACACTACTATCTATGGTAGCACATCTAAGACCGTAAACAACCAAGTTCTTTCTGATACTCTCTCCTCTGATCTTGAGCATGTGGTACAATGGGGAAAGGAGTGGCTGATTACTTTTAATGCGTCTAACCAAGCTTCTCTCTTTACATCATCAACGTTCTGATCCACATCTGGCATCAATTGAAATGAATGGCTCTCGTCTTGAGGGGGCCTCAAGTTTTGACAAGCTTCTGGGCTTGACCTTTACTCCTGATCTTAAATGGAACTCGTACATCGAATCTGTTGCCGAAGCCGCTGGAAAAATGGGGGATCCTTCTATCGATCCAGCAGATATCTCACTGCTGATGTAATTCTCTATCTATATAAGAGCCAGGTACGTCCAAGGATAGAGTACTGTTGCAACATCTGGGCAAGAGCTGCTAGAAAGGACTTGTCCTGCCTTGATAGAGTTCAAAATGGACTTCGTAGCCTCGTAGGAGATGTTCTTTTCTCTTGGTGGCACACAGGTATTAAAATACACAAGAGAAAACATAGGAAACACATTAGTTGGGCTCTGAGTGCGTGAATGACACTACCGCGGAAAACAACTCTCTAAACACTAACGTCCACATCTTAATTGTTTGTCGAGCCTATGTTCGTCAGTCACTTGACCAATTCATGCTCTTCTCTGTTCCTATCCACAACCTGCCTTCAATTACTGCAAGCTGGAAACCGTCGTTAACTGTTGCAAACTCAAGACTGCTTTCTAACTGGCGTAAAAAATGTTGCAAAACTCACTCCACGCTGAAACTCTCCGCAAACAAACTCTAAATATATTGAACTTCATGTTCATTTCTTTGTCCCAGTTTCTATTACACCTTGATTAATAATCCTATTGCATGAGCCTTTTTGTGTCTTGCTGCACAACTTTCTCCCTATTGTTTTTTTTCTCATTTTCTATACATTTGTTCTACTGATCAACTTATTTCCCCTTTTTGTTATAGTTTTTCCTCTTTTTTTCTAACACTTGGGGCTGCAGATGTTTATAGTATCAAAATATCTTCGCCATTTCTTAATAAGGTAAGGTATACACTCTTTGCTCGCGATAAGCTTCAACTATTGCTTCCACTAAGGAGAATAGAGTCTTGCTCCTATATGCTCTTCATTTCAAAATGCGTTAATGTGTTTATCCTGTGTGAAGGATAAGCTCCAAACATTGCTCCATGTGAGGGAAACAGTTAATCATGTGTCGTGTCCTCTTCTTTTCACAATACAGTAAGGTCTGTCTTTTAGTTCGCTAAACACGATATGGAAATTTAAAACAAATGTTCTTATTTACATTTTAAAAAAATATTTTTTATCGAAAAATAGGCGAAGGCGAAATTAAATCAAATAAATAGTAGAACGTAATTGGGCGGGGTCGTCTACTTCCTATGATGTTCAATGATGTTCAAAACAACAGAACGTGAATATGCGGTGAAACCAGGTGCTATAAATGCTTATATTGTACTGTAGCAAAATGCAGACATACCTTTAATACTCTAACCTTCGCATACACAATAAATCCCCCATCTCTTGCTGGAGGTTATAATAAACGAAACGTCCGTTTACTTCGTCCTCATGTTTTGCTCTATCTTTTTGCCCGATTTTCTCTCGATCGGTGCCGTACGAGCTCTTTCAAAAATTGATATACTCCAAAATAAAAACAATAAAATACTTATACTTTCAATATTTGTCCCAACCTTGAAATTATCAAAACAGTCACATCCACATTCCAAACGCGATGTCTACCTACACTATAGACCTACATTTCGTTACTATCAAGGTTATCATTCCTATTCACTACCTCACTTTTTTATCACCTTAAGATTGCAATACTATTGACCTCCGCCACTTCCAAGCTGTTAGAAATTCAAAGCAAAGAGGAAAAACTATAACAGAAATAAGAAATAAGTTGATTGGTTGAACAAAGTTATAGGAAGTAAACTTAGTAGAAAGATAATGACGAGGAAGTGATTCACGAAGGCACAAAAAAAGGCTTTCTGAAATCGGATGATTAGTCTAGATGTGGGGGACAAAGAAACGGACATAGATGTCAGAATATTTACACTTAGTTCAAAGGGTAGTTTTAGGATGGAGGTGAGTTTTGCGACAGTTTTATAACAATATAAAGTTTACAGACAGTCTATAGTTGCGACAATTAGGGATAGTTTGTGGGCCATCTTCAGTTGAGAACAGTGAATGACAGCTGTCGGCCCGGGGGTTTCTCAAGAGAGATCGGAGAGATTGGAGTCAAAGCCGGAAGAGAGTAGATCGGACAGAGAAGTAAATCGCTGGGAACCGACGCTACCTGACAACTCGCGAGGAACAACGTTTATGGTTCCCCTTTTCTATGTTATGTGACGGTATCGCACCCACAGACATACACAGAGCTCAACTGATTTACACCAAGTACTCATCTTGTTTTATTGTATCATGACCACGTAGACCACATAGGGTCACAGGATAATATAGTTATGAGGAAGAAAATAATGGTTACCTGTACTGTATCGTCCCAGCCTCCAGACAAGAACACGTTCTGGGAATAAGGATGATATTGAGTCGCAAATATTCGGAATCGATGGCCATCCATTAAATCTCTTGAATCACTGAAAACCAAAAAGAAAAACTTTGAACTGAAACAAATTACCCATCATATTGTAATGTTATATTTTCGTTAAGCAACATCTCTTTATACGTGCGTCCCTTTTATTCTCACTTCTGAAACGGTTTTGTTAATGAGTAATCAGTAAGTCAAATAAATCTCTTTTATGCATACACGCGTGCTTGCGTTTATATTCTCTCTATCGTTGCTGCTTTTCGTCGTCGCCATTTCATGAGTGGCCGAGATTGTCTCCTCTGTTTTACGATCGTCAGATCACCAAAGTTAAGCAACGATGAGCTTGGCTAGTACCAGAAGGGACTGTGTATGCTCTTCGTTTATCTCGGCATTGTTTCGAGTCGTCCTAAATTTCTACTTGCTACTGGAATAAAACAGTGCCAACTGAGGAGATGTCTGGTAGGGGATTGCACAACTTTTGACACAAAAATAAATCACACGCAAATCATAGCATCATCAGTGATGTTCGTGGTCTTCATCGACAACGATGGACGAACATATATTAAGGAATAAAACTCTTTCCACGAAAGAGAACACGAGGCGATCTTCGCTGAATTCTCCTCAAGGTTTTATTTGGAGAGAATGTACTTAGGGGGGGAATGTACTTAAGGGGGAGAGAGAAAAGAGACTAATGTTATCTTTACTAATTGTTTACTTCTTAACTTTCCAACTTTAGAAATGAGTGACGCAGATGAGCAGATACATCGGTAATATTCGCTGGGATTATCCTTTCTCTACATCATTGACATGTCGCATTCGCATGGCTTCCCGGAGAGAAAGGTGATGTCGTTCATTATTGTTTGAGTCTGTTTTGTCAACCGCGTTTAACTTCTGCCTATGCCTCAAGTTGATGTCGCCCGTCTCCAGAAATAATTCTGTTTTCAGATGAAGATCGTCGTTACACGCACTAAATGTGACCTTGTAAAAATTCATACTAGCTGACTTAGCCGTTACTGGCGTATGGCCTTAATATGTAACACTTCTTTTATAGTTGCTTTTTTATTATCGTTGCATCGTTACATTTTTGTTTAGTGGCTGCTATATTTATTTAAAGTTTTTTTTCATGCAGGAAAGACACAAGTAGACGTTCGCTGAGAGTTTATAAAAATTTTATTTTTAGAGACAATTGACTCATGAGACAAACTCTTAGCTAATTATTTAGTTAACATGTCGGCAGGGTTCGGTTTAAGATTTCGCATTTGGCGATTCTCAAAGTTCCTTACAACATTATAGGCGGTGTGTCTTGTATCCGCTTCTCTCACTAACTCGAAAATATGTACGGAATTTTGAACGGAACCTTTTATTTAATCCACAAATGGTCCGTCAGCCATGACCGGGTAAAAGTCTTAAGTAATTCGCAATTTTATCCTTAGTATCGCTCTTACTTAAGATTGAACCTTCAACCTACAGAAGAGTGTCATTTATTTAGAACTCATTATACTTAGTGCTTTATCCGTTACGCCAGGGTAATATGCTAATCCGTTGGCATATTTTCATTTCAGAATAATTTGAAGTATTTACTATCGGTAAAAGGAACGGGCAGGGTTTTTTTTCTGTGAACGTTAGTGAGTTTGAGAGTTGAAGACCATGTGCTGTTAGAAAACATGGGAATATTAAAAGAAAGTCACCTGCATCATGAGGATCAGATTAAAAGATTCGGAACTTAGATGCAGTACTCCTTGGATATATTGAGGACCGTGAGATGTGAGCTGAAATATTGTGACGGATATGTGGACGCATTGGCTTGCAAGAAATTCAATAGAAGATGAAAACTGAGGGTTGTTCCAAAAATACAGCCACCTATTTTTAACTCAAAAGTTGAAGAGCTACGAAGACGGGCGTTATTCCATTAAGACGAGCGACCGTTTGTGTTCCAGAATATATTTTTCTACATAGTCACCACTATTCTCGATTCACTTTTGCCAGGAATTCAATGACGCATCTCTGCTTCTGACGCACGTCCATGACAGGGGTTGTTTTTTAAAGTATCACATCGTAAATATCTTCAATAGAGAGAGGAAACGTTCAGGTCATGATTGCGTAGATCATAACAACGCAATTGGCAATCCTCTCTGATCCATTCGGACGGAATAAAAATAGGAGGCATTACTTTTGGAACGCCCTTCGTACTTAAATTAGATATATCATCGCTTGTATTATTTGATGAACGTAAGCAACAAGAATGAAAGTTCCAGAGAGGGCGGGAGGGAGAGAGAGAGAAAGAAAGAAAGAAAGAGAGATAGATAAACAGCCGAATATCCGACGAGAAACGAACCAACAACCCATCATATATCAACATCGGGGCATCCTACCTCATAACCTCTCCTTAAAATGAATTGGAATTGAGTAAACTCTTACCTTGCTGAACACGTATTTATTTTCGTCTTACTTTCCAAGTCGTACACATTAATAAGTGCGTCTGAACCAGCGGTTAAGAATTTGGTTTTGTCGGGGTTAAGGGTCACCGTCATCGTCTGACGTTCTTCGGAGATTGTATGCAAGCAGGTAGCGGAAGTGTAGTGCCACACTTTGACGTCACCGGAAGCATCTTGAAAACAGGATGGAGAATTAGCGTTACCTCATTCGCAATGAACACATGAACATGAATTTTTTTTTTTTTTGTTAAAGCATCAATAGATTTTCAGAATTCTTCAATTAATCATTTCCATGTGTATTTAACATGAAAATTGATTCCAACGGAGTTTTTGCTTTTTTTATATACTGGCCGATGTATGCGACAGATGCAGGGTGTCTCAAGGTTAAGCATCGATTTTGAAATATAAATTAGAATAAAAGTAAATGAACAATTTTGAGGCACCCTGCATGTATGGATTAAGTTTCTTTTTGCAAGTATTGTTACATAGGGGTGTTATTTTATTAGACAGGATGACATATGTATTATTCGTTGTTATTTTCGTATTAGTAAGATGACGACTTATATATATGTTGTTCGTGTTAGAGAGAGTGTCTTAAAGATTCATGTTGTGTGCAGATATATCGCGTATATATAAAGAAAGAGGGTACATGTTAATACAGGAGAGCCGACGACATGTAATACACTATGAGAGGAGATTTGATATATATAGATAGATAGACCGAGAGATAGTGCGTTTGACATTTATACTGTTTGACAGTTCTGTGAATGGGAGTGTTTCTATACCATTGACACATATACTTCTTTACCTATTTTTGAGATAATGATTTTCACAAAGTTCTTATTGTATATAAATTGACAATACCTTTTCTGTTGAATACATAACACGAAGACGCAGATACAAAAAGATGGTGATGTCGTTTATTCCATTGCGACCGGTCAATGGCTTTGCATCAAGGAATTCAAGTCTTTACATGATTCTTTCTTCTTTCCTTCGCTTCCCAGGGTTCGATGTCAGTCTGTCTCTGACTCACTCTTCTCACTTGTCTCCTCTCTGACTGACTGAGTTACCTACTGACTGACCAAAGCTCTCTATATTGAGACCCATGACGTCATTGCATGACCAACACGTGCATATCAGACACATGGCATGACATGCCTCCGTGTTTAAGCATGCATTGTTACTCACATGTTCAACCCGATTTCTCTAACCTACTTTACAAATATGTTTAATATTTTCTATTGTTCTGATCTAGATTCCTTGTTTTGATTTCATGTCATTACATTCCTTTCTCTATGAACATATATCTAATTATTTATATGAACCAAAACAATGGTAATTCTATATTCCATTTTCAATAACATTCTGTATTTCAATAACATAATGTATTCTGTATTTATTTTAACTTATGATCGGAATTCTCAATTCCAAATCTAGCTTCGCAAGTTCGAATCCTCGACTATCATATCTCTTATTTACTCACTTACAAGAACGAGCGGCTATTCTTTAACAGTATTGTATACGAAGATTTGGGATCTGGAATTGAGAGAGAAGGAGACATTAAAAAAGCATGACTTCTTCCTGTTCAATGTGAAAAGTACGACATAGTCGTTTTTTCTATAATAATAGATACGGTAATAAGCAAATGAAAAAATTGATAAAATTGGAAAAGTTTCATAACTGAAACGAAATATCGAATTAATAGAATAACAGTTAATTTTTCATGTTCTTTTTAGTTTGTTATTTACTCATTGCCTACTGACTATCTATACTGTCCACTCGCATTCTATTCAATAAATGCTATTCTTGATATAGCAATTACATTTACTGGATCTCAGCTTCATATTATTAAAGCTATGCTTACTATCGTGCATCTATAGCTTCGTTGTCGCTACTCATTTAATATGCCCTGTATATGACCTTAAACTATAACCGATGGCGAAGCCCCAGTTTGCGAGCTTTGGGGAGTGTGGAGACACCCCTTAATTGCCATTGCTCCCAGGTCCACTCTGACCCAGAGTTGTAGTACCTCTTAGGGTTCCAACTATGGGTTGAATAGAAACCAACTTAAAAAAAAAAACAAGTATATTCTACTAAAAAAAAATTTCTTCCGAATCACTGGATTTGACATTAAATAACCTGAAAAGGGTTGATATGCCGTAAAACAAAAACAACCAACCTTATTTAAAACAGAGGAGCGCCTGATCTTGCCGGTCGCAAAATACGCTTAATATATTTTAATTCATGCATATTTCGTATTTA
Source organism: Euprymna scolopes (assembly GCF_053919585.1). NCBI lineage: Eukaryota > Metazoa > Mollusca > Cephalopoda > Sepiida > Sepiolidae > Euprymna > Euprymna scolopes. The sequence goes on from NC_136482.1 coordinate 24,664,418, forward strand.
TTATTACAGAGTCAATTTTCTATTGAATATTATATTGCACCTAATATATAATACTGATTTCAAAAGTAAAAAAAATGACTTGGGTACCATCAGCTAGAATCAAAACAAAAAAAAATTAACTCTCCACCAGTATCACTACTGTTTGAGCTAACTCGATAGATAGGTAAGAAGTTATAAAATTAAACCACTTTTGGCTATGATTAGTTTACGCATGTGCAAAAGAAAAAGTGTTGGCAAGTTGATATGAATATTTTGCAATTCAAGTTGCTGACATATTTCTGTACGTTATTCGTCCATCCAAACAAAGATTTTACTTGTGGGTGTATGATTACTATTTTCTGTTAATTTCGGTGTTATGTGACCAGTAGGTTAAGAGTTTATATGTTAAATATTTCCCCACAGACAGACACACATACATCTACTGTTTTATTTATATAGATAACTAGATTATTATTAGATTTTTAGACAGTTATTTGAACTATTCGTAATTATAACAGAATGATTTTCTTGAATTAATGTCAAATATTTCTGTTTACATCTACTAGTACAACTATTAGTAAAAATATATTTTACGGGTGGATTTGAACGATCAAGTTGCGATCGAATTAATAAATCATTCACGTTTTTATAGTTTTTTATGCTATATACTTATATTTAAGAAATTTAATAGATTTTTTAATTAAATTATTTTAAAGTTTTAAAAGTTAGTTTTATTTTTTTATTAGAGCAGCCATGTTAATTATTATTAAGATGCTAATAGTAAATAATAAAAATGAATTATGGTTAGCAGTACTGTAGAAGTAAATGACCATTTTAAAAAGAAAAATTCGATCGTCATTTCTATTGACGAAATTTATTAAATCAAGAAATAATAAAAAAAACTATAAATGATTTGGAAAATTTTTTGAACTATGCTGGACGTCCGTCAATAAAACACAATACGATGTGGCTGCTTCCAAGCTGACTACAACATGGTTGTTTTCAAGTCTAACGTAAACAAGTTTCTTGTTTAGCCGTCTTCGTAAATAAACCAACACTAACCACGTTCCACGATTACCGGTAATAACTGTGTTGTCTCACCGGCCAACTGATACTCATTAGCCCTTATTTTTGAGCTGTCTTCGGCCATAATAAGCGCTGATCCCTCCACAGAAAAATATACACGTGTTGAATAAATTATTTGAATAATTATAATTAAGATGAGAAGTGTACCGTGATTTGGTTTCAGCTAACAATATGACTTGGTCTTCGGAGTATACAACAATACAACGGTTGCGTCGAAATTGTATAAATCTATGATTTCGTTTTTTTTTTGTTTTTTTTTACAAGGTGGTCACCACTTATCAAGGTCCGGAAGCCACTCAGGGATAAGGGTTATTGTAAGTACAGTACGTTAGTGTGGAGATTTCATAAAGTGTCTACTTAGGGGGAGGTTCATCAGGAATTTGCTTACGTTGGACTTGAAGACATCCAGGTTGTAGTCAGGTGGGAAGCAAGCAGACGGAACAGAGTTCCACAGGCGTGCAGTTTTATTTTATTTATTTATTTTTTTATTCAATTTTCACCCCAAACAAGGCACAGTGCCACTTTGAAGCAGGGGCCTACTATTAGGGACTTAATTAGCGGGGTCATTATGAAGGGAGATGAGTAGAAAGATGTTTGTTAACATTACACTTGAACTTCTGCATATCAGTGCAGTTGGGAAAGCAGAATCCCGGAAGGGAGTTCCAAAGACCCGCAGTTCTGGGGAAGAAACTATTGGAGTAAAAGGCTTTCTTGCACCTAGGGATCTCCACTGTAAAGGGATGAGACTTAGTAGCTTGTCGGGTTTGTCGGGGGTAGTTACGTCGGGGAGATACAAGTGTTTGCAGTTCGTCAGAGCATTCACCATTAAAGTATTTGTAGAACAGGCAGAGGGATGCAACATCTCGTCGAAATGATTTTTGATAAATAAATAATCAACTGGGGAAGAAACCCTTGTAATTGTAGCAGTCATAATGCGCATCCGTGGGGTAAAAGAGTGAGGATCGCTCCATGTGCCGTTCATTAACTTGAGGCGGCATTCTCTAGGATGGGTTGAGCGGGCCCCTCCTGTAGAACACACAGTGTCCCGGATGAACGCAGACCATGCACGACGGTCCACAGCGGCCAAGATAGCAATGGACAATTAGAACTGACACAAGCGGCAAACACCGTGAACTGGAAATAGGCATTGTTTTGTATAGATGAATTCTCGTTGAGATTAAAAAAAAAGAAAAGAGTAGAAACTTTGATCCCAGTGAGAGACGGTAAATTGACGTGACAAGAGAAACAGAGAAAATACTGAGTTCACGTTGTTCGTGCCAGATTATTTTATTGACAAGAATCGTGTTAAGGAGAATTGTTAATACAATTTGAGAATAAGACTTTTCAATGTTTTTTCTTGCTGAACGTTGAAATGTGATTTACACCAAATGTTAAATCTACACAACATATTTGAAATTTGAGCAAATTTTAATGATGTAAATTTAATATAAATTTTAATGATGTAAATTTAATGTAAATTTTAATGATGTAAATTTAATAGAAATTTTAATGATGTAAATTTAATGTAAATTTTAATGATGTAAATTTAATGTAAATTTTAATGATGTAAATTTAATGCAAATTTTAATGATGCAAAACCCCAATGATTGTAGGAGCTAAATTCAACAAAATTCATAACTTCAGTTCATTATGCTCAAATTTTGCACGCAGTTCTACCTATTGCAGTATGCTTTTTCCCAAGAATTTAATATGTATTTCCACTTCACCCAATTATTATAGATAACTTTTCTTATGAATCTGCACTGAAACAAGTATTCCACATCTTCCTCGTTACTTTCCCTCTAAAATTGAAGATTATATATAACCTGTTGCTAAGAATCATTCTACAACTCCAGAAAATACCTGATTACTGATGGTATCCTTTACTTGTATAAGAACCCGATACATACTGCTGTCACCTCTGTGAAGTTGCCGCTCAGAATACTCTCTCTCACCTTAAGAGAGTACCAAATCAACTTCACAATCTAGTGGGAGATAATGTCTTCTTTTATTTACAGTTCGTTGCTTATTAAAGAGACGTTGTTAGTCTACTATGCTTTATAGTAATTTCCATCGAAGATGCACAACCAAATCCCACTCTCTGGTTGGTTCTTGTAAGACGTTCACATAAGAACTCGTCTTCATATTACAACTGAAAAGAAATTTCTTTTCTTTCTTCGTTTGCCTAACATCACACAATGAACGGGGTTTCCCATATCTGGAACACGTTACTAGGAGACGGCTTCCCTGCAAGCTACAACTAGTGGTTCATAAATTCACTGACAACAAATATTAGTCATAAACCGTCCTTATGAGTAATCATTGTTGTTTATTCGATTCATCATGTTCGATTCTCTCATAATACTCTTCATCTTTCAAATTTGAGAGTATCCTAGAACTCACTGCTTCTCAAGCTCTGGAGTCCACAGTAGTGTAAGGGTTAATGAGCGTTAGATAGATAGTGAGATAGCACTGTGATGAGCAGTGGAACTTTTTAGGGTATAATTATATAAAGGGGCGGCTCAAGAACTTATTTACATTAGACTTGAAAACGACCATGTTATATTCAGCTAGGAAGCAGCTCCACCGTATTGTGTTCGCAGATAGGGTAGTTCTAGGAGAGAAATATTGCTCATAACCCAGAGTCGTTAAAGTAACCAAACACGTAGTACTATAGTAAAATCTGAGGGAAAATAGATTTTAGTTTTGGGAGTGAAAAATATTCTAAGCTGATTAACATCTTACATGCCTGTATATCAGTATACCTCATAATGGTTTTGTTAATTTGCGAGCATGTTTTACGCAGTTGGCAAAATGAAAAAAATTATTTTTGTTTTTATTCAGATGTAAATTTCTAAACGAGAAAACAAATAGAGGTTTTGCTTTTGTTAAGGTGTTATTTTGCTGTTGTTGTTTTCTACCGTCTCTCCATTTTCTTGTCTATTTTTGTTTTTGCCGTGTCTAAAAGATAAAACTATTTACAGGGAAACTTAGTTTAATTGTGTGTGCAACAGTGAAATAAGTTGTATCTCTTAAGCCATAAGATTCAGGAAACGGATAGGACACCCCTTTCACACTCTCTCATCTCTCCCTCTCTCAACACACAAACATACGAACGCATACGTATTCTAACCTGCAGAAATATTACACTTTCCATCTTTTAAATAACAAACTAAAAATATTTGAATGTAAGACCTCGTGTTTGTTACAACCAAAACGAATAAAGTCTTAACATTTTTAATAGTAAATAATCTCGATCAGTGCAATAAAGTTATTAAAGTTGTTGATAATATTGTGTCGAAGCTATTCGGATTATAAAAACAGGGAAAATACAGAAAAAAAAAGCCCTAGTGATGATAACGTTTAAATGGGCACATAAAACAACTTGGAGTTTAAGTAAAGTACCAGCTGTCGGAAATAGCAAACCCTGAAGTCCGTGAAAGACTAATTCGTTAGCTTTGTTATGTTATTGACGCCTCATTTATATATACAACCCAGCTTGACATAGACCGAAAATGTTTCAAATGTGCAATCAAAGAACTGAAACAGCGTATAAGTGGATATTAACATTTAATGCTACTAAGACTAAACTTCTTTTCTTTAACAACTACACATAATCATCTCAACCACTGATGTCATGAAAAATAACACTCTATCTAAGAAACATGAATTGGTGCAAATACATTGAGGACATTGCCAAGGCTGCTGCAAAGAAGGTGGGCTCCCTATCCCCTGATAGAGAATTATTCACACTGGAGAGTATCCTATATCTTTACAAAGAAACAATTCGCAATGCATGGAGTATTATCACTACAGATGTGCCCGTGCAGCTACCATTAATCTCCTCCTCGTAGACAAGGTCTAAAAAGAGTCTAAGATCTAATAGGCTCCGCACTATTAACCAAGCTCCAATCCCTGTCCCATCGCCACAATGTTGCAATCCTGTGCCTGTTTTAGTATTTTAATGGAATATGCCTTGATGAACTCATAACATTTGTGCTCCCTCGACGCACATACGCCGAACTAACCCAACAAGCAACAAAATCCCCCCTTCACTGTTAGAATATTTTGATGTCAGAAAGCTTTCTCCTCTAACAGTTGTCTTCACTCGAACGGCTACTTTTTCTTACTTCCCTCATTGTACTACCATCTAGAAGTTTAAATATGATTTAAACAAGCATCTCGCTGCTCAAATCCCCACTGTCCTTTGTTACACACAATCCCAAATCGTGGCCCTTTACATTCCAATTAGCAAAATTGGTGTGAAAAACAGCAAAAAGAAGTGTCAAAGTAAAACATGACGCTGACAACATTTATCGGCGAAACAAACTGTTCAAGAACAACCCGAAACAAGTAGAACAATTAGAAGGAATTGAAAGGGAATCACGCTATACTTGTCGCTGACCAATCTAATGCATTCTGAAAAAAAGTATTTGGGAGAAATAAGTGAAATATCAAAAGGATGCAGAATAGATCAATGATACTAAAAGGAAGATGGCCTCCCGACTAGAACGACAAACGAAAATAACAGCTGAGATGAGAATACAAAGAGGTATATTCTAAGGAGACTTACTATCACCAATACTGTTCGTCATAGCCATGATGCCACTCAACTACATACTTAGAAAATGTAATGCCGGATACAAGTTTGTAGACACAGAACAAAAAAAAACACATCATGTATATGGATGAGATGAAGCTGTTTGAAAATTATTAATGCTGGAGTCCCTCGGGGGTCTATCCTGGGACCAACTCTCTTCCTGATCTACATCAATGATCTACTAAAACATTCATCTATGCTGATGACACTACCATCTATAGCAACACATGAAAGGTCGTAAATGACAAGGTTCTCTCTAATTCCCTCTCTTCTGATCTTGAGCGCGTGGTACAGTGGGGAAGAGGTGACTGGTTACTTTTAATGCATCCACAACCAAGCTTCTATCTTTATATGTTCAACGCTCTGATCCCCATCTGGCATCAATTGAAATGGGTGGCTCTCGTCTTGGTGATGCTCCATGTTTTGACAAGCTTCTGGGTTTGACCTTTACTCCTGATCTGAAATGGAACACGTACATCAGGTCTGTTGCCAAGGACGTCCAAGGATGGAGTACTGCTGCCACATCTGGGCAGGAGCTGCTAAAAACAGCCTATCCTGCCTTGACAGAGTACAAAATCGTAGCTTAGTGGGGGATGCCCTTTTCTCTTCCCTGCAGCTTCTCTCCCAAAGAAGAGACGTTGCGAGCCTGTCTTTGTTTTATCGTTATTTTCATGGCAAGTGCTCGTCTCTCCAATCTCTCGTCCCCCCCTCGCCAATCTTTCATGAGAAACACCCGTCTGGCTGAAACTACTGTCAATAATTTTCCCCACTCTTTATCTGTGCCTAAATCCAAACGTAGATTCCATGAGCAAAGCTTCTTTCTCAGAAGTGCACGACTGTGGAACTCTCTTCCGTTTGCCTGTTTTCCACCTGACTACAAATTGAATGTTTTCAAGTCCAACATAAACAAATTCCTGACAAACCGCCCTCTTAAGTAAGACACTCTATCAAATCTCCAATACTAATGATTACTACAATACTATCTCATTGATTACTATAAACACAATAACCCTTATCCCTGAGTGGCCTCCGGGCCTTGATAAGTGGTGACATCCATGTAAAAAAAAAGAAAAAAAAGAAAAAAAAAAAGAAACTGGAGATGCTGATAAACACAACCAAAATATTAAGCCAGAACATTAAGATGGGATGTGGAATGGAAACGTATGCACTACTGTAGATGGAAAAAGAGTAAACTAAAAACATTAGAAGGAATGAAACTCTCCAAGCAAGAGAAGATGAGGGTGCTTCGAGAACATGAGATTTACAAATATCTTGGCATTCTGGAAGCTGATAACATAAAATCTACAGAAATGAAAGAAAAGATCGGAAAAGAGTACCTGAGAAGAACAGAGAAATTGTTAGAAACAAAGCTATACAGTAAAAATTTAATTAAAGGAATAAACACCTGGCCAGTACAGCTAATAAGGTACTCTGAACTGTTCATATGATTGACTAAAGAAGAACTTAGGCACTTTAATCAGAAGACAAGGAAAGTAATAACAATGCACAATGCATTACACACAAAAGACGATACTGGCCAACTCTATGTGAAAAGGAACGAAGGAGAAAGGGGATTGATAAACGTAAAAGACTATGTAGAAGATACAAAAAAAACGTTTGTCAGAACACAGAAAGATTGATCACCGCAACGAGAGGCAGCGTTAAAAACAATACATGAAACGATGAAACCGGAAAGAAAAAGACATGAAAAGTGGAAAAAGAAAGAACTACATAGGCGATTCATCAGAATAACAAAGAATCATGAAAACAACTGGATGTGGCTAAAAAGGACACAAGAACACAGAAACAGAGTCTCTACTGACATCTGTACAGTGGGATTAGAACAAATCATATTAAAGCTAAAATAAATAGAACATAAAAAACAGTAAATGTAGACTCTGTGGACAAAAAGTTGAAACAATGAACAACATAATAAGTGAATGCAGTAAACCAGCGCAAAAGGAATAAAGGGGTTGGCACGACTACATGGGGAAGGCAGTACAATGGGAGCTCTGCAGACGATTTCGCCTCAAACATGCTGACAAATGGTTCAAACCGGAGACGGTACAGGAAAACGAAAACCACAAAATCCTTTAGCACATGGAGATACAAATAGGCAAACTCATTCAAGCCAGAAAACTGGACGTCATAATAATTTACAAGAATGATAGCAACTGCCAAATTGTGGATTTTGCCGTTCCAGCAGAGGACAAATCAAAAAGACAGAAAGAACGAAATAATACGTGGAATTTGCCAGAGAACTGAAAGGAATACGGCACTTGAAGAAAATCACACAAATAATTGTTGGGGAACTAAGAAAAGGTTCTAAGAATTTGAAAAAAAAAGATCTGGAAAAATCAGAATTGAAGGGAAGACTGAGACTATGCAACGGTCAGTAATACTGAAAACAGCTGGAATCTTAAGAAAAACCTTAAAATGTGCAGTTTAATCTACATGAGTGACAAACGCTAACCAGACATATTGAACATGCAACAGAATTAAAACAAAACGATGCGAGTAAAAAAAAACGAAACCGTAAAATTGTATATTGACTTTTCCCCCCTCCAAAAACATGTAGAGCTAGCATCAACTGAAACCACACCAAATAGTTGAAAGATCAAGGAGGATGGAAAGACTTAGGAGGGAATGGACTAACCAAACTTCCACTACTTGGGTACAAAAAAAAACTGAGACCTTAGGGTGCCACCCAAATATCAGTGAAGAAGAATGGTCATTGCTATAGTAAGGTTAATATATGGAAAATACCAATTGTAACAAAAAGGTTTTAACTGATCCTGGTAGGTATTAATGTACTTTTTACTACCACTTTTTTTTGCGCTCGCAATTTTTATTTTTTTGTTTTTGCTCAACCAACAACCTTGCACACATTTCCACTTTCTTTCGTTACGCGTTCGAGCCTGCTTACTAAAACATTTTTTTTTTGCTTAACACACACCTCCAAACAACCAAGCAACTGGGATTGTGTGTTAGACAAACGGAAGATAGGATCATTATAAAGCAAAACAATTATGTAGCATCTATTTTTCCAATAGATATAAAGAAAGGAAGATCCTTAAGGAAAAATCACGAGCTGAGTGAAGAGGAGAAGACAGATTTAAAAAGACCAACAGGTCAAATAATGTGGGTATCTACCCAGACTTGAGCTGATGTATGATTTGATGTATGTAGGATTAGTAAGTTAAATTAGATGATGTTTGTGTCTATTCCTACCTTGGGGGGGGGGCAAAGAACATTAAGATCATAAAAATGATGTTGGCCTATGATATGCCAATGTTTTGGAGGTAGAGGTAGCATTTTATATATATTTGATTGGATCTAACCGCATAACTAATTCGCATCTTTCAGATATGATTCAACAATGAGTACAAGCACAGTCAGTCAAACTTTTGTCCAATCTGCAAGGAGGAGATTGAGGATTCCAGTGATAACTGGGTTGCATTTCAGTGCAAGAGGACAAAAGGAATAAATGATGCCGGTGTAAATCAGAAAGACCATCTTGTAGTTGAAGCTGGTATGAAAGTGCATAAAAGCTGTCGTCAACAATACATTAATGTTAAAAACATTAAAAGCCATGCTGCAAACGAAAGTAGTACTTCAGCATCTTGCATCAATTGAAATGGATGACTCTCGTCTAGAGGAAGCTCCATGTTTCAAAAATAAAAATAAAACAAAGGAAAGAGAACCACAAGACGCTCAAGTGGAGCTTTTGATAGTGCAAAGGACTGCATATTCTGTCAATGTACAATTGATCTGGACAAGGGAAACTTTAGCTGGGTATACACAGACAAATTTGTGGAAACAATTTTGGAGGTTTGTGAATCCCATTCAGATGATTGGAGACTCATGGAAAAATGTTTTTAAAGGGCCGAATTGCATAATATTTACGATATTTACATGCAGCAGGTGACCTTTAGCATCATTCATGTAGTAGAAATTTCAGGAACCTCAAATCTGTACCTTTTGAGTTCCAGTATGCCCCTGGTACCAAGTGCAGAAAGCCAGGCCGTCCTAAAGATGAAGATGAGTATGAAGCATTTCAGAAAATGTGTACTTACATTGAACTGAAAAGAACTGAGCCTTCCAATCCTGATTCTGAACCCTATGACAATTACAGTTTGAAAAAGCATCTTAAAAAGCGTTTTAAGGATTCAATCATATTTTCTGAAGGAGAAGGCTTGGGCGATATTGTCACTATGAGAGAACAAACATCACAGATTCTGAGACCATATTACAAAAGAAAGTGTCAGGAAGATGATGAAGAATCCCAAAAATGTGCTATTATTGAAACTGCTGCCAGATTAATCAAAAGTGATATCGTCTGAGGTTTCCACGATGAAGAATCAGTATCTAAGTAGTGAGGATTTGAAGCTTGATTCGGCGTTTTCATTCATTCCAACTGATCTGTGAATAGCACTGGAAGTATTGTTTGCTGAGAAAGACAAGGTTGCTGAAGTTGGTCATGCCATAATTCAGGCAGTTCGCCCACAAGCTGCCATTGCACCGCTACAAGTGGGACTTGCTGTTCAAGTTCATCATCTATATCGTTCAAAGTTGATTGTGGGTATGCTTCATATACAGAAGTGATAAGATTTGAAAAAAAATATTGAAAAAATGCGGCAGATTGTGTGGAACCTAATGTTCTAGGTGGAGATGTAGATTTGCTGGAAATGTCTGTTCTTTTTGCCACTGATACTGTGGATCACAATCTTAACACTCTGGATGACAAAGATAAACCTCTGTTTGCTTAGGCAATTCGAGATCATGTTGCAGCCTTTTCAAAACAAATATTAATATTTAGCCTAGTGCGAGTGAATAGGAAAAAATGTATAACGTCGAGGTGGCCATCTATATATATATATATATATATATATATATATATATATATATATATATATATATATATATATATATATATATATATATATATGTATGTATATAGGCTCATATTCTAGTATATTTCATATATTAAATAGTTATTAGGGAGCAGCAACACAAGAGTTAGAGGCCAGTAAAAAACAAGAATGTAATAAACATATTGAAAACCATCATTCGATCCTGAGCAACGCCGGGTCTTCTTGTTAATAGGAAATAAATTGAGAAATCTGAATCAGATTGTTTAAATACGTATGGCGAAAAAGTAATTCACATTTTTGACACAATTAATTTCACGCCGCAAGACATTATTCAGACAGGATTTTAGTAGTAAAATAAACGCGAAAGAACATTTCAGAAAGACGTAATCATTTTTAAGATAACTGTTGTGGTGGCACACATTCATTTGCATATGTGGATAGTAATTACACATAAATAGGAAGACTCAGTTAGTCTGAGTGTGTGTTCACCAGAAGCCACCGTAGGCCGCCGAGAGCAGATATGTTTCTCCAGCAAAGACTCTCTTATTTGACACCATTATATAAATATCCTGTAAATATACCTTTTCCTAATACACTTCTTATTTGATCTACCTTTGTTTGTTGAGTCGTCATTTGTATTGCTTTCTACGTTACTTGTTTCAACCTGCAAACTTAACAGTGACGACGAGGATGAACGTCAAATATAACAGTTTGACGAAGAACTGGAAAGAGCTCACTAAAAAAAAGTACAATGCAACAGTTGACCTTTCTAAGGAATACAAGTTTTGACGAACGAAATAGTCGTAAAAACGGATTTTACGCTAAAGAAAAGTTCGAATCAAGCGGAAAAAAATGAATAATTCAGCGAACATTGGAAAACTGCAAAATATTTTCCTCGCGAAGTACAACACTAAAAGAAAGAAACGGTTGTTTCCCAAATTCCAAGAACAAAAACTACATTCAGGTTAAAAAAAAAAAGTAACCTCGATTAATAGTATTTTATTTACTAAAATACTAGTCGAAAAAAAAGAGACAAACCAAATCCTTTAATTGCAGTCTCAAAGAAAAAAAAACTCGAACGTGGCAAAAAAAGCGACGATTTACGCCGTTTCCGGTGGAATCCATCTTAAAAAAAAATAAAATAACAAACTGTAAAAGTGAATTTTTGCAAAGCGACAAACAGATTCGTATTACGAAATTACGAAGAACAGATTCGTATTACTAAATTAAAGGAAGTAACATACGGAGAAAAAACGTTCACCAGTGGATTTCCTAAATTGCTGTAAATACCAACTAAAGACTTTTTGGTAAACTAAATTTTTCTCTTCGGTATTTAAAAAAAAATACCACAATTAAACTAAAATCAAGGAAAGATTTTTTTATACTAAAGTTGTCACTGGATAACGGATATAAAACAGTAAAACGTCACGCAAAAAAAAAAATTAAATGTAGTCCATACATTTAATTTTTTTCAATTGTGACTTGAGTTGAAAAACGTTTTTTTTTATGGAAAGAGTTGTACCTAAGTTCGGCTGTTATTTATTAGGAAATGCCTAAAACGGAAAAGTAAATCGTATTTTGTGGTTTCAGCAAAAGCCTCAGTTCTTATGTTGTGGTTGGATGAGCTTGACTCGCTAGCGAAGTGAGAAAATATTATTCGAGCAGCGATATTACTATTGAAAACAGGACTATGAACAATTCTTTTTTGTAACACAAGCCATTTTATATGGGACGGATATTGTGTTGCATGTGAAATTGTACAATTTTTCTTCGTAACTGCATTACTGCTACTGAAGGATACAAAAAAAATGGAAGATTTATCTAGAATGTTAATGCAATTTTTGCAGACGCAACAAAAGGCGCAATCCGAGCTAGATGCACGTAGAGAGGAGAAATTATTGAAATGGCAAATGGAACAAGAAGAAAGGCAGAAGAAATTACAATTTGAACAAGAAAAAGGCAAATGAAATTACAATTTGAACAAGAAGAAAGGCAGAAGAAATTACAATTTGAATATGAAGAAAGGCAAAATGAACGTTTTGCTAAAATACTGGAACTATTAAAGACTAATCGAGAAAATGTCGACAGTACTAATTTCTCGCATACAACTATAGTTAATAGCATGGACACATTTAATTATGTGCCTGAGGAAGAAAAGACTTTTGAAGCATACTATACAAGATACGAGAATGTCTTTCAACTGGACTGTAAAAGTTAGCCAAATAGCCAGAAAGTGAGCCTTTCACTCAGGAAGTTGGGTGTAAGAGAACACAGCAAGTTCGTAGATTATATACTACCTAAAAGCACTACGGAATTAGATTTCATGGAAGCTGTAAAATTACTAAAAGAATTATTTAATCCGAATATATCTCTTTTTCATAAGAGATGGTTGTGTATGAATCTAAGGAAGATGGACAACCAAGATTATTTGACATACGCATCAGTTGTCAATAAAAACTGTGATAATTTTAAGCTAGCGGAACTAACAGTAGATGATTTCAAATGTCTAATCTTCGCACAAGGGTTAGTCTCCACGAAAAATGCAGAAATACGCAGACGAGTGTTGTCTAAGCTGGAATCTGCGCAAGATTTAACACTTCATAAATTAGCAGAGGATTGTGAAAGGACCATTACACTAAAAAAGGATTCAAAAAAGATAGAAGAATCCGGAGTGGCATATGTAAGAAAGGTTAGAAAACCATACACTCCAACCAAGAACTATACAAATAAAAGCAGTCAAAACGGAACGAAATATTCCAAATATAATAATTATAATTATAGTAAAGAATATAACAAGTCTCTTCCTAGATATAACTGTAAGAGATGCGCAGAAAGATATTGGGAATCGGATTGCCCTTATAAGAAGAAAAAATGCTACATTTGCAAGAAAGTCGGACACAAAAGCGATTGTTGCAGATATAAAGATTTCACCAGAAAGAGAGTACAGCAAACAAAATCAAATGAAAAATTAGACAAAAATCGGCGAAAATACATAAAAGCGGAAATATTTAAAACGTCAATAAAATTACAACTGGATTCAGGATCCGATATTTCTATAATAAACTTGAATACATGGAAAAAGTTTGGTAAACCAACCATGATGAAAACAAGTAAATCAGCTCGGACGGTAACTGGTGGTGAGATAAAATTTGAAGAAGTTATCCTTCCGATAAAATTGAAAGGGATTACGAAGAAATTAAAAATGTTCGTATTGAAAAATAGCGAAAACCTGTTTGGAATAGATTTAATTGAGAAATTTGAACTCTGGGATAAGCCAATTAATACATTCTGTAAAAAAAAAATAGAATGTACTACTCCAACAACAGAAAATATAAAAGAGAACTTTAAAAAAATTATTCTCTGATGTATTTATGACTAAATTAGGTCGTTGCAATAAATTTAAGGCCTCGTTTGAACTTAAAGCAAACACTAGCCCAATTTTTAGTTTTGGGTTGGAAAACACTAGCCCAGTTTTGGGTTGGAAAACACTAGCCCAGTTTTTAGTTTTGGGTTAGAAAAAATTAATAAAGAATTAGACAGATTGGAACAGACAGGAATACTATCAAAAATAGAACACAGCGACTGGGCAGCCCCCACCGTATATGTAAAGAAAAAGAATGATGAAATCAGCGTTTGATAAACTATTGTCCGAAACACTACACACATGATAAGAAAGAAATATAACTCAGGAGATCGAGTATATTTCAAGTGCTACAGGAATAACACTTCTTACTGGGAATGTGGAGTAGTGGATAAACGCATTGGTGATTGTACATACATGATTAACGGTCCACAAAATATACATAAAAGGCACCTGAACCAAATAAAAAACGCCACATTCAAGATGGTGATTATACAACAGCAGTCGAAGAGGAGGAAACCATGGACATCATATACGAATCCTTTAATTTGGAACCGCCTCAATATACACCTGAACCCCGAAGATCAGGTAGAAAAAGAAAGTTTAATGAACCATTAATGTTAAATCCCAAGAGAAAAAGATATTGAAATCTGTGCGACTTCAAATCTTGGGAGGAGGGTGTTGTGGTGGCACACATTCATTTGCATATGTGGATAGTAATTACACATAATTAGGAAGACTCAGTTAGTCTGAGTGTGTGTTCACCAGAAGCCACCGAAGGCCGCCGAGAGCAGATATGTTTCTCCAGCAAAGACTCTCTTATTTGACTCCATTATGTAAATAGCTTGTAAATATACCTTTTCCTAATACACTTCTTATTTGATCTACCTTTGTTTGTTGAGTCGTCATTGTATTGCTTTCTACGTTACTTGTTTCAAACCTGCAAACTTAACAGTGACGACGAGGATGAACGTCAAATATAACGATTCATAAGCTGTGTAGGTGTGTACTTCGAGCAGTTGAACTATACATGAAAACGTAACTTACATGATGCAATAATGATATGCATGTAGTCGCTTTGTTCTTCTGGATTGGAGGAACGGAAACGTATTTGAGTAACTGGCAGATGGCAAGCCAATGTGTCTTCATCGACAAGTTGATGACGAAACTGGCCAGTTTTCATATCGTAGATCTGAATAAGAAAAACAAATCAACCAATGAAATCAATGAATATTTTATATTCGGATTTTCACATTTAAACGAAGCACTTGTTCAAGGATATCTTTTCTGTACACGCAGTCACTATTTTGCGGGCTTTTTTTTTTCGAGAAAATAATGATAATAATAACGAAGAAAGATTTGAATTCACACTCGCATACATTTTTCTTTTATTGTAATTTGAAATCATTAATAAGAAAAAATTAAAATAAAATGATGGGGTACACCCAGAGATCATTCTATGTGTAGTTGAATGCTCTACCACTGATATATTTATATATGTATGTATGTATGCATGTATGTAAATCTATATATGTATCATGTAAGAAATACGAGAGCAAGATTAGATGGTAGTGTGTGTGTTAAATCATTTTCTTTCGGGTGACTGTCGTTTAATTGTTATTACCTTCCATTTCTTGTAATAAATCATTTTACCAAGAATTCTTCATAAGTTTTGGTTTCGGTTATAGCTGATTGCACTCAAGTCATCTCTCTTTTTTATAAATAATTTTACCAAGAATTCTTCTTAAGTGTTGGTTTCAGTTTCGATTACAGTTGAAGGAACTCAAGTTTTATATATATATATATATATATATATATATATATATATATATATATATATATATATAATTATTCACTGACACGTATTTCGTCGTCTACGACTCATCAGAGTGGCTGAATCTAGCGAGATTCGAAATCGAGACCTAACGGAAATGAGCCTGACCTCTTTAACCGCTGGTCCATCTCGCCGACTGTTTGGATATATCGCGATTTATTTAGATGTTATTTGTTTTTGTTATTGCGATGCGTTTTTTTAATAAATTCAATTATTTACGAAAGGGCATTTTTACCTAAATGCGAGTATAATTTTTCCTTTAACCAATTTGTTTCTTCCTATGTTTTGGGTTTGGTTTCGATTCAAGTTGATGCACCCAAGTAATATGAATATATTTTTTTACTTTTGAAATCACAACTTTATAATATATAAGAATCGATAGAAAATTGACTTTTTAATAATATATACGAAATCTGCATAAATTAAAATATATTTAAACGTATTTTATGACCGGGTTACGGCGGGCGTCTCTGCTAGTTATCATAAACATATGTTCATAAATTATATATATATATATATATATATATATATATATATATATATATATATATATATATATATATATATATATATATACTAGCATGAGTGTACGGCGTTGCCCGGGTGTTTGGAGGTGTGTGTTGAGCAAAAAAAAAAGTGGTAGTAGGAAGGCAGGCTCGAACCCAAACCAGAAGTGACGTAGGTTTTAATTAAGGCTGGACAATCGAAAAGAGGGGGTGACTTTCGAAAATATCGGCGAAAAAAGCGACTCCTCTCTGTAGAAAAGGGCCCAGTTGAAGGTGAAGATATAAATGTTTTTAGCCAATTTTTCGATATTTGTTGTCTGAAGGCTCGAGCTTCAAAGGGATACTGATCTTGTAAAATCCGATGCCTTTGTCGAAAGTTTTATGCAGACATGCAAAGATACATACATAGATTTATATATTTGTAGCTCAAATGTTCTACCCATCTCTGAATACCCTTTATGTAAAATTTTAAATGTTTAGACCAGAAATTGTCTTTAGTAATTTGGTAGAGACCGCAGAGGTCAACTTTTTTTAAACTTTGGCCCCTATTATGACCCCTATACATTTATTGTTTTGGGCTCAAATCAGATTATTAAGTTTGATTCATGTCTAAGGAACCTATATCTAAATATTCAAGTGTTTGGACCCAAAATTGGCAGAGGAATTTAGTAGAGTTCTCACAGGTCAAATCGTTGAACTTTGACCTCTTAACAGCCAAATTTTCAGCCGAAAACTGATCACAAAGATTTTCCCAAATTTCAGTACCTTGTATATCAAATTTTGATTCTGTAGACTGAAAGTTGACAGAGTTATTGTGTAGGGAAATGTACACAGACAGACACTTTTACTTTTATAGATATATAGATATCTGTGGCCATTTTATACAGCCCTCTCCTTTAGTGTCTTCACTCCATGCCATCACCCTTCTCTGCTATATCATATTATCTCCCTAGTTCTCACATTCCCAATTCCTTATACCTCCAAATTTCTCTCAAGTCCTCAATTAGCTTAAATTCACCTAAATTAGTTTAACCTCTATATATACCCTGCACACTCCTCGTCCATTCGACATATCAGATACCTTAATATCCTCCCAATTTTCCTCCGGTCCTGGATATGACCTTAAACTATATCCGATGATGAGGTCCTAGCTTGTGGCTTTTGGGGAGTGTGGAGCCACCCCTTAATTGGCATTATTCCCAGGTCCACTCTGACCCAGAAATATATTCTATTAAAAAAATTTTATTCAAAATCAATGAATTCGGCATTAAATAACCTGAGAAGGGTTGATATGCCGTAAAACAAAAACAACCAACCAATTTTCCTCAATTGAAATGTTTGACGTCTATATATATTCAGACTTTTTTTGCTGTATCATAAGTCTTCAGTGCACACACACAAACACACATACACTATTTATATACATATATATATAAGACTTTTTCGTTCTTCAATGCGTTTATTCACACAAACACACACACAAAAAACACGCATACACTATTTATATACATATATATATAAGACTCTTTCGTTCTTCACACAAACACACACACATACACACACAAACACACACACACACACAAACACACACACACACAAACACACATACACACACAAACACACACACACAAACACACATACACTATTGATATGCATATATATATGACTTTTTCTTTCTTCAAACACACACACAAACGCATATAAATATATTCTTTATCTGTGCCTAACACCACATGAAAGTGCGTGTATTTTTTTAATTGCTAAGATTAAATAATTTACTTACTGAAGCATGCGCTGCCAAGTTTCGATACTAAAATAGGCAAGAAACAAAAAAAGAAATAACATTACATCCCATTAAAAAATTATACAGCTTATATGTATCAAAATATTATTTTATAGATAACGGATACTACGTAAGCTTACAAAATGATTACTGCAAAATGTTTTCACTGAGTGTAAATTGTTGCAATGTAAAATGCTTTACGAACGTGAAGATTCCACCCTTTCATCAACTGAAGTGGTAACGTATTCTCTTTTTACCTCTTTTCCCGCCACACATAAGGCATATTGCCACTTAAAAGTAAGAGGCCACTATTTGAGATCGTGTTTAACGGTGATATGTGGAGAGTTGAGTAGTAGGATTCTGTTCATATTACATTTAAACTTCTGCAGTTTAGTACAGTCTGGGAAGCAGGACACTAAGTGGGAATGCTAAAGTCTACAACTCCGATGTAAGAAACTATTAAAGTAGAAAGCTTCCAAACTCTAAGAATTTCAACAATGATTATCTGGGATTTTGGTGTTTATCGTGTTAGTCAAGAGCATATACGTCGAGAATACAGAAATGCTTCGACTTCATCCGTATACATACCATTAAAGTACTTGTAAAACAGGCAGAGATCCAGAATTGCAGCGATGCGACAGTAGTTGGAGCTTTGTTGATAGTACATGATCTATAAGATTTTAGAGTTTTTTTGGGCTCCACGAATAGAAGTAGATGCACCCGCCCACATGTAGCAACAAAACTTTATGCATAGGAACTGTGGCTTTTTTAAAATATAGGATGTAAGTAATTTTGTAGCACGATAGAGGGAGCGTATCTTCTTTGCAGCAGCTTTGGCAATGTTCTCAATGTATTTGTTCTAATTCATGCCTGTGAATGTTAAATTAATGAAGCCCAAGGGTGGGGCTCTCGGATCGAGTTTTATTCATCATAGCAATCGGTGGTTGAGAAGGTGTTTGTAGTTGTTAAAGGAAAGACTCTTAGATTTAGTGGTATTACATGTTACAACCAACTTGCAGCAATATTCCACAACCAACTGAATGTCGTTTTATAGGGTTTCTGCCATTGCCTTGGATATGTGTACCTTCGTTTTCCTATCATATTAATTATAACGCGTGGTATTATCAACAAATATACCACTCTCATACACAATTTTGCCACCGATGTAATTTATGATTTTTTTTTTTTTTAATTCAAATTTTCACCCCAAACAAGGCACAGTGCCACTTTGAAGCAGGGGGCTACTATCAGGGACTTAATTAGCGGGATCATTATGAAGGGAGATGAGTAGAAAGATGTTTGTTAACATTACACTTGAACTTCTGCATATCATTGCAGTTGGGATAGCAGAATCCCGGAAGGGAGTTCCAAAGACCCGCAGTTCTGGGGAAGAAACTATTGGAGTAAAAGGCTTTCTTGCACCTAGGGATCTCTACTGTAAAGGGATGAGACTTAGTAGCTTGTCGGGTTTGTCGGGGGTAGTTACGTCGGGGAGGTACAAGTGTTTGCAGTTCGTCAGAGCATTCACCATTAAAGTATTTGTAGAACAGGCAGAGGGATGCAACATCTCGTCGATGGGACAGAGGATAAAGCCTAGATGACAGTTCAGGACCTATCAGGTTAGCGACTCTCTTTTGAACCCTGTCCAGGAGCGAGAGACAAGCAGCAGATGCACCAACCCAGATGTGACAACAGTACTCCATACATGGGCGAATGGTTGCCTTATAGAGGTATAGGATACTGTCAGGCGTAAGTAGTTTTCTAGCACGGTAGAGGAAGCCAACCTTCCTTGCAGCAGCCTTGGCAATGCTCTCAATGTATATATTCCAGTTCATATTCCCTGTAAACGTTAGGCCGAGGAGTTTAAAAGAAGTACTTTCAGGCAATGTGTTCTTGGTCATTGCTATTAGTGGTAGAGAAGGTTTCTTGTAGTTATTGAAGGAAACAAGCTTAGTCCTAGCAGCATTGAATGTGACCATCCATTTTTGTCCCCATTCCACTACGGATTGGAGGTCATCCTCTAGTGTTTCTGCCATTTCCTTAGATATGTGTTCATTTGTTTTCCCCTCATATCTGTTATAGAGAGTGGTGTCATCGGCAAATATACTCATCTCCGAAACAATTTTATCAGGGAGGTCGTTTATGAATATCAGGAAAAATAGAGGTCCAAGGATAGACCCCTGAGGTACTCCCACATTTATGTCATATTGTTTGGATGTACGACCGTCGAGGACAACTTTGATTTTTCTATTACTTAAGAAGGATTTAATTACATTATGAATTCTTCCAGTGATTCCATATGATCTAATTTTCCTTAGAAGACCATCGTGCCATACCCTGTCAAAAGTCTTAGATATATCAAGGGCCACCGCTCTACCCTCCCCTGTTTTATCCAATGAACAGTATATACGTTCAAAAACTACAGTTAAGATATCTGCTGTTGAACGGGCTTGCCTGAATCCATATTGTTTGTCAGTCAGGAGTTTAGCAGCTGTTAGGTGCTGGACTAGGGCTTGATTAACTAAGGACTCAAATATTTTGGCGAAAAGTGGGAGGAGGCTAATGGGGCGATAATTTAGTGGGTCAGTTCTTTCACCAGAATTCTTGAAGACTGGTACCACAGAGGCGGTTTTCCAGCAGTCGAGAAAACAAGATTCGTTAAGGCATTTATTGTAAAATTTGGAGAGAACTGGAGCAACCTCAGCAGAGCATTTTTTTAATAGCACAGCCGGGATGAGATCTGGTCCACATGCTTTTGAGGTGTCTAGGTTTTTTATAATAGCATGTACCTGAGAAGGGGTGATTTTCAAATCGTCTAGTGTGGCGTCTGTTAGCAGAGGAAAATCAGGGAGTGAGTGGTGTACAGAGTTCAGTGTGGAGTTTGAGGCAAACCGACTAGCAAGCAGATTAGCCTTGTCAGTTGCCGTGCAAGCAACCTCATGATTGTTTGATAGTGGGGGAATAGTTGACTGTCCATTATTTACTACGCTGTTGTAGATATTCCAAAAATCCCGAGTTCCTAATTTCTGTGCTTCGATGCGTTTTCTGGTGGTTTCAGAGTAATCTGTCTTAGCTGTCTCTATCACTCTCTTACAATTATTTCTAGCTTCTATAAACTTCTGTTTATTTGAGCTGGACTTATGTCGGTTGAATCTGCGAAACGCATGCTGCCTTTGACAAATGGCAGCTGCACAAGCAGAAGTAAACCATTGGGGAGAGTGGGGCTTGCTATAGAATTTCCGTGCGAGAACATGTGCTTCAATAGCAGTTTTGAACCATTCAGTGGTCTCATTTTCACACTGTTCCGCTGGAAGAGTAAAGATATTTTACCATGGGGCATCTCTGATGAGCTCCCTGATGGCTTCCCAATCAGCCTTTTTGTAATACCTCGTTGTTTTGAGTAGTGGGTCTTCAGTTTTAGGGCGAGAATTTAGGCTGATTTCTACCATTATCACAGCGTGATCAGCATTCCCGAGTGGGCTGTGGGCATTTGTTGCTTGGGAACCGTTGTCAGAAAGAGATCTAGAAGTGAGGCACGTTGATCTTGCTGGTCTGGGAAACGTGTCGGAAATGTAACCAACTGAGATAGGGAATGGAATATAGAGAAGCTATGTGTTGCGCTACCAGCTACGTCTGTGTGATTAGAGAATCCTAGCCAGTTACTGTGGTGGACATTGAAGTCACCAAATATATGTATATGTGCGCTAGTATCGAGGGAGAGTGCTATATCTATGCTGTCTGAGACTTTGTTTATTAGGGTACAGTCTTGGTTTGAGGGAGAGCGGTAGAGAAAATACAAGTAGCTAATATTGTGTTGCATATTTAGTCTGAAACACATAAAGGCCTAGTCCTCTGATTCTAGTTTTATTTCTCTAGTCAGGGGGAGGGTGTTACGAATATAAACTCCAAGTCCATACATATGTCTGTCCGAGTCCTTACGGTAGAGTGGGAGATAACCAGGCATGTTAAAGTGGTTGGAGGGAATGGAGGAGTGAAGGTTAGTTTCACTTAATGCTAAGATATCCGGGGTGTTTACAAGGAGAAATGACTCAAAATCATTTAAGTTAGTTCTAAGCCCGCGGATATTAGTAAATGCAAGCCTCAAGGGAGGAGGCAGGTTGGTTTTCTTTGAGTTTGGTCCTGGTTTAAACGTAACTTTTGCTTGAGTTGTCATTTCATTTTATTTTATTTAAAAGTTTCAGTTAGGGTTAGTGAATGAGGGGTGCTGGACAAGTAGTTGTGCAGAATACCAGAATGCAATACAAGTAGACCATCAGCTGTCCTCACTCACAGGATTGTGGCCTCAGGAAAGCCCATCGGGGATGAGTGCAGAGTCCCTTTCCATGCGCGACATGGCACTACAAACATCCCGATATTTTACAACTGTTGATGGAGCAGCCGCTCTAAGCGCTACCAAAGAGTTGGGGCTCCTGTACTATCAGTCGGAAACAGCAGCCAGGAACTGTCAATCCGGTACCCTCAATCCGTTAGGCAAAGCCAGCCCAGTCCAACTGCACCGACATATATGGCACTGAAGCACCCCACTGTGTCCAGTTTAGCGGGATGGGATGTGGCGGGAGCGGAGGAAAGCAGCGTTCATTGCCCTAGTCAGGAAACAAGGTCAACCACTGGGTGATTCAGACGAGTCCCTGTGATAGTACCTCTACGCCTGGCTAATAGGCAAAGAAGGAGTATGAAAGCCAGGCGATAGACAGAGCCTATCTCCTCCTTAAGCAGTTTAGGTTTGCCAACCGGTGATTTGTTTGAGTCACCAGCTCTAGGAAGGTTGTCGTCCAGGACTGAAGAGGCCTCCCTCTCCTAGGTTTAGTTTCAGAGCTTTCCTTCTAGACGGATGACCTGGGAAGACCTACGGGTCCATCAGCTCCGAGGGGGTTCGCGCCGCGCCTGGGTCCTAATCCAGGTATTTCTGCGACCCCGCATGGGTAGTTAATATTTATTGGTTATTTAGGTTAATATCTCCTGAAAAAATCGGGCATTTAGGTTAACTTCTACAGAAAATTCTCACTCCTCAAACGTGGTTGAAAAAGGGTATTACTATGCTTCCGTTTTCATTTTTACTGGGAGAGGGTATAGGTAAAAATTCATGCAGTGGAAGCAGCTAAATTTGCTACAGTATTGGATTTAGAGAGACGAGTTAATGTATGGTTAGATATAGTTTTGTAAGTTTAGGAATGTATGGTTAGATATGGTTTAGTAGGTTTAAGATTAGGATAAAGTGTTAGAGTATGATTTACTTGCTATTAGAAATTCTGATTTGGTGCCCAAACCGAATATTTAGTAAGACTGAAAGATAAGATATGCTCAGTATAGATACAAGAGAACATTTGATATGGAGTACAGTTATACCTGATAGATATAGCTTATTGCATATTCTGTAAGTATAATTAAATATAGATGTATGGATAAGTAGTATTGTATACGAATGCATGGAATTTTAGACAATTTGAGTAAGTTGCCTTTAGACTACAACAAAGGAGAATGACTTCGCCTTTCTCTTAATATCCGGAAGTTTTTATTTCAATGAGTACCGGCTTAGTTTGTGTAATAATTATTGCAATACTATCTCTTAACAAAGAGATATTAATGGTTGCTGTTCATTATAGATTACTTGTGTCTGTGTATAGGACTATGGCTAGTAAGTATTTACTTAGAAGCTTGGTTATG
Organism: Euprymna scolopes; assembly: GCF_053919585.1. Taxonomy (NCBI): domain Eukaryota; kingdom Metazoa; phylum Mollusca; class Cephalopoda; order Sepiida; family Sepiolidae; genus Euprymna; species Euprymna scolopes. The sequence continues at coordinate 24,688,126 of NC_136482.1, forward strand.
GGTTAGGAGTTATAATCAGGAGCATGCCTAGGAAATTTTAGGTGTTAATGGGTATCAATTTACGAGTCTGTTAGGGTCAAGGGCGAAGAGCAAGGACCCCTCTAAGTTACGTGAAACGGATTAGGTTTAGTGCCAACTTGGGAAATAGAGCAGTTTGATTTGTTAGTGATCAGGAGAAAGAGAATTTAAGTAAAAAATAAAAAGGTTTGTCATGCAAAACAGACAAGGCAGTCATCTTGGAGGTAAAATATCTATAGGAGGTACTTAGTATACAAGCAGCAGTATTTTGCAGTTTTGAGAGGAATTTTAGGTACAATAGTTTCATGGTTTATTGTACAAGTCCGTAGTCTAGGTCAGGGACGAAGCACTTCTAGTATTGCAACTGGGTTTATCTAATTTTAAAAGTAGTTGAATAGTGTATTATGAGGTGTTCTACTTAGCTTAGAGATAAAATGAAAATTTAAGGTAATATTCAGAGTGATATAAGCAATTTCATGAGGATTAGATATATGATCACTGGATGTTGAACTGCTTAGGAGAATTCTTGTATCTATTCAGAAGGATCTCTTGGTGATATAAGATTTGAGAAATTAAGAGTCTGGGGATACAGAGAGTTGTGAGCTGATGAGGATTCAGTATAGGCGATTATATATAGGTAGCAAAGGTGGTTTAGTTTAGTATGCACGTATTGTACATATTAAGTATACTGCTTCAGTTTTATCCTCTATCGTAAAGGAAAATCCGTTTGTATTTCGGTTGGCAATTTTGTCAAGAGAGGAAATTTAAAACAGCTTATCTAATTTTTGATGATATCAGCTTAAAGACAATAGTACAGACTGATAAATTGTTGTGTAAGACATAGGAGCCACTCATCTTCGTATTTTGATGAAATGATGGATCAAGAGCATAGGTTTGGAACAGGTGTCCGGAAAGGAAATGGCAGTGTACAAGGAGGGGGGGTCGCTGATATGTTATTAACGTTATTTTATTTTTTTTCTTATTAAAAAAAAAATTTGCCTTTCGATGGCTGATTATATTAAGTATCGTACTTAAATAAAGTTTTCATGTCCTCTAAATAAATTAGCATAATTTCTTCTTTTTCTTACCGAGTTTGTCTTAAACTATAGCATTGACTTATTATTTAAGTGAGATGGTATTGTAAACTGCGAAATGGTCTATTTAAGTGGAGAAAAATTATCGGTTACAATATGCCTAGAAATGTAAAGAATATTTGCTCTAATTACATGCGAAACAGTTAAGGATTTTACTTAGCTTTGTTTGATTTATCATTTGAATATCACAAATAATAATAAAATTATCACTTGAATATCACAAATAATAATAAAATTATCATTTTAATTATCACAAATAATAATAAAATTATCATTTGAATATCACAAATAATAATAAAATTTGTATACCAGACATTCATATTCAGAGAAGACGCGTTCCCATACAAATATAGAAATAATATTTTACATATGTATAATTTATATCATAAATAGAGATTGAAACACATAAGATCTTTTATTACAGTTGTTATGTGAAGATTGTGTCTCATTTTTTTCTTGCGAATTTTGGGCAAATATATGTAAAATAAAGTAGCCCCGTGGTATCGAGTTTTTTTTTTTACACAGTGATCACCACTTATCAAGGCCCGGAGGCTACTCAGGGATAAGGGTTATTGCAAGTACATTACGTTAGTGTGGAGATTTGATGAAGTGTTTACTTAAGGGGGCGGTTCATTAGGAATTTGTTAACGTTGGACTTGAAGACATCCAAGTTGTAGTCAGGTGGGAAGCAGGCAGACGGAACAGAGTTCCACAGGCGTGCAGTTCTAAGAAAGAAGCTTTGTTCATGGAATCCGCGTTTTGATTTAGGCACAGATATAGAGTGGGGGAAATTTTTGACAGTGGATTCAGCTAGACGGGTGTTTTTTGTGAAAGATTGGCGAGGGATGACCAGGGATTGGAGTTCAGACGAGCACCTGCCATGCGATGGGAGTTTTAAGAAAGAAACTTTGTTCATTGAAATTTGCTTTTAGTTGTAGGCACAGAGAGAGTAGGGGAAATTGTTAGCAGTGGTTGTAGCTAGACGTGTGTTTGTGTCGAATGTTTTGTAGGGGAAACTATAGACTGAAGCTGTCGAGAACTTTCGATGAAAATAACGATTAGAGGAGAGATAGACTAGCAACGCCTGTTCTGTGAGAAAGTTGTTGCAAGGAGAAGGAAAAAAACATTATTTACTAGATTTCAAAGAAGGTTTTGATCCCTGTCAAGGCAGAAGAGGGTGCTCTGATTAGCTCCTCTCCAGATGTGGCAACTGTGCTCCGCCTTAGAACGTATTTGGTTTTTATATAGGTAGAGGATTGCATTGGAAGTGGTAGAATGATAATTTTTCAGCAACCTTGGCAGCAGATTTTATGTAAGTCTTCCATTTCAGATCAGGAATGAAGGCCAGTCCAAGAAACTTGTCAGAACAGAGTATTTCCTCAAGACGAAAATCATTCATTTCGATTTGTACCAAGTGGGGATCAGAGCATTAATGGTGTAAAGATATAAGCTTGGTTTTGGATCAATTAAAATTAACTACTCACTATTCATTCCATTGTGCCACATGGTCTAGCTTAGAGAAGAGAGGCTCCAAGAGATCTTGATCATTTCTGGCTTTTGTCGTAAATGGTAGCGTCGTCTGTTTAAATGTTGAAATATTCACTTGTAAATTATTGCAGACAATGTGGTAGGCTATTTTGAGGATCCTATGTATTTTTAGGCTTTGTGTTAGCATCGGTATTGTGGAAATGCATGGATACGGGAAATGCCAATAGTATTTGCACCAGGAGTTTCGGAAAACGCTGGTTTATAAGGAAATGGAATTGCGAAATATTCACGTATTAGATTGAAAAACTGTTTAACGATGACTAACCGATCAAAGGAATTACTGACGACATTTTTATAAAGTTATCGGGAGGCTGTAGTTCGTGAAGTTTACACTTTGGTGTCCCAAATAAGAATGCTTAAAATGCTTTCTGCGCATGTTTCTTTGTGTATGTACTCGCTTGAATTAATAAAAAAAATATGCTAAGCCAATCAGATCCATTCATAAAAATTGGCGCTTTGAATGCATAAAAAGACAGATTTTTCTTCAATAAAAAGTTGAGCCAAAATCCACAACAGAGCTTGCTTCAGACTTCCTTGCTTCTCTGTCAGACTTGGTGTTTCTATCTCAACTCATGAATATATACAGCCATAAGCATACACACACAAACGCTAATTAAACAAGTATACACAACTCATTAACTTTTTTTATTATCGTCTGCTCATTAAAAACAAATGTCTAAGCTTATTCATTTCTTACCGGACTTACTACAATGAAAACAAATTGACATTGACTTTTATTAATAACATTCAATCAAATGTAATTTGTATAATTAAGTGGGGAGGTTTTGATAACGACTTTTCAGGCCCGTTCACGGCCTTTAAATTATCGACTCTAATTTCTTAGATATCTCAGCTACAGAATCTTCCTTTATTTTTTTAAATTATTTGGACTATTATCCTCATCTTCTAGTTGTTTTTTTCACGACGTTTCGGCCAATTATTCCTCTGGACTTTGTCAGTTTAACCATGACGGGATAGGAATGTCGAATTCTCCAACTACATCCACAGCAATTACTGCCTTCAATAGTTGTTGTCATCTCACTACCGTTTGGTCAACTAATCCTCTGTCCGGCTTTGGGTGGGATTGAAACCGCTACCTCCACCGATTGTTATATTATTGAATTAATTTAGAGGATTAGTTGACAAAACCATAGTGAGATGACAACAGCTTTTGAAGGCAGCAATTGCTGTAGATATAGTTAGAGAATTCGACATTCCTATCTCGTCGCGGTTAACCTGAGGAAGGCCAGAGGAATAAGTGACCGAAACGTCGTGAAAAAAAAAACAACTAGAATATGAAGATAATAGTCCAAATAATTAAATAAAATAAATTATGCCAATTTATTCATCTCAAAATGATTCCAAATTAATTCAATAAGAATCTTTCTTGTTCAGCAAAATATGAACAGAATGTTATGTAAACATATATTTGAAACATATACAAAATATTTCTTTTGTAAATTTATGCTCTGGGACGATTATTTTGTTTGTGTTTATGAACTAACGTTTGTTCTGTTCTCTAATCAATCCGAGGAACGATCAAGGACATTTTTTTTATAAATATAAGGAAGCTGTTACCTTTTCTTTGCATGATGGAATTTAGTTATAAAATTTATTAGTAAAATCAATTTTGGAAAAGAATTAGAAACAATTTAATCAATTAAAGTGGGTGTTCAAGGATGGGTCTGTTGAGAAAATGTTAAAATGTGCGTGAGAATAGAAGAAGGGAGAAACGGCTAGAAAGAGAATGACGTCATATGATTGTTTCCTTCAGCAACTATGGAAAAAAATTTCTCAACCATCAACTACGAGACAAATAACAACCTACCTGCAAGTTCATTATTCAAAGATCATTATTAACAAGTCACATGAATAGGAACACACATAGAAGACATAGAAAAGGCTGCTGCAAAGAAGGTGAGCTCTTATATCATGTTAAAAAATGATTCACACCAAAAATTATATTATATCTTTACGAAGCCACAATTCGCCCAGGTGTGGGGTATTGTTGCCACATCTAGGCTGCTGCATCTACTGCCCCTTTCTGACTCTTATGCACTATTCAATAAACTTCCACCCTTTCACTGCTGAGGTTCCTAGATGCCGAAAAGCATTCTACTCTAATACTTTATGAAATTATATATATATATATATATATATATATATATATACATATATATATATATATATATGTATGTATGTATGTATGTATGTATGTATGTATGTATATATAGTTGTCTTTAATTGATAGAGATTTGTAAAATATATCTATCCAGGGAAATTAATGCAATATTTGTTTAAAGAGTTTAATTTATGGCATTATTATGCATATATATATATATATATATATATATATATATATATATACACTTAAAATTACGCAATTCAATTGATGACATAAATAAATAAACAACTTTAAATAAAGCAGATGAAAAAGAATAAATAAAGTTAATAAATAAATAACGTAAATAAATAAATGACGTAAATGCACAAATGACGTGATTTAATAAATTGCGTAAGTTATACATGACGTAATTAAACAAATGACACAAATAAATTACTTAATTAAATGATGTAAAGCAAAATGTAAATACATAACTTGTATTAAAACATTACACAAATAAATAATTAACGTAAATTAACATATGAAGTAATTATAAATGACCTAAATAAATAGGGTAACTAAATAGCGTAACTACATAAATTACGTAAATAAATAAACTATGTAAATAAATGAATGGCATAATTAAATAAATCACGCAACTTATGTAACACGTAATTAAATGATGACATTATATTAAGTGACATTAAAAATAAAAAATGACACAAATAAATAATTTACGTAAATAAATGGCGCAAACAAAAATAAAAATGGAAATACATCAGTTGCGTAATAAAAGACAATTGTCGATTATCTTCGATAACAAAAGCTAATTGGACAATGAATATATAGCTTATCTCTAATTATATGACTATATAGACTAATGTACAATGAATCAATGTTGACCCAACGGGTTAAGAAACGTTTAGTATATTTACAATTTTCCAAGTAACATTTTGTTCCAATGTAAATTCTAAAGTGGGTGTGCCGGATCGTTGACGTTATTAAACGTTCTGTTAAAAGCTTTTCTTTATAACCGGATGTTGGCTTTGAAAGTAATCACGTGATGACAGATTTATACACAACTAGATTGATAAGTCGAAATTCAGATGAGAAGCAAAGCAAATCTGAATCTATTTTGTCTTTATCGCTTGTAACATTGCCAGCAATGTTCATGCGTACAGGCTTTACTCGCCGAAATCCTACGAAATTAAAATATAACAATAAGCAATAAAGACAAAGAAAAATACTTAGTAAGAAAATATCTTTGAAGATCCTTAAAGCAAAATCTGCGCAAGAAAAAGAAAGGGTCATTTTTCATTAACACAAGAGGTGAATAAACAATTAGAGGTTTCAAGTTCCTCTATTAAAATAAGTTAAACTGTTTTATATTAGAAATAAAAACAGAATGTAGAAGGGAAATTCAACTATCTATATTATATTTCTTTTTGTCTGCCTGTCTGTCTATCTCTCTGTCTCTGTCTGTCTGTCTGTCTGTCTATCCACTTTTTCTCTGCCGATCTGGCTGAAATTTTACGTGGACCTTTGTTATGACAATGAACTAAGTACCGTGCATTAAATACTAATCCCTATTATTTTCTATTAACTCCTAAACGTGCATGAAACGGATACCATAATACCTTGTCGGTGCACCTCATCATAGCAAAGATTTATACAAAATCTTAGCCAAATAGGCCAAGTAGTTTTCGAGAAAACCTCTAGAGTAAATGTAGTATTGTGATGACTAATGCATATTAACCCCTAACTGTGCATCAAACGGATACCATAATACTTAATCTGCTATACCTTATTATAGTGAAGGTCCATACAAAATGTCAGCCATATTGACGCAATACTTTCCGAGAGAAAAAAAGAATAACGAGTAAATAAACAGAGAGACTAAGAGAAATATTATATAGAGGACGATTTGCGGACGATTTTATCTATTATAGATTGTTCTGAGAGTTAATCGAATATTCTATATAAATAAAACAGTAGATGTATGTATGTCTACGGTACAATCACGTTGATACACCGGTTCTCGCCAGATCACTGAAGCAAATTTGAGCCTGGCCAGTACCAGATGGGTGACCATTTGGGAAGGCTAGGCGCTGTATGTACCTTCTGGGAAGATTGGGCATGGGGCCAGTACCCTCACCCTGTAAAATAAACTCCTCGCTACAAAAGCATCTACAAAGTTGTAGATGGCCTATGCCCCTCCAGGGGCTCAAGGGATATGGATGGATGGAGATGTATGTATGTGGGTATTTAAATGATGAACTCTAAGACTGCTAGTCACATGACACTTAAATTAACAGGAAATAGTAACCATATACCAAGGATGGTAAATAATCATATACCAAGGATGGTAAATAATCAGTAAAATCTTTGTTTGGGTGGATGAATAACGTCTACAGAAATATGTCGGTAATTTGAAATGCAAAATGTTCATTTCAACTTGCCGGCATATTTTTATTAGTTTTGCGTATGCGCAAATTCAATCATAGCCATCATAGTCATAGCTAGCTATCGTTTAATTTTAAATCTTTCTTATCAATGCACCGTTTTAGCTCAAACAGTAGGCTACGCGGTCGGAACGCTTAATGTTTTTGGTTTTAATTCTAGTATAGGGCACCCAAGTCATTTTTGTTAATTTTTTAAATCAGTACTATATATTAGGTACAACTTATTTAATAAAGAATTGGCTTGTAATAATAAATACGAAATCGGCATGAATTAAAATATATTTAAGTGTATTTTATGACCAGCAAGGTCGGGCACCCCCCCCCCCCTGCTAGTTATATTTTTTACTACAGAATAAAGCCTAATCCATTTGAACAAGAAGTTTGATTGACGAAAGCATATATTTTGTAGTATGTATTACATTTTATCTTATATTTTTTCATTATGACTTCTGAAAAGCCTTAAGATATATAATTTAACCTATGTGTCGATATTAAACGTAGCCTGTGTTAGATGAAATAGAAAAGGACATTTTCACGCGCAAATTCCATAGCAAACCCTACAATCCCCGATGGTTCACTTCAACTTGTGCAGCTGCCATAGCGAAAAGGCAGCAGGCGTACCGCAACTTTAACCGACATACTTCCAGTTCAAACAGACAGAAGTACATAGAAGCCAGAAATAACTGTAAGAAAGAAATAGCGACAGCTAAGAGAGAATTTACTGAAACCACTCAAAAACGCATCGAAGCACAGAAATTAGGAACCTGAGACTTCTGGAAAATCTACAACAGTGTAGTAAATAATGGGCAATCAACAATTCCCCCACTATCCAACCATCATGAGGTTGTTTGCTCTGCAACTGAGAAAGCTAACATGTTTGCCAGACGGTTTGCCTCCAACTCCACACTGGACTCTGCTAACAACCCCCTCCCTGACTTTCCTTTGTAGACAGACGCCACACTAGACGATCTGAAAATCACCCCTTCTCAGGTGCATGCTATCATAAGAAATCTTGACACTGCAAAAGCATGTGGACCTGATCTCATCCCGGCTGTGCTATTAAAGATGTGCTCCGCCGAAGTAGCTCCAGTTCTCTCCAAACTTTACAACAAATGCCTTAATGAATCTTGCTTTCCTGCCTGCTGGAAAACTGCTTCTGTAGTGCCAATTTTCAAGAATTCTGGCGAAAGAACTGACTCAGTAAATTATCGCCCCATTAGCCTCCTCCCACTTTTCGCCAAAATATTTGAGACCATAATTAACCAAGTTCTAGTTCATCACCTTACAGATACTAAACTTCTAACTGACCAACAATATGGATTTCGGCAAGCCCGTTCCACAGCAGACATCCTAACTGTAATCTCAGAACGTATGTACCAGTCACTGGACAAATCGGGGGAGGGCAGAGCGGTAGCTCTAGATATATCTAAGGCTTTTGACAGGGTATGGCATGAAGATCTTCTCACGAAAATCAGATCGTACGGTATCACTGGACGAATTCCTTCTTAGATAAGAGAAAAATCCAGGTTGTCCTCGACGATCATGCATCTAAACAATACGATATAAACGCGGGAGTGCCTCAAGGGTCGATCCTTGAACCTTTATTATTCCTAATATTCATAAATGACCTCCCTGAAAAATTGCCTGTGAGATGGGTATAATTGCTGATGACACCACGCTCTATAACAGACACGACAGGAAAACAAATGAGCACATATCTAAGGAAATGGCAGAAACACTAGAGGATGACCTCCAATCTGTAATGGAATGGGGACAAAAATGGATGGTCACATGCAATGCTACTAAGACTAAACTTGTTTCCTTCAATAACTACAAGAAACCTTCTCTACCACCAATAGCAATGGCCAAAGACTCTTCATCTGAAAGTACATCTTTTAAACTCCTCGGCCTAATGCTCACAGGAAACATGTGTTGGAACAATTACATTGAGAGCATTACCAGGACCGCTGCGAATAAGGTAGGCTCTCTCTACCGTGCTAGAAATATACTAACACCCAAAAGTATCCTATACCTCTATAAGGCCACCATTCGCCCATGTATGGCGTATTGTTGTCATATTTGGGCTGGTGCATCTGCCACTAGTCTCTCGATCCTAGACAAGGTTCAAAAGGGAGTCATCAATCTGATAGATCCTGAACTGTCATCTAAACTTCAGCCTCTGTCACATCGACGAAATGTTGCATCCCTCTGCCTGTTCTACAAGTAGTTTAGCGGTGAATGCTCTGTCAGCTAGGCTTCAGCCTCTCTCCAATCGCTGAAATGTTGCATCCCTCTGACTGTTTTACAAATATTTTAATGGTAGATGCTCCGACGAACTACAAGCCCTTATACACCCCCGCCCCCGACGTAAATACTTCCGACAAACCCGACAAGCAGCAAAATCCCATCCCACACAGTAGAAATCATCAGATACCAGAATACCAGAAAGCCTTCTACTCTAATAGTTTCTTCTTCATGGTTACTAGCCTTTAGAATTCCCTTCCGGGTTCCTGCTTCCCCAACTGTACTGACATACAGAAGTTCAAGTGTAATGAAAACAACAATCTTGCTACTCAACTCCCTACATAATATCCCTGTAAATTATGTCACAGAATGTAGCTCCTGTACATCAAAGTGGCACTGTGCTTTGTTTGGAGAGAAAATGCAAAAAAAACAACTAACAATAATCAACCACTACTATCACCACCACAGTCACTACCTGCATACGACTGATTTTTGCAGCCACGATATTTTCAATACAGAAATCGTCTAAAGATTATTTTTATAGACATTATGTTTGAGATAACCCTACAATCGGGGAGGTTAAAGTACGGTAGTGTGGATCCCATTCAGCTTTACATTTCCTATCCATTAAAACTATCTTTAAAATATCCGCCATATTGAACGGCTGCAAAACAAAGACTGTTGGGCATTTATAACTGGAACTTAGTAGACAAGTCAGTTATCAACTGAAGTTTGTACCAAAATATGGCTTGAATTAAAAACAAAAATAATTGTGAAGTTTATTAACGATTTCATGGTTGGCAATTTTGGAGCGGGCCCTTTTGAGAGGTGGAATTTGGAAGGAGAGGGATGGCCAGCCTGTACGATTACGATTAATAAAAATAGTATAACTTTGTCCCGTGGGGAGGCATTGTAAATAGGAATAAAAAATAGCATTACGTAAATATACAAAATACTCATATATTTAATGTGTAAAGTGGTTTGGGGTGGGGCGAAATTAAAGTTTCTTACCCGAATAGATGCATCAGAGAGACCAACAGCCAAGCGTTTCCCATCCGCACTGAATTGACAACACATTACATCTACAGGACATTCTCTGTGAGGAAGATAATAAACATTGGTTTTCAAATGAAAGAAAAAGTATAAGAATAACTTTAAATTTTAATTTATTGGTGAATTTAAGCAGAACAATATGTTATATCATCATATAACGAGTACTCTGTGTAATGCTTATTTTGTAACCCCTCCTCGTGAAGAAGGTGGTTAAGGACCCCTATTTATCTGGAAATCTCGGCTCGTGTCGTCTAGTATTCTCTGAGTGTTGTTACATTGAATTCTGTATGCTGAAAGCGAATATCGAAGCCGCAGACAGGAAGAAAAACAAACTCGTGTACTTTAGTCTACAGAGTTAATGTTCACAAAGTTATGTACAAATGTTTGTACAAATATCATTCAGTTCTTAGTAAGTTTTTTCAAAGTCTCAAATCTCTTCACAGACAGCGACAGACGGGTGGGTGAGGAAATAGAGGGGCTCCTCCAGGGAACGGCGGTTTCTATACGATCTGTTCTACCCGAAATCAACAAGCAATCTGCTTAATTTTAGAGCGTATCGACCCGATGTGGGTGGGGTAGAAGTCTCCCCAGCCAATCAAATCACGCTAAACCCCAACGATCTGAGACCCAATTCAAGATTAAAATCCCATAACCTTGAGGTCATCAGCCATCACTCAGCCAGTACAATATGTTCTTCTTGAATCCTCACAATTCCTGTTGTTGAGTTTTTCCCAAATAACAAAATATCTCAGGTTTTTTCCAACCAAACAGCAAATATATCCATTTTGACAATGAATTAAAATATATCTATATTTATCCACCCTAAATTCCCAAGGCACATGCCGTTACCCAGGATCGGTCAAAAGCTATCTTAACATAGCTATTCCTAAAGCTTCCCATTGAGGGATTACGTCACAATTTCTCTCTAAAACATCTCCATCAGGTAATTATAGACAGTTAAACTTTTTAGCCCGTTAAAACAGTTCAACATTATAGCCTGTTGACTCAGAATGAATGATTTATGCCAAATTGAACATAGTTAAATATTTGCTCACTTTTGCATTAAATACTAATGCATATTAATCTCTATAAATCACTTACTGTGCATCAAACAGATACCATAATACTTAGTTAGCTGCATCTTATCATAAAAAACGTCCACAAATGATTTTCACCAAATCCGCCTAGTAGTTCCGAGAAAAAGTTGAACACAATGGTGGCCAGACAAAGAGAAATATAATATAGATAGCACAAGAGTTTTACATATGCTTAAAAAAACAGCATCTATAACATTTAAGTATGAATACATCGGCTCCTATCACTCTGGGGATTTGTACACAACTGGCAAACTACAAGATGGTTTGCAAAAAAAAAAAGAAAATCGATTTTCATCAAACGGAAATGGAATCATATCGTCTTTTCTAATACGACACTTTTATCGTTCATAGGTAATCCAAGTTACCAAATTTTCAGTACTAACGATTACTACAATATTTTCCCATTGACTATTATACATTAATTAACCCTTATCCTCGAGTGGCCTACGCGCCTTGATAATTGGTGACTCTATTGTCCAAAATACTGATTCATTTGTATAACTGATATAGAATCCGTCAACGTCCGAAGCACTTGTCAGTAGTGTGAACACGATTACAACTACTAACAGTTATACCGTACGACCATCATCTTCCTCTCAATTTCTGTAATTTAAGCCTAAACAAACGCTGTCGTTTCCCAAGTGCGTATTCTGTTGCAGCCAAAGAAATATTGGTGCTAGCAAAAAATGGCGTTCAGTACAAGCTTTTTCTTCATGAATGAATACTTAATTTGCTATCCTACTCCATGAGAAAGTCTTGGATATAATACTTTACATTTGTTTATTTTAAGTTATTTTATTTTTGTTTTCCTACGCTGTTTTAAGAGCTTAATGTAGTTGTTTTTTGTTTGTTTTCTCTCTCTCTCTCTCTCTCTCTCTCTCTCTCTCTCTCTCTCTCTCTCTCTCTCTCTCTCTCTCTCTCTGTGTGTGTGTGTGTGTGTGTGTTTTCTTGTTTGGTTCATTTTGCCTTTTACTATTCACGGATGTAATTTCTCGCGAGTTTTCCAGCGTAATTCACGTTTTTTATTGGCCGTATGCAAAGGACCGAGAATTTTCAATTTGAAGTTTTCTCTAAAGAGGAAGAATAGAAACTGAAAAAATGAAAGAAGAAAGAAAAAACTGAAAGAAAGAAAGAAGAAAAATACCGGAAAGAATGAATAAAAGAGACTGAAAGAAAAAAGAACTGGTAGGAATGAATGAAAGGAAGCAAATGAAAGATGAAGAGTAAAAGATGGAATTAAAGGAAAAAATGAAAGCAAAGAATGAATTAAGAAATAGAGGCGCTGGTCCAGAATTCTCGCAAATAAAAAATATATGATGTCCGTACCCGTGACAGAAAGAAAATATCATATTAAAAAACACATAAATTGATCAAGTCGTTTTATTTTTAAATAAGAAAATTAAATTTTATAGTTAACGGAGGGGTGACTATCTCGCAACGCTATTTTGAAAACAAGCTGAAAGACTCTACATTAAAATTCAAAGATGGCGTAACTAAAAGAAAACACAATTGCAACGTCTCTTCTGATTTTCAGACGAGCACCTGCCATGGAAATAACGATAAAACAAAGATAGGCTCTCAACGTCTCTTCTGATTTTCGGATTTTGTAATTATGTCCATGTTCTATTTATTTTCTTTTAAAGTTGATGAGTTCCTTTTCTTCCGATGAGTAAGGGCAGAATGAAGTAAAACATTGACATATCAATTACATCAATGATTCTGCACTAGGAAACACGTGCTGTCAATAATTGAACATTTTAACATGTTTAAAGAAATAAACGGTAAGATGGTCAATATCTTGAAATTTGGAATATAGACTTTTTGTCATTTATATATAATATATATATATATATATATAATTATTTACTATAATAATTACTAAATAATTATATTAATTAATTAAATATTTTTTGCAGATACCGGGGTTCTAAAACTGTACCCAGCTGAACAGCAGCTTGAAGCTCTACCACTGAGACATTCCCCTCTAGTACTTAACGTATGCTTTTTTGTAATAGATGTAATTTATTTGTTTATTTTGTTTGCGATACTGTGGAACAAAAAGCACTGTATGTAAATGCTAGTTATGAATAATATTGCTTCTGTGATGTTACCTGATGGGAAGCAAGATGCTACATATTTTTAAGATATAATCATTCAAAGACACGACTTCCATCATTATACAGTTCATTAGCGAGGCTGAACTTAGCAAGAATCGAAATCAGAATCCTAGGGTCTAAAACCTAAACTTGATCAAGTGTGACCTTTTGGGTCAGGATTAATTAATTATAATACTATTAAATATTTTTGACCTTCACATTGATTGATACTCATATTTTATTGGTCATAAAGTGCTTACTTAAAGTGTATGACGTCATAAATGATGAATGGTAGCTTTCGTCAAAGTTAACTTTGTGAAGTCATATATTTTCAAGCATATTGTGGTTAAAAGTAAAGAACCTTACCTCATGCATCGTGCGGCTCGTGTTAAGAAAGAAAAAAAAAGAGAAAATAAAAATGGCCGCCCCCTGGTATTTATGGACTGAAAATCACGTGATGTGCCGAGAGGAGGGAGGGGGTATGCAAATGAGATGTGATTGAGAAGAGAACAGTTGAATTTGAGTTTGAGACCTTTGATCTGAGGTTGAGTTCAAATTTAACGTCACATATAACTAGAAGAACCCGCGGAAATTCCACTGAATAAGAAATATATTTAACGAACCGTACCCGGCCACGCGTCGCTGTGGCTCAGTTTATGTAAATGAAACCCCACAACCACCACCATCACAAAAATAAAAAAGGAAAAAATTCATTTTTTTATTAGTAAGGAATCAGTGTAGCAAACTGTTTTTTTTTTTTTCATTATAAAAAAATATCCATAATCAATAAAAAAAAAAATAGTTATGTATTTACTTATTTGCGGATTGTTATCCTCATCTTCTACAATAATCGAAGTACTAGAAGAGCGAGCGATAGAGTGAGAGAGCGAGAGTATAAGAGAGAGTGTGAGAAAGAAAGAAGAGTTGGAAAGAATATATACAGAAAGGAGAGAGAGAATAAAAATTGTTGTAGATAGTGTTGATGCCGAAAAATATTTGTTTTTCTTGTCGGCATAAGAAGAAATGTAAAACGCGAGCGCGCGCGATAGAGAGATAGAGAGTTGGAAATAAAAACTTTTGTAGGGAGGGTTGATGCCGTGAAATGTTTGGGGGTTTTTCGGCATAAAGAAAATGTATGAAGCGAGCGAGCGAATGAGCAAGCGAGCGAGCGAGCGAACGAATGAGCGAGCAAGGAACTAAAAACTGTTGAAGATAACGTTGACGCCGTGAAATATTTGTTTTTGGGTTTTTTTTTCGGCATGAAAAGAAATGTAAAAAGCGAGCGATTGAGCGAGATAGAAAGACAGAGGAAATAAAATCTGTTGTAGGTAGTGGGGTTTTTTGCGATTTCACCCCAAACAAGGCACATTGACACTTTGCTGTAGAGGGCTACTATCAGGGACATAAGCTACAGGGGTACTATGTGGGGAGTTGGGCAGCTATTGCTATTGGTGATAGAGAAGGTCTCTTGTAATTATTGAAGCAAACAAGTTTAGTCTTGGCAGTATTGAATGTGACCATCCATTTTTGTCCCCATTCCACTATAGATCGGAGGTCATCCTCTAGTGTTTCTGCCATTTCTCTAGATATGTGTTCATTTGTTTTCCTGTCGTGTCGGTTATAGAGAGTGGTGTCATCAGCATATATACGCCATAAAACTTTTTTTAGCATAAAATAAACACGAGTGAGCGAGCGAGTGAGAAAATAGAAACTGTTGACGCCGTAAAATGTTTATCGTTTTTTTTACATAAAAAGCAATGTAAAAAGTGAGCGAGCGAGAGAGAGAGAGAGAGAGAGAGAGAGAGAGAGAGAGAGAGAGAGAGAGAGAGAGAGAGAGAGAAGGAAATAATTTTTTGTTGTCTTTTTCTTCGGCATCGTCGTGAAATGTTTTTTGTCTGTTTTCTTTGGCATAAAAAGAAATGTAAAAAGCAAACGAAAGAGAGAAGGATGGGGACGAGAGAGAGAGAGTTGGAAAGAATAATTACGGAGAGAGATAGGGAGAAAGAGTGAGAGGAAATGCAAACTGGTGTAGATATTGTTGACGCCGTAAAATGTAAGAAAATAGCGTAGCAATTTACTCACATGGCAAAAGTAGGTATCACTATGACTCCATATTTGAATGGTACATTAGTGTTCGTTTAGCATGCGAATACTGTTAATCCGGAATAAAAGAATGGTCAGAGCTCAGTCAATCAGAATGAGTGGCATTATTCTGAGGAGATTTTGTAATTTTTGAATCGGAAAAGGGAAAGACTATGTTATGTTTATGAGTTTAAAATCCAGTTACGAAGGGTGTAAGCGCAATATATATATATATATATATATATATATATATATATATATATATATATATATATAATGAGTATTTTTCCTCCTGGTGTTGACTGAGGGCGGTAGGAGGAATTGATATTAGGAAATTGTAATGATGTAGCTCCTAGGATGAAATCTAGGATTTTATTATAGCGACTAAATGTGCACTAAATGTCGTTCTAAAGTAACATAAGATAGTGACTAATAATCTAAACATAATAAATTTGTATGTGGCATCTGTTGGTGGAAACCTACAGTATTTTGTCCAGAGGGGAATTTCTGCAACCAAAATATTATACATGGAAATTTACAAATATGTTTTGATAAAGCTAATGTTTTCTGAATAGCGCAAAAATTAGGGATTTTTTGACAAAAAAAAAAACAATAACATCAGCGAATGTGAATTTTTTAACCTTTTCTAAAACAAGGATAGGCTTGCAACGTCTCTTCTGTGAGAGAGAGGTTGCAGGGTAGAGAAAAGGGCATCCCCCACTAAGCCACGAAGTCTATTTTGTACTCTGTCAAGGCAGGATAGGCTGGTTTTAGCAGCTCCTGCCCAGATATGGCAACAGTATTCCATCCTTGGGCGTACTTGGCTTTTATATAGATAGAGAATTGCATCAGTAGTGAGATATCTTCTGGAGCGGTAGAAGGATCCCACCATCTTTCCAGCGACCTTGGCAACAGACTTGATGTACGTGTTCCATTTCAGATCAGGAGTAAAGGTCATACCCAGAAGCTTGTCAAAACACGGGGCTTCACCCAGACGAGAGCCATCCATCACAATTGATGTCAGCTGGGGATCAGAGCGTTGATGATGTAAGGATAGGAGTTTGGTTTTGGATGCATTAAAGGTAACCAGCCACATCTTCCCCCACTGAATCACGCTCTCGAGATCAGAGGAGAGAGAATCAGAGAGAACTTTGTCATTTACAGCCTTTGATGTGTTGCCGTAGATGGTCGTGTCATCAGGATAGATGTCAACAAATGATTTACTTATGTGTTTAGGGAGGTCATTGATGTAGATCAGGAAGAGAGTTGGGCCCAGGATTGACCCCTGAGGGACTCCAGCATTTATATTGCAGGCCTTCGATTTTTGTCCATCTACCACTACTCTTATGAGCCTATCGGAGTGAAATGATTTAATGATTGAGAAAACATTTCCAGTTATACCGTAGCTGGAAATCTTGTGAAGTAGACCCTTATGCCATACCTGGTCAAAGGCCTTTGTTATTTCAAGAGCAATTGCCCTAGAAAGGAAGCCTTTGTCAAGAGAGTCACTAATCCTGTGGGATATAACCGTCAGCACATCTGCGGTAGATCTTGCAGAGCGGAAACCATATTGTGTGTCACTAAGAAGGTTATTCCTGCTCAGGTGGTTGACTATTTCTCTATTTAATATGGATTCCAGCAACTTACTCATAACACACAGGAGACTTATAGGTCTGTACTGAGAGGGAGATGACTTATCACCTGAATTCTTAAATACAGGGCAAACTGATGAGGTTTTCCAGAGTGTTGGAAAGCACTTCTCCTTAAGGCAAAGCTTAAACAGTTTCGTAAGTATGGGAGCAAGTTCTGGTTGAAGCTTTTTTAACACTATAATTGTGATGCCATCAGGGCCAGTTGCTTTACTGGAATCTAGGTTCTTTATTAGCTTGGCGACCTCATGCATGGATATTTGTATGTTACTTAGCTTGTTCTGTGTTATAGGAGGAAATATGGGGAGTTGATGGCCTTGGTCGCATAGGGTAGAATTAGCTGCAAAGTTCTTTGCAAATAGTTTGGCCTTGTCTGAAGCTGACGAGATGACCTCTGGTCCATTGATAATAGTTGGGATAGAACGCACACTTCTGTTCAGGATCCTATTTGTTATTTGCCAAAACTGGTGGGATCCAAGCCGCTGATCAGCTACCTTGGATTTAACAGACTGGGCATATAGCTCTCTTGCATTTTTTATTACTCTTTTACAGTGGTTGCTGGCAGTCCTGAAAGCAGCTTTAGTCTCAGTGCATCTATTACGTTGGTAGCTATGGAAAAAGTGATTTCTGTGCGCGATAGCAGCAGCACATTCTGGGGAGAACCATGGCTGGTTGTTAGGTTTTTGTTGGAATTTTTTAGATGGTATGAATTGGTCTATGCCTACAATTAACCATTCGGTCAGATCTGATACTATAGACGACACTTCCTTTTTAAACTTGGAGTGCAGAGGTAAATCAGATATGAATGTACGGAAGCTATCCCAGTCAGCCATAGAGTATCGGTATACAGTACAGTGGAGGGGTACGTCTGGGGGCTTCTTACATTTCATTTTTATCTTAACTGATACGACGGAGTGGTCGGAGGATCCTAGAGGAGAATGAATGGAACATGAACATAGCTCAGGGGAAGTTGAGAGAAAAAGGTCTAAGAGGCTTGCATATTGACCGGGTGTATCGGGCACACGGGTGGGTTCGCGAACAATCTGAGTGAGGTCATAAGCAATGACAAAATCATGACAAAACCTCCCCTCATCATCTGTCTTATTTGAATGGGTCAGCCATTCCACTTTATGGACGTTGAAGTCACCACAGATGTGGATGTTAGCCGTGGGATGTGAAGACAGTATGTGGTCTATTTTCTCAGATATGCTCTTAAAGATAGTAACTCCGCTGTTGTGGGGCCTATAGAGGGCAAATATAAATGCAGTGGTGTCAGTAAGTGCAACCGTGAAGCACATATAAGGTAAATTAGGATCTTCTCTAGAGATATCCCTGCCACACGGGAAGCCATCCTTAATGTAGGCACATATTCCATGCCCATGGCGATCTTGGGTGTCAGATTTAGCTGTTAAATTAGAGTATCCGTTAATTATGAACTCATCTAGGGAAGTGGTCGGCCCTATTCCAGTTTCACTTAGAAATAATATGTCCGGTTTCGTCTCCTGTAATTGGGTTTCAACCTCTGGAAGGTTGGAACGTAGACCCCTGATGTTGGAGAAGGAGACCTGGTAGTAGAGGTCTACGTTGGAAGATGGGGTTCTAGGTTTAATCGAGTTTTTTTCTGGAGATATTTCATGTTGAAGTTTTGGGATTTGTGGAATAGGTCGGCATACTTGGTTAGAGCAGTACAGAGAGTGAAAGTAAGAGAGAAAAAGACAGGAAAATTTTTTTTTTTTTTTTGTAGCACACGAAAAGGTAAAGCCGTAACAATTACCCACTAGTATGGCATCGAGAGGCCCCACCAGAGATACTGCATGGTCCAGATCCACTCACCAAATGGCAATACAGCAGTCCCAGTACTTTGCGCCTGCTGATAGGACAGCCTCCTTAGTGGTTAATCCAAGGTTCGGGTCCCTGACTATCAGGCGGATAACGTCAGCCCAGACAAAACGTTTACCTCCAGCACCCTTACTAGTGACATGGCCACAAGGACAGACAGAGACAGAAAAATTTCCGACAT
Source organism: Euprymna scolopes (assembly GCF_053919585.1). NCBI lineage: Eukaryota > Metazoa > Mollusca > Cephalopoda > Sepiida > Sepiolidae > Euprymna > Euprymna scolopes. Next base: position 24,707,593 of record NC_136482.1, read on the forward strand.
CTCAGGCTACTGGTCACCAAGTACTACCGACCTTTAAGCAGCTTTTTCTTCACCCTTTGTCAGAAAAATCACTCATTGAATGAGGACTGAATGACAAAATAGGAGAAGCGAGTTACTGGAGCTGCCGATAACACATCCACTGTATTATCTACTCTCCATGATTATTTCATTATAGATTGGAGGTCATCCTCTAGTGTTTCTACCATTTCTCTAGATATGTGTTCATTTGTTTTCCTGTCGTGTCTGTTATAGAGTGTGGTGTCGTCAGCATATATACCCATCTTAGAGGCAATTTTTCAGGGAGGTTATTTATGAATATTAGGAATAACAGAGGTCCTAGGATAGATCCCTGAGGCACTCCCGCATTTATATCATATTGTTTAGATGTATGATCGTCGAGGACAACCTGGATTTTTCTCTTATCTAAGAAGGATTTAATTATGTCATGTATTCTTTCAGTGATACCATATGATCTGATTTTCCTGAGAAGACCTTCATGCCATACCCTGTCAAGAGCCTTAGATATATCTAGAGCTACCGCTCTGCCCTCCCCTGCTTTGTCCAGTGACTGGTATATACGTTCTGAGATTACAGTTAGGATGTCTGCTGTTGAACGGGCTTGCCTAAATCCATATTGTTGGTCAGTCAGAAGTTTAGTATCTGTAAGGTGATGGACTAGAGCTTGGTTAATTATGGTCTTAAATATTTTGGCGAAAAGTGGGAGGAGGCTAATGGGGCGATAATCTACTTGGTCAGTTCTTTCGCCAGAATTCATGAAAACTGATACTACAGAAGCAGTTTTCCAGCAGGCAGGAAAGCAAGATTCATTAAGGCATTTGTTGTAAAGTTTGGCGAGAACTGGAGCTACTTCGGCGGAGCACATTTTTAATAGCACAGCCAGGATGAGATCAGGTCCACATGCTTTTGCAGTGTCAAGATTTCTTATGATAGCATGCACCTGAGAAGGGGTTATTTTCAGATCGTCTAGTGTGGCGTCTGTCTGCAAAGGAAAGTCAAGGAGGGGGCTGATGGCTTCCCAGTCGGCCTTTTTATAATATCTCGTTGTTTTGAGCAGTGGCTCTTCAGTTTTGGCTCTAAAGTTTAGGGCTATTTCAACTATTACCACTGCATGATCGGCGTTCCCAAGTGGGCTGTGGGCAATAGTTACGCAGTCATCGGGAACTGTGGTCAGAAACAGATCTAGAAGTGAAGTGTGTTCTTGCTGGTCTGGGAAACCGGTTGGAAACGTAACCATCTGTGATAGGGAATGAGATAAAGAGAAGTTATATGTTGTCATAACAGCTGCGTCTGGTATGGCAACACACACACATATATATATATATATATATATATATATATATATATATATATATATATATATACTAGCAAAAGTAACCGTCGTTGATTGGGTTCAAAAACAGCCTACAGAAAATGGACTCTGATTTATGAAAGTATGATAGGTTATGAAAAGGAAGGGTTGTAAATTTGGGTTGAATTTGGGGGTATCAAAACCAAAGCAAAATATGATGAAAGTAAAAATAAAATAGATAACCCCCATAATTTATTATACCAAAACTGTTCACACTGAAACACTTATCATAATATTCTTGGATCTATATTAAAAAATCTTGTTAAACTTTGTGACATATTTCCATTCTATGGAGGTCAGGTGCGAACGAACACCCCATGATTTTATTATACCATATTTCTTCAAACTGAAACATAATTATCAAAGTATACTTATGCAGATAGATATGAAAAGTCTTTATTAAAGTTTGTGCCTATTTCCATTCTATGGAGGCCAGGCACAAACGCAGACCCCACAATTTTATTATACCATCCCTATTTAAGTTAAAACATACTTATCAAAGTATTCTTATGTACATATATATCAAAAACACTTGTAAACGTTTTTTTTTATTTTTATTTTTTTATTTCCATACTTTGTGGACCAGGCGCGAACACAGACCTCACAATTTTAATTCCAGATCAAACATACCCATTCCTGTGTCTCGATAGATTTTCTATCATTATATGTAATCAGTTTTTTTAAAATAGTGAATCATATAGGAGCCTATTCGTGACCAGACACACACACACACACACACACACACACACACAGACATTCAGCTTTATATTATAGTAGATATATATATAAAGACTAAGCTTGTTTCCTTTAATAATTGCAAGAAACCTTCTCAACAACTAATAGCTATGACTAATGATACATTACCTCAAAATACTTCATTCAACTCCTCGGCTTAACGTTCACAATGGAGATGAGTTAGAACAGATACATCGAGGGCATTGCCGTGGCTGTTGCGAAGAAGGTGGACTCTCTCTACGGTGCTAGAAAGTTACTTATGCCTGAAAGTATCTTATACCTATACAAGGCCACCATTCGCCCATGTATGGAGTGCTGTTGTCACATTTGAGCTAGTGCATCTGCTACTAATCTATCACTCCTGGACAGGGTTTAAAAGAGAGTCGCCACCCTAATAGGTCCCGAACGGTCAGCTAAGCTACAACCTCTGTCCTATCGACGAAATGTGGCATCCCTCTGCCTGTATTACAAGTATTTTAATGGTAGCTGCTTCGACGAACTACAAACCCTTGTACTCCCTCGACGTAAATACCCCCGACACACTCGACAAGTACCAAAAATCCCACCCCTATATAGTAGAGATCCCCAGATGGCAGAAAGTCTTATATTCTAATAGTTTCTTCCCTATGGCTGCTACACGTTAGAATTCCTTTCCGTTTTCGTGCTTCCCTTATTGTAGTGACATGCAGAAGTTCAAGTGTAATATAAACAACCATCTTGCTGCTCAACTCCCTGCACAATATTTCTGCAGTTATGTTCAAGATGGTAGTACACTTGTACATTCAAGTGGCACTATGCCTTGTTTGGGGAGTAACCATATCAATCCTTTCATACAGACTAATTCCAGTGCACAATTAATCAACGACAACACCCCCTTAACTAATCTACTAATCAAATACAACCAAAGTATTATATACCAATACTACTCTAAACCTAGCTGTAAACAATTATTACAAATATATTAAACAAAATGCAATCTAGACTTAGTAAACAGAGAATCTCCACACATAAGCACTCCTTTAAAAATCTATCCTTGAAAAACCAGACATCTTTATCAAAATATATTTGGCACCTTAATGATGGAAATATTCCCTTCAATTTAAAATGGAAAATACTTGGATCTTATAAAGCGTACATGCCGGCTGAGAGATTCTGCACACTTTATAGATATGAAGCGCTTAATATATTAAACTATAATGACGGTAAATCCATTCTCTTAAACTTAAAAGACGAAATTCTACGGGATGCATTCATAAACGTTGGTTTAAATTCGACAGGTTCAAACCACCATAAATCATAAAAGCACTGTTTTAATACATTTACTAATACATTAAAATAAACTCTACTCTTTAGACTCTAGGTCTAATCCCCCCCTCTCTCTCTCTCTCTCTCTCTCTCTCTCTCTCTCTCTATATATATATATATATATATATATATATATATATATATATATATATATATATATATATTCAGAGACTACTTGGAATTATCATTTTTTTTTGTTTTTTTGTATATGCACATTCAAAATCGTCTCTTTATCAGCGCCTTTCAACAAGGTCACAAAGGTAGATTCAGTTAGAGCATCAGCATCTTACGCATTTACATAAAGCTTCTAAATGTATACATTACAAGATGCAGGCATATATTTACCACACATGCAACTAATTCCACCAAACACCAAGATAATCATTATAGAAATATTGATAATATTAGTATTAACGATAAAGATTATGATAATTGTGAGAATACTTATAACATTCACAAAAGTGCTTATTACAATGGTGCAGCTAGCGAAGTTTACAATTCACTGTCTAAAATGAAGATTCTTAAACTTATTTCTGCGCAACCGGATTCGCGCATGGATTCACCTAAATTAATAAAAACAAATAACAAATATATTCTGAACAATCAGAAGATTTTCTGAATTTATTCGAAATAGCCCGTTTGGATCCATTTCGACCTCATATAAGGTCTTATTTTTCATTCAAAATCCACGACAAAGCTTGTCTGGGATCCCCCTCGCCTTACTGCCCGGCTTGTGTTTCTATCTCAACTCACACATACACACAGTCATAAACATGCACGCTTACTAACCGTGACACACGCACACACACAATGCTTGAATCTCTTCATTGTCGTCTGCTGAGTTAAGCTGATTGTAAACAAATATATAAATGTTTACATTTTAACACTAACATTTATCACTGAACTGTTCTACAATGAAAGCTATTGATAACTTTTGATCAAATCAAAGTCACTTAATATAAGGAGCTAACAAGCACACAAAATGAATAACACATGGGTAGGAGATGCCATTAACCTTACTATTGAAAAGACCGAGGCTGTAACTAGGAAGAAAGGTGAACAGGAAGAGAGTTCCACAACATATGATTTTGGGGAAAAGAAGCTACTAGAATAAGAAGCAGTATTAAAATAAGGTAGCAAAATATCGAATTGATAGAAACTACTAGACTAATAAGTCAAACAAGTTGGAACAAAGAAATCAAGGAATAACTCAGACAATTTGGAAGAACACATGTCATAATAGTATTTATCAAAAAGACTGAGACTAGTAACATCACGTATGGAAAAAAGAGAGAGAAAGGGGTTGCAATGAAGAAAAGGTAGGGGGCCAATCAAATTACAGACACGTTTCTGCAATTTATCATAAGCCCTTAAATGAGACAAACATTTTTTTTTTAAGTTGATACTGGTTTTTATAAATGTAATAATGTTATTAAATGACCACTTAATTATTCTACGGACTTGGAACATAGACAGTTTATATATAAAAAAAAAAAAAAAACCCTGGAATTGTATAGAATTCGAACACGTGCCTACAAATAACTAATCTTATTTGAAAATTACAAGTAGCATAACGTGGTCATTGGAAAATGAAGTAGTATATTATAGATTTAAATATCAGTTGGAAGTCAGCGAATAAACGCGTGATAAATTAATACATTTAACTGATTCACCGCGGGTCGGCAAACCAAGCTAATTTATTGAGATTCCTGATGATCATTTCCATTCTTTATTTTGTCCCATAGATACGCGCAATGTACGAAACTGGAACTAAATATTCAAGTGCACCAAGGCTTGATCAATGTGGACGGACGTCTCGACATTGAATAATAAATGTTTAAATTTCAACTGTATTTCTCGCGGTTAGCGTTTGCCGTGTGGTTTGTTCCTTGCTAATGGAGTCAGAGATGGCTTTGTGACCGGGTTCGAATCTCATAACTTTAATTTTGACTCCCCGCATTGGTGATTACAGACAGGATGACACACTAGTGTATGCAGGTATTGCAAAATTATTATAGTAATAATTATGTTAGCCCCTTTAAGAACTCGGTTCTTATTGTTGAGCACTTTAAAGTAAAATGAAAGTTGGTCACTAAGGCTCGTATGCGCAGACTGTAATTTTATAACCATTATATCACTCTGGACGGACGTCTCCACATTTAATATTAAATGGTTAAATTTTAACTGTATTTCTTTCGCAGTTAACGTTGGCCGTGTGGTTTGTTCCTTGCAAATGTAGTCAGAAATGGCTTCGTGGCCGGGTTAGTATCTCTCCACTAGCCGTGATCGTGACTCCCTGCACTGATGATTCCCAAAAAGATCAAACTCTAGTATCTGTAGGAATTTAAAAAATGATATAGTATAAATGTGTGTGTGTGTGTGTGTGTTAAAAAAGTTGTAGCCCATTCACTTGGTAAAATGGTTAAATTTGTGCTCATTTTTGCATTAAATACTAATCCCTATTAATCCCTAACTGTGAATCGAATGGATACCATAATTCTTAGTTCGCTGAATCTCATCATAACAAAGATTCATACAAAATTTTCAGCTAGATCGGTCAGTAGTTTCCGAGAAAACTTCTACAGTAAATTTGGTATTATGATGTCTAATCCCTAGAAATACCTATTAAACCCTTACTGTTCATTACACGAATACCAGTCATTGCGTTATCATAGCAAGGTCAAAACAAAATTTCTAAGTTAACTTAGAAATTTCCGAAAAAAGGTGAACGAACAGACAGATACACTAAGATATATATATATGTGTGTGTGTGTGTGTGTGTGTGTGTGTTTGTCAGGTCTATTGAATATGGCTGGGACTATGATGGCATTAAAGAGCATTTTTTAATCATATCCGTTTCGGATGGGATGATCGCGTCAGTTGGTGTTCACTTCGACCGCAAGACCGTTATACAATCTCGCAGTTAGACGAGGATCATATCTTCGTCAATTTAACATATATCCCAGTATAACAAAAAAATGTAAACTAAACACTGATTAGAAAGAAGCGAATCAAATTATATTCCTTCTTTTATTAGGGCTACTCCGATGTATTTTTATTAACTTTCTAGTTTTCTATGAGTCCATTGAAAAAAAGGTTCGGAATTCACGTACACATAACGGTTGTTTACCTGTAAATGAATTAATTGTCCTGATTTTTTTTTTGGGGGGGGGGGATTGAAAAGGGAACTTAGTTGATAATGCGAGACATATAAGATTTAGAAGCTTTTTACACTGTCTAAGAGGAAAAGAATAGTGGTGGGTGTAAATACTTCCACCTAACCCGACAAACAGGAAAATCGCACCACTGCTAGACTTTGCAATTCATCCTCTGTTTCTTGCTGGGCTGTAGTAACACTCAGAAATTCAAATAGGATCAAGACACGTTGCTGCTTAATTCCCTACGAAGAGCCCTTGGTCACTAGTAGTAACCTCTTACAGTCAGGTAACATTATGCCTTGTGAATAAGAGTAAAAATAAAAGTAAACTCGTAACGAGTCGATTGTTACAAAACAATTTCTCTCACTCCCTTTATGAATAAGTGTTATTGCTAGTTTTAATTCTTTACTCAGTAAAGAGATTTTTAGACGCGTGCAAGCGACTCTATAAGTCACTCCGTCGGTCCGTCGGTCCTTCGGTCGGTCGGTCGGTCGGTCAGTCTGTCGGTCTGTCCGTAACACTTTTGTGCTTGACCTTTTTGGTTAAGATCAAAGGTCTGTTGTTAATATATGCTGTTCTTAGCTTTTTAAGCTTTTCTTGGCCTTTTGACCTAGAGCAAAGTGTAATATCTGTTCCGGCAGATACTGCAAGCAAATACCATATGTGGGGGCAGCCCATATATAAGACCTTGGTCAATGTAGGGGAAACCCTTCATACCAATTGTCACTATCCAGCTCCCCTACTCCCCGGGGAGTTGGTCCCCATTTCCCCTTCACTCCTCACATTAAAAATCGGTCTTGTGCCTAATTTGCTTGGTGGGGGGAGCAAATAAACGCAGCTTTCTTGGCCTTTTGGCCAAGATCAAAGTGTAGTATCTGTTCTTACTACATGCTGTACTTATTGTGATATAAAGTGGGGGATCACATTTCTGTATTAATTTAATGTAAAATGATCACTCACTTTACAACCAGTCAGTCTCAAAGCCATTCAAGTCATTCTCCAGATCATTCAAGTTGTTTTTGAAGGATTCCAGTTATTTTTTAAGCATTCAAGTCATTCTTAAGGTCATTCAATTCATCCTTAAGTTCATTAAAGTCATTCTAAGTCATTTAATTTTTATTTATTGAAGTCATTTCAGCCCATTTTTCGGTCAGTTTAGTTTATCTTTTAAGAATTTCATGTCAATCCTAGATTCACGCATTCATTCATTACACGAGAGCACGCTATCAGCCTAGTTATACTTTAAACTCTAGTGATTTGAGTTTAAACTCAAAATTTAAAAACCTATTGGGATGTCAACTTTCAAGTTAACTTAGCAATTAGAGACACATAAAATATATTATAACAGGAGATCGAGTGTTAGGCGGTAATTATTTTAGTCGCATACTACAGACATTTTCTAAGTATGGGGTATTAAACCTAATCGTTGGTTTTTGTGGTTTTCACATCGTCAGGACGGACCATTATGAAAGGCAGAAGCCTGAATTTTATGCGCATAATACATGTGCCAAGCTTTCAAGTATTTCAGTTTGCGACACCAATCTAAAAGCTGCACATTTCTATTCATACTGTATTAAAGTTTATTAATTAGGTTCTCGGCCGCTGAAAATATGTGTTCGAGTCTTGACTTGTTCTGACATGAAACACAATTACTTCCCATTTAGTTTAGGATCAAAAGAAATTTGGAAACAAATAAAACCAAACTAAACTAACTTTATATTCGTCTATTTTTCCCCCCATTTTTTATAGACAATCCATTGAAATCAGCGCCATTTTGAAATTAAATCGCTTTTTTTTCTTTTAGTTACCGCTTATCAAGGAACGGAGGCCACTTGAGGATAAGAGCTAATGAGTGTCAAGTAACAGATGAGACAACACCGTGATGATCAGTAATGATGGAACTTATGTAAATTTAATTATATAAGAGGACGGCTCAACAAGTACTTATTTATATTGGACTTGAAAATAATCATGTTGTAGTCAGTTGGGAGCAGCCTTGCCATATTGTGTTCCAATAACGAATAGTTTAAGGAAAGAAACTTTGTTCATGGAATTTTCGTTTAGTTTTAAGCACAGAAATAGAGTAAAGGAAGTTGTTGTAGGTAAACGAGTATTTGTTGCGAGTTTTTACAAATGAGGATCATAAATTAAACTCAGTCGGGTAAGGTCATTAGAATGCGCTAATGAAAGTAAGTCACAGGGTTTTTATGTTAGATATTGATTCCATAATTTAAAAGACACCAAACTTTTTTTTTTCACTTTTTGTTTTTGCCTGATAATTCAGATCTGATCAGAATGATTATGCATACTGCATAATATATGATAATAAATGGCCATATGTTGAGTAGTGATTACATCAGCTAGTGTTAATCTTGACAATTATTGAACCAAGTGCATATCAAAGTAACACAAAGTTTCCGAAATAAACAAGTCCCTACAAAAGATGGACAGGGAGAGATTCTGTAAAGTCAAATAGGTCGAAGTAGAGCAAAACAAATAAACATAAATCGACACATGATATCTCGGATATCGAGGTTGACGGAGAAACGGGATTTGAGATCAGTCTGTCTATAGGACGTGCGCGGGACATGCTGAAATAACCGAAAGGAAAACGTGTATGACCCGCAGAGGAAGATAGTGACTCTATGCAACAGAACTAATTAAACTAATATTCACGTTGAATGATACAAGATTCAAAAAGATGGATGGATCTATGTCAAATAACGAGTAAACCAGGTAGTGTTGATATTGACAAGGTTGAACTAAGTGAAGATAGAAGTGACACGGAGTTTGGGAAATCGATTTCTAACACGATGCGAGAAGATTACCTTAGGTTTACGTATGAAGTTAAATGAGGTTAAACAAGAGAAAAACAAATGATATAACTGAAAGAAAACCTTTGATAATCGTCAACAGCGAAATGCCCTAATAAGATGTCTCTTCACTGTGTCCACCAATGTATCCTTTATAATATATCTACTAATTAGTTAAGAGAATACTAATCTCTCTCTCTTCCCCCTTCTCTCTCTCTTTCTCTCTCTTATGTGTGATAAATAATCTTTATACGTGAGTATATTTTGTTACTTTATATGTGAGTATATTTTGTCACTTTATATGTGAGTATATTTTGTTACTTTATATGTGAGTATATTTTGTCTCATGTGTGATAAATAATCTTTATACGTGAGTATATTTTGTTACTTTATATGTGAGTATATTTTGTCACTTTATACGTGAGTATATTTTGTTACTGTATATGTGAGTATATTTTGTCTCATGTGTGATAAATAATCTTTATACGTGAGTAAATTTTGTCACTTTTAGCGGAGAGTATTTCTCTCCGCTAAAAGTGATAAAATATACTCATGTATAAAAATTATTTTAGTAGCTAAAACATTACTATAAGTTCAAGTCAAAATGAAAACTCTTGGGAAAAAGGCGAAATATTACGAATAATGTCATTTAAAGAAGGCGATACACTGCAGGGGTGTAACGGATCGTGACAAATTAAAGCAAATTAAAATATATAGCGGTGAAATAAGCTATGCACGTTCGTAATCGTGTGTCAGCCGCACTTGTTTTAGGAAACCAGTGTCCAACTTTCAACGCAGACACAGCATACAAGGCGATGAAGACGGCCGTCATCACTGAAGATAATGAGCAATTCATTTTGCGTAACAGTTTCACTGCCGTGTTTCAGCCATAATCATAGAAACAGTGTTTCAGTCATAATAATAGAAACAGTGTCTCTGTCTGGGTCTTTATGGCAGCGTAGGAGCGAGTCACACTTAAGATCCTCAATCTCCAGTTTTAATCACTGGTCTTGACATATTTTTTCTTTATTAAACGTTTATATTTTTGACAGAGATTAAAACGGCATCTTTTCATTTTTAATTTTTGTATTATTAAGTCTTCACATTTGTAGAGTTCGAATGTGATCTATCCGATTTTTTTCAACTGAGAAAGTATACAATCAAAGGACGAGCATATCAATTCTAAACTTAAACAAAAAGCTTTTTTGGTGCTTGTACAGTTTAATCAAGACGTTAAAAAGTGAAAATATTTAAAAAAATAAAAAATAAAAAAATAAAAAGTTATATTGTACGTACCTGTTATGAAATTAAGTTCTCCGAAAAAAATTTCACTTACAGAGGAAAAATAATTTTTTATGGCAGTGAGCTGAATGTTTGAATTTTTTGACCACGACGAAGGGAGTGGGTGCCATGAGGAGATAACTCAATCTAAATCGCCGCCACCCAGCTCATCATGTTAAATAATAGCTTCTCTTCCTCCCTCGTGATTTAAAAATCGAAATATGGCTACCTTTTGAGTTTTTAGTTGATTTATAGGTTTCGATCCAGTTTTTTAAATTTTGTGTGGTCATCTAAAATGGTTTCTAGTATTTGAAAATAATCAGATGTGTTAAGTATTACATAAGTGTTAGCTTTGTCACTTTTTCTAACAATAATGTTTGGGTGATTTTTAAGTTCATTGGTTATTTTTCCAGATAATTAATTATGATTGTATTATATAGAACCTGTTTTTAATGGATTCGGCTTTGAGTACGTCTTTTATTCCTCGGTGCGTAGTGATTTTTTGTTCGTTTTTTAATTAATAATATTTTCATATAGAAGTTCTATTTCAGCTCTTTTTATTTAGTGATTGCATATGTTAAAGATGTGTCAATTAGGTCCTAGGTTAAGAAATTCAATTTGGTGTTCGGTAAGTTCCTGGTTTGAGAGATTGATATAGTTTTTTTGTTTTTTGTTTTTTAGTTGTTGTTGTTGTTGTTTTTGTCTTTTGAGAAAGTAAAATAAAGCCTTTATATAAAGAATTTAGTTTATTTTGAATGGATGTTCTATGCGCTATTTCACTCAAATCAAACATTACTGCGAACAGTGCTACAATAGACAATCAAAACTCGCTGAAATAATTAATGATTATAAACCCGGATACCTATATAGTAATGTCCATAAATCCAATTCTCCCCTCCACTCCATTATTTCACAAGTAACAAGTCCTATTTATAAACTAACCCAAACAATCAATGATCTCATAACTCTTTACCTACAAAGCAAATACAGCGTCAAATCTACCGAAGAACTTTTATACAAATTCTGCAAACAACAAAAGTTAATAATATCCTCGCTTCACTAGGCGTTGGAAGCCTCTTCACCAACGTCCCAGTTCACGAAACGTTTGATATCATTATGGACAATATATACAATAATCCATCTCCCCCTCAACTTAAAATCAACCTTACAATCCTAAAAAAAATATTACGAATATGTACAACCGAGGTCTCCTTTAATGATCATAAAGGCAACATTTACACTCAAATAGATGTGGTAGCAATGAGGTCGGTATTGCAACTTTAGCAACATACATATGTCCAACCTTGAGAATAAAATAGGTAATACTATTTTTTTTTAAGTCTGTTTACGTTAGTTACGTCGACGATATTCTTATTCTTGCTGACAATAATAACGAAATAGAGAAACTAACGGACCATTTTCAAACAAACTCCATACTGGCTTTCACTTATGAATTAAATACAAACAATAGTATTTCATTTTTGATGTTCTCATAGACTCCAGCAAAGATGTATTCATTACTTCTCCGTATGAAATAACTATTGCAACCAATTCCTGTATCTTAAACTTCAAAAGTAAATGTCCCTACCGATACAAGATCGCAATTATAAAGAATATTATTAATCGATCCAAATTGTTCTCCTCAAATAAAAAAATATTCTACATCGAATTAAAGAGGTCTTGATTAATAATCAGTTCCCCAATTTCTTAGTCGATAAACAAATTAAACTGACAATTAGAAACCTAGACCAAACTAATAATAACCAAATTAACACCCCCCCATCCCATATTCTATCGCAACCAGCTACACCACAACTTTAAATCAGATGAAATATATTACATCGATATATATCCCCAGTCAATAATAATAATAATATCCGATTTATCATCTACTATAAACATTAACAACTGCTAATCTTATAATTAAAAACAACACTTCCCGGACAACAAACCAGTCGATGAAACCAATGTAGTCTACCAATTCAAATGCCCTTGGGAGAATGCCTCTCCAACACTAATTAGCTACATTGGACACACGACTAATACATTGTCCGGACGATTACCCCACACCTTGCAGACACAAGCGCTATTTCCCAACTCCTAAAACAACATGGCTGCCCATATTCCCAGTTTAGAAAATTTCTAGTTGAAAACACAAAAATCATTCATATGGATTCAAACGTTAAAAGATTTAAAATACTGGAAGCACTATATATAAAAACTAAACAACAAAAAATAAACAAAGTAAATTTTGAAAATAGTAACATTTTGAAGTGTCTTGGTACCATCCAATATATATATATGTTCTGCTTCTCATAAAAATTGAAAATTGTGCTTATTGTGTTTTGCATTCATTTCTCCCTTTCCCATTTCATAACAGCACTGTTTCCTACCAGCAGTTAACTCTTATCCTCAAATAGTCTTGGGCCTTGATCTCCTTCTAGTAAAAACAAAAATATCTTTAAACTGAGAAAGTTAAAACGATTTGGGGATGTGATAGGGTTCCGAAATACAACACTTTTTGTAGTGATAACTTCAGCATTTTGAAAATGGCGTTTATTGTTTTGTATCCGAAGTTTCCACTTTTTGTTTGTTGTCTATAACTTTTTTTCTATTTAGCCCGAACCTGTCAAATTAAATGTATTATCTTCTAGTTGCTCTGTCTTATAAATATTGGTCTGCTTGATATTTATTTTGTCCTACTTTTGTCTTTGGAAACATTTAAGACTTATTAATAAAAAAAAAGGAAGAGACGGACCTTTTAAGAATATAATTTCATACGACCCCAATTAGGTTGCATTTTTTTTCAAGTATTATAAATGCAGCTTATAAAAGTATTTTGTTTGGAACAAAGTAATATGAAGTAGCTAATCGCCAGTCATCATCTGTTGATTAGACCGAGCAGCTGATCTTGTTAAGTTGTTGTTTTGCTTTATGAACTAGCCATTCGTAATTGTGATCGATATCAATCTGCAATAAAAAGAAGCAATTAACAAAAACGGAATGTTCTATCCAGTTTCCAAGTGAATTGCAGCTTAATCATTGGAGCACTGGGCGCCATTAGCTTAAATCAACATTGTTGGTCAGATAATTAGGAAAAAAGCTCCACAGTAGTGAAGTCCTATTTAGATTTAGATGCTAGCGTCAAAACCCGAATACTAGAATATCTGTCGACAAAGAATTAACAGTTTATATATATATATATATATATATATATATATATATATATATATATATATATATATATATATACTGGTACCGTCGGTTTCAAGCCTAATATAAGGGGGGCAGGCTTGAAATCGACGGTACCAATGTTTTTCTGACCTGTACAATTTTAAATAAATAAATATTAAGCTCTTATATTGAAGAGGTTTTTCTTTGAAATCGAGCACTTTGTTTGAATTCTTTCCCAAAAATCAGTAAACAAATTATATATATGAAGGGAGTTATAGGGCGTACTTTCTAAAAGTTTTAAACACACACACACACACACACAGCGAAGTAGAGGGAATGGCGAAAAATGAAAAATTATTTCACGTGAATGGATGTTCGGTTGAAGAGTGGAAGATCCAAAGACGGTAAAATCCAAAAGTGTTCGTAAAATTGGAGTATCCAGATGTAAAAAACAAAAAAAACAAAGGCATCTATAATTATCGAAAACATTCTGATACAAATCGGATCTAAGAACACTGCCAGGCACATAAAGTACTTTCGTGTGAAATTTCGTAAAAATCGACTCAGTCGTTTTCGAGTCGATAGAGAACGAACTCATACCCACACATTGTCCATTTATATGATAGATAGATAGATAGATAGAGGAGGTTAAAATAAATGTGCCGATATCAGTTAATATGGAAAAGCGGAAGCCTAAAACTTAATGTGTTGTACAACTTTTGTGTATGCTTAATCAAGAGAGAAAAAGCCAGCACACCAGTGTTGAGTTTTAGGTTTTTGTTTCTCCGTCTTTTGTGAGTTAGAGGTTTGCACGGATAAAGGGAAATAATCTAAAATTTATACTTATATTGACCCAATGATTTATTGTCTAATTTTTAGTAAGCGTCTTGAAAGTGAAAAACGTACTTTCTTGTACAATGGCTTGTATTGACTCGAAAATTTTCCGATTCTATTTTTGTTAGTAAATTTACTCCCGGGTTCGATCGACGGCAGAGATAAGCGAAGGTGAATTGAAAATGTTTTATTATCAGTTGGTGCAAGAGTTCCAGGGGATAAACATTTTATCTACGTCTCTCAAAAACCGTCAAATCTAAATTTAGATCTTCCTACAATTAATAGAAGACATCGACAAAGCATTAACAATTTACTTGTACATATATATATATATATATATATATATATATATATATATATAATATATATGAAAGGCATTTGTCTCTCTCTCTCTCTCTCTCTCTCTCTCTCTCTCTCTCTCTCTCTCTCTCTCTCTCTCTCTCTCTCTCTGTGAGTTCGTTGCCTATGGACTCTGTAATGGCTGCGTCGATTTTTTTTTAATTTCGCACTATTTTTTTTTCATGTCTGAGAGTGTTCTTTGATAGGTTTTGCAAAGGAACGTCTCCCATATATATCGAAAATCAATAATTGAAAAAATCCGGTTAAAGAGTGAACAGTTCGATTTTGATCAAAACATCGCAAATGCATTTTAGCAGAAAGGCTCAAGCAGAAAAGCTCAGCGTATTCAACTAAGAACATGTTTTTTGATAAGACAGGGGTGCGCTCAAAGTGAATGTTTCTGTTTCGAGCACAACTGAACAATGATCCTTTACATTTTAAACTTTAATTTTAGCCATTATATAAAATAATTTTATAAAATCAGAAGTAGGTTCTCTATAGTGCAATGTAGACTACAATGTAATGTGGACTAAGTCAAAGCGGGGAAGCATGTAAAGCTCCCGTCCGGTCCACCGCGACGAGTTCCCGATAAGAGAAGGCAATAAATCGATTTGATTAAAAAATGGGCGATTCCACCCATTACGATGTATTGGAAATGTGAAACCTTCGATGATTCCCATTCAACCCGGACAGCATTGAGTCTCCTTGCTAGTTGTCCATAAAGGAATACAAGATAATGGTAATTATTTTCTTGTTTCATAGAGTTTCAAAAATCTGGCTTCTTTCTTCAGTGAAAAATGGTTATCAAAGGATGTTTATATAGGTGTGCTATAACATTGCTGGTTAGCATAAACATTGAAAGCTTCAAAGTTCAACAGTAATATATGAAGGACTATATAGAAAAGAGGATATTCAAATTGATGTCCAAGTATGGAAATGCATTTAGACAATAACGAGATACAATTATTAAAGCTGGTTGAAAATGGTAAAATCCGTAAATCCATTGCTACTACGTACATCTTTAGACTTGGAGTAAGAATATACAGGTCGTATAGATCTATAGTTTTTGGAGGATCAGATTAAAAGTTCTGTTTGAAAAAAATACTGCAAGAGAAGATATTATAGGTTGAAAGAGGAGTTGTTAATTTTTTGTAGATTTCTTCTATTTTTAATATAAAATTTAGGGGTGTAAAATTTTGGTTTGCCGTTGTAATCTAGCGATGGATTGGTTTGGCGTGAACAGAAGTTTAAATATAATATAAACTGACATCTCACTACTCAATTCCCCGTAGATCTGTTACATATTACGTTAAGTGAAATATTAGGTTAGTAGTGATTAAGTTAACAACTATAAATTTTGACAGACTCTTGGAATTGATCTGCAAACGTAATCGTTCACAAGGTTGAATAAAAGACGTGTGAGTAAAGTTGAGGCAGGGATTAGAAGTCAAACGCTGTAGCCCAAAATAGAAAAACAATCAGGAATGGCGTCACGTATTTCAAGCGAGAGAAAACTAAACTTTTCATACCAGTTCTCTCGAGGCAGCCATGAGAACGAGGCAGTTCCCATCATGTAAAGAACTGATAATGGCAGCAAAAGTTACTTAGATGTTAAAGGTGATTAAGTTACATATTAGGTTAATAGTGATTAAGTTAAATATTAGGTTATAAGTGATTAACTGAAATATTAGATTAGTCGTAATTAATGAAATCATCGGTTAATAGTGATTAAGTGAATTATTAGGTTATTAGAGATTGAGTTAAATATTAGGTAAGTAGTGATTAAGTTAAATATAAGGTTAATAGTGATTAAATGAAATATTGTTAGTAGTGATTAGGTAAACTATTATGCTAATAGTGATTAAGTTAAATATTAATTAGTAGTAATTAAATTAATATAAGGTTAGGAGTGATTGAGTTAAATATTACTTTAGTAGTGATTGAGTGAAATATTAGGTTAATAGTGATTAAGTTAAATATTAGGTTATTAGTGATTGAATGAAATATTAGGTTAGTAGTGATTTAGTGAAATATTTGGTTAGTGGTGATTTAGTGAAATATTAGGTTAATAGTGATTAAGTGAAATATTAGGTTAATAGTGATTAAGTTCAATATTAGGTTAGTAGTGATTTAGTTTACAACTGTACATTTTGACATGCTCTTGAATTGATCTGCAAATGTAATCATTCACAAGTGAAATATTAGGTTAGTGGTGACTAAATTAAATATTAGGTTAGTGGTGACTAAATTAAATATTAGGTTAGTGGTGACTAAATGAAATATTAGGTTAGTGGTGACTAAATTAAATATTAGGTTAGTGGTGATTAAATGAAATATTAGGTTAGTAGTGATTAAATGAAATATTAGGTTAGTGGTGATTAAATGAAATATTAGGTTAGTAGTGATTAAGTAAAATATTAGGTTAGCAGTGACTAAGTTAAATATTAGGTTAGTGGTGATTAAATGAAATATTAGGTTAATAGTGATTAAGTTAAATATAAAGTTAGTGGTGATTAAGAAAAATATTAGGTTAGTAGTGATTAAGTTTAATATTAGTTTAGTAGTGATTAAGTTCAATATTAGATTAGTAGTGATTTAGTTTACAACTGTACATTTTGACAGGCTTTTGAATTGATCTGCAAACGTAATCATTCACAAGGTTGAATAAAAGACGTGTAGAGGCAGAGAGTAGAAGTCAAACGTTGCAGCCAAAATAGAAAAACAATCAGGAATGGCGTCACGTCTTTCGAGCGAGAGAAACCTACACTTTTCATATCAGGACAACCATAAGAATTAAGCAGTTCCTCTGATGTGGAGAACTGATAATGGTAACGAATGTTACTTAGATGTTAGTCCGTCTGTGTCATTTATTTCGTTAAGTTAGAGAGTAAGTTAAGAAAGAAAACAATTAGACTACATTGGTCTTTCTCTCACCTAAGTCTATTCTCTCCAAATAAACCTTGAAAAAAGAAAAGTCTTTATTAGTTTATCAAACAAGCGAAACAATCAACGGTCGCTCGTGAGACACGTCGAACAGAAACAGTAAAAATGAAGAGAATAAAAGACCTCGTATAAACACTAGCTGTATAAAGTGTATTTTATTTGATGTAATAGTAACTGATTAATAAAAACATTGCACATATGATTCCAAATAGTTACGACTAAGTGGCACTATGCCTTGTTTGGTGTCAGTAAGAGTGAAAAGCAGACACACACAAAATGATCATTTATACTAACCCCACTAAAAAAGCAGATAAAATATTGGATGTAGTGAATAAATAAAGATGATTACTTATTTAATGGGATGCAATTCATTCATTTATTCTTTTCCTTATATTTCTGCTTCCGCAAAACTCACAAAGTATACGTAAGAATATAAGAAATATATTTCTTCGTTGACGATATTTCTCAAGTGATCAAGGTGAGTTTAGTTTTGGCTCTTTTATAGAATAGTCTCGCTAATATCTTTGTCAGTTTTTCAAAACAGACAAAATAAAGGATGTTTTAAAAAAAATGATTTAATTATTTAGTCCAGAATTTAGAATCCATTCATGCCATGTATAATTTTTATATTTATGCCTCCGCATAAACCCACAAAGATAATTATTCGCTATTCCACGATGCGCTTCACAATGGTGTTTATTCTGCAATTATATTGAGCATTTCATTGATTTTAACATGCAAAGTTAGAATCTAATCCTAACCTGATCTATTTTAGACAGAACTCATAAAAATAAGCAAAGTGCGGGGCGCACTGCGCATGACTGATGACGCTACTTCTTTATATTGTAAAAAAAAAAATCATGTTTTAATTAGTAGCAGAGTCCTTTCATGACAATTATTATAAACCGAATAAATTTGGTTTAATTGGATTCTTCAGAAAAAAAAATGTAAGCTTTTCTGACAACTTGGTGAGCAAAGTGCGACATCTGTTCCGATACTGCACTTTATATATACATATTTTTCTCTCATTCGTCAGTAAAGACGACCCCTTTCTAGACCTAAGACATATTTTTTGTTGTCTCAGTTCAGAATGTCCTTTTGGAGAAATTGGATTTTCCACACATTAAAAACTGACCTTGCGGCAAAAGTTGCCCTCGTGGGGATGGGGATAAGTAAATAGGTTCCGTTCATGTTTCTGATAAATCTGTCATATGCTTAGGTGTTTATAGAAAAGCGGGCAAATGCTGGGGGAATTCATATTGCAATGGAAACGACTGATTAGAACTGTCTAGTTTTTGTCCAAGCGCTAATATGAGTTCATATCGACATTCAAAACGATGCAGACATATTTAATAACGTTTATCAATATTACATAAAAAGACCGGAAGTCGAGGGGGGGGTGCTTTAGTTTTTAGCGTTCGATATATTTTGCGTATTCATAGTTGAGTGTTCGCCATGGGACGAAGGCTTGGTGCATATAATAAATTAGAAAAAGAGGAAACAAACTAGATAAGTGTCAGCGAGTGGAGGCTTCGTGTGAGGCGCTTGAACGAGGTCAAGTCGGCAAAGATTACGAGAGGAAAACAATCTGGCTGATAGTGACGTTTATTCGCTTTCTCACGACGACAAACGAGAGCACGACTCCAAATGGAGCAGTTATAACTTGAATGGCAACAAAACAAAGAGTTCATTAATTGCATAATGGATGCTCCCATGGACTGCAAAAATCAGCTATATTGAAATTCAACTGTTATTAGATTTATTGTGCTGTTCGTGACGTAATATCGTTCTAATAGCACATTGCTCAATAAGTTTCGGGCCTTACTAATAATACAACTTTTAGTCAAAATTCGACTTTATTAATCAACATAGTCACCTTCTAGGGTGATACACTTTTTCGAGGTAAAGATAAGCTGGCAGACGTTTTCAGATGAGAATAAACGACCCCATACTTTTCTAGATAAAGATAACTGACCACGGATTTTTTTTTTTAGATTAACATAAGCGATCCTATAATTTTTTTCTAAAGATAAGTAATCACAGACTTTTCATGTAAAATAGAGTGAGCCTAGATTTTTTTCTAGATAGAGATAAAAATCCCAGACTTTTCTAGGTAAAGATAAGTAACTCTAAACCTGATATTTACCTGATTCGATTGTTACTAATTTATCGCCATGGTACAACATACACTAGATCCATTCACACTACACGACTACTCACAAGAAAAGCGAGGCCTGTACCTTTAACCGCAACATATTTTTTGTAAGTAACTGATTAATGACAACCTGAGTATTAGCTTCTACTTTACGCATTCCGTCATGTTGTTCTTAGCTTGATAACTACAGATTACAAATCCGATTATGGATTATTGTTAAAAACAGGTTGGAACACGAGGCGACATGTTGAACGTGTACAGTTTATTTCCCACAATGCACTGTGAGTTGTTTTGTTGGTTCTAACCAAAAGATTGATAATAAATACATATCACTGATATAACAACGTGCAACATATAACTTTTAATAATCACTTTAATATTGTTTTGATTTCTTTTGAATAGTTTTTTTAGGCACGTTTATTCAGTTTTACCTCATATTAAAAAAAAATGTAATTACGCAAAAACAGTATTATGTAAATGCTTGTTGGGTAAAAAAACGTTTCTACACAAAAGTTTATACAAATCACCCAGTGTTCTTCTTTTTGCAAAATAAATTCAAATTTCAAATTTGATCGGGAAACGGTTCATATCTGATATTATTTTGATGATGTATACTGAATTATGTCCCTTTGGTGTTAACCTTAACGTAAGCGGACAATATATTTTGCCGTTAAAATGTGTTTCATTGTTTAGAAAATACTTGATGAATTTGCGTAATTTTCAGTGTATTGTTGTTTATTATTATTATTATTATTATTATTATTATTATTATTATTATTATTATTATTATGATAATGATAATAATAATAATAATAATAATAATAATAAGAAGAAGAAGAAGAAGAAGAAGAAGAAGAAGAAGTCTACAAGGCAAATAATCCACATCTATTGAAAAACTTTTTATTAGGTGGCGAAGGTTATTCCCCTTAAATTGATGACGGTTAAGCTAAGTAATGAGTCATATAAATTGAAATGTATTTACTGAAGTTGGATATGTAATGCTTTCAGTAATAAGTAATCAATAAACCAAACAAAGCATCTTTATACATAGATACGTGTGTTTATGTGTTATGGTTTTTTCCAGGCTTTTTTGTTTCTTTTAATGGTCGTTGTTCTGTCAAGTGTTCGTTGCATGAGTCGTTTCATCTTCCTCTTTGTTTCTGGCTGTGATTCGTCATCAGTGTTGCTAGACGAATAAAACTTCTACCAAGCAGGAAAGAAATAAGGAAGACATTCTGGAGGGGGGGTATTGTAAATAACATGCGACCTACATTAAGATGATATCGTTTAGGTAATAAATGTTTAAAAACTAAATTTAAACATTTTTGTTTTGTTTATAATTCTAAATCTAATTCAGGAATATAAAAAAAAACAGACCTTAGATTTACTGTCAGCAACCTCGTAACTTTCAGTTCCCTTGTTATGTCTTTTAGTTCTCACATTCCAAGATAAACGAGGAAGAATTGCTGTTTCTGAGTCGAAATATATACAACGTTGAATAATTTTTTACCTTGAAGTATAATTTTATTATACACACACACACACACACACACACACACACACACATATATATATGTGTATATATATATATATATATATAGTAAGTTATGAAAAAATATATATGGCAATTAAGCTACACAGAATATTTCGCATTTCATCCTCCTGAGAATTTGTCAGGTTTATGCAAAAAGTTGTAGTTACCGCGCATTTTTATTTTCGCCAATCAGCTTCTTAGTTGTAATCGCGCCCATCCTAATCAGCCAATGGGCGGACACTTATAGGACAAAGATACAGTTAACCCCAGGTTTACCCTTTTCCCTTTGTGTGTTTTTATGGGAAGGGTAGATATACTTTTGTGCTTAGTAAGCTGACCTACTTTCAACCTAGGTGTAGTTTTAGTTTTGTGTTTTGGTTTATACTTCGGATATTATGTTATATTTTTACTTTTTTAATAAAATTATTTATGCATATGTATGTTGATTTTATTTTGTTTTATTTTTTATTATTTTATTTATTTATTATTTTCTATTGTTATTGTCAATTTAAAATTATTTTGTAACGCTATCCTAGAGTAAAATATATCCTGTGCACACCGTTGTTCGCAATTTCTCTCCTACAGTTTAATAGATGCTGTGGTTCTTTAAAAGAATAGGATAGCAAAATTTTCATTCAGGCATAATCTACATGCATCGTCTAGGTCCCTACATGTACTTGCTTGTCTTACTATTTTTCATTCAACTATCGGCGAACAAACACTTTCTTTGAGTTCCCAGTATTGGTTTGTTAGTGCTGTTTTCATTCGATGTTTTTTTATTATTGAACGCACTTTTATGTCATAATATCTGGTTTTGAAATCTAACGAAGTCATACCTACGTAATATTTCTTGTTATTCGGGTTTTCTTGGACAAATATAGTGGCCTAGTAAACTATGCTTTTTATTAAACATTTATTTTTAAGTGGACAGAGTGTGCTGGATCTACGGTTGCATTTATCTTGTCCATTATTAGTATTTGTTATTTTTATTCATTTAAGGTTATGGTTTGGGTTTGGTTTATTATCATTATCTTTTATTTTATTTTTATTTCTAATCGTTGCTGTTATTAAATATTCTATGATGTTTTTTAATTATTCTTTCAAGGTTATAGTTGCAACTGTAGCTGAGTTTTATGGTGTTTTTATTAAAGATTTTATATTATTTGGGGGGAAGTGGGTGTTAACTAACTTGAAGAATTTTTTCCCAGTTTATCTTTAATCATTATATTACAAAGAGGGTTGAACCAAATAATTTTCCTAAATCTGTGTTTTTTATTGTTGGGGGGGGCAATATAGTTGATGGTGGTATTAATATACTTATCTTTTAGAGCTGCTTCATAAAAGGGTTTGTGTTTATTGAAAATTTTCCGTTTTGCTGAATTTTATTTTCGATGGATTTGGGTATGTGGTTAATGATATGTTACGAGTAGTTGGATAAAGGGTGCATATATAAGGAATTAGTACGGTAGTTATTGGGGCAATGGCGTAGTAATCGTAAGTAGTGGAAATTCGGTAAATTGGATTACTTCAGGGGACGGCTCATCAAGAATTTGCTTTTTTTTTATTACATTTTCACCCCAAACAAGGCACATTGCAACTTTGATGTAGGGGGCTACTATCAGGGACATAAGCTACAGGGGTACTATGTGGGGAGTTGGGCAGCAAGATGTCGGTTCACGTTACACTTGAACTTTTGCATGTCAGTGCAGTTGGGGAAGCAGGAACTCGGAAGGGAATTCCAAAGTCTAGCGGTTCTGGGGAACAAAACTACTGGAGTAGAAAGCTCTCTTACATCTAGGGATCTTTACTGTGAAGGGGTGGTGTTTTTGCTGCTTGTCGGTTTGTCGGGGGTATTTACGTCGAGGGGTACAAATGCTTGCAGTTCGTCGGAGCATTCACCGTTAAAGTACTTGTAGAACAGGCAGAGGGATGCTATATTTCGTCGATGGGACGGAGGCTGAAGATTGGATGACAGTTTATAAATGTATCCATCGATGGAAGCTATATTTTAATTAACTGAAGGGCGGGAAAAACTAAGGTTTTTATGGTGGAAGCAATGCGAACGAGACACGACCAATAATATAGAAAACTGATAATCTCATTACTCATTTTGTTAGAATAGAAAGTTGAGTTTAAGAAGTAAATATAAATACTAGTCTCTTTCTCTCTCCTAAGTAAATTTTCTCTAAGACATAAACAAAACTCAGCAACGCCTCTTTCTGTTATCTTTCTGCATGAAAAGAAGCGAATATGACAAAGATAAATGGCAAAGTCAGTCAATAACGAAAAGAAGGAAACAGAAAATAATCATTTTATATTCATTCTGACATTTAAGCTTTGAATCAATTAAACGCGAAAGTTTTGTAAAAGAGACAGCGTATAAATTCGCATAAAAATTTATTTTGCTATTGATAATGTCGCACCCTTTTGGCCTCGTTTTTCAAAAATAAATAACATTGTTTTTGTTTGTTTGTTTGTTTTTTTGTTTGTTTGTTTTTTAGAAGCTCAAAAGTTTTAAAAATAAGTATAATTTTTTATGGAAATCGGCCAAGACAAGGCGTGATGTATGTCAAAAGCAGAAATGCGTAATTGAATTCGTTCATGCAGAAAAATTGAACCGACCAACATTTACCGACGCCTGTTGAATGATTAAGAAGCCGATGCAATTGATGTCAGCACAGTTGGAAGATGGTTTCGTTGATTTCAAAGTGGCGACAGAGATTGAGTGACAAAAGGCGCTCTGGACTTTTACCACCGTGGCATCAAAAGAAGCTAGCAAAGTATACTTAGAATAGAGGTGGCTATGTAGAAAAATAAATTCTGAAGCACGAAAGGTCACTTGTTTTTATGATACCACTCTCGTCTTCGTAGCTCTTCAACGTTTTAGTTGTTGTAGTTAAAAAAAAATAACAGGCCTTACTTTCGAAACGTATTCCATAGCACACCAAGCAGTCGTTTAGATAAAAGGAGAATAAATAATACAGATTGTTTGACATGGAGATAAAAACGAAGTAATTTTTTTCAGCAGAACTTTTAAATTTAAGTATGAAACATACGTGCCTTATCGAAAACCATACTGTTGTGGTGGCAACCACTTATTTGCATATGCGAATAACATAACACTATAAATGGCAAGCCTAGGTTGGCCTTGGTGTGTCTTACTCAAATGCCACCGGAAGTGACGCCGAAGAGCGTACATGTCCTCCCACCAAGACTCTCTGACTCGACACCGTCATTTGTACATATTGTAAATATACCTTTTCTTTAATACACTTATTATTGCGTTATCTTGTTGTTTGCGTCTCCATTGTATTTCCTTACTAAGTATTGTTCAACCTTGCAACCACAACACATACAATAGTCCACCGTATATGAATATTAACACTAGTAGGGTGACACGACGTTGTCCGGGATTGAATGAGGATCAACAAATGTTCAATCCTCCTACACTTTTATTTTTTATCGAAATCGGTGAAATCGCTCGTTTTTTTTTTGTTTTTTTTTTAACTAAATCGATTGATTGTCTGCTCTAGATAGGAAAACTAACATCGCAATGAACCAGGAGGAAGCTTCTCATGCCTCCTCGCAGTAACTAAGTGCACAATACATTTTGGCCTACATTGTACTGTAGAGAATCTACTGTTGATTTTATAAAACCAGTGGCTTCACTTAAAGTTTAAAATGCAAAAGTCAAGTGTCATGGTTCAATTGTACTCTAAACAGAAGCATTCATTTCGCACGTGCGGCTGTTTTACAAAAAGAAATCTACAGTTGATTTTATATGATGGGTCTTCCTGCTTGTGCGGTGATAAGACTTCTCAAATGCACTTGTGATGTTAGGTTATATACAAGTGTTAACTTGGATCAAAATCGGACTTCATTCTTTGATCCGACTTTTTCGATTATCGATACTTATCAAACGCATTCCTACGTAGGAACATTTTTTAATCGACCCAGCCGTTTCACAGTCTATAGGAAACGAACCCACACACATATACATAAAGTTCTTTTTTATATAATAGTGAATAGATAGATAGATGGATAGAACTGTATACACCTGAATTTGGCGTTTATTAAGTTGTTAATTTTCATCATTCCCCTGGCAATTGTTAAGTGGCCAACAGCAAATGGCGTTAAAGGTGGCTTCGTTTTGGCTGGGTTCGAATATCCCGAATAGTAGGAATTGTCAATTCCTAAACTGATGATTGCGAAAACATGAAACACTAGTGTCTGTAGGTATAAAAAAATTATTATTATTATTCATAATTATATGTATATAAACAGTATTTCAAACAAATCCACGATAATTAATAGACGGGCCACTAATTTCAGTAATATAAATATATCCAAACAATACAGAAACAAATACGAAAAACTATATATATATATATATATATATATATATATATATATATATATAGTTATTTCGTATTTGTTTCTGTATTGTTATATATATATATATATATATATATATATATATATATATATATATATATAGTTATTTCGTATTTGTTTCTGTATTGTTATATATATATATATATATATGCACATTCGTAAGGAAAATTAAAAATGGCGCCCAATTCTTTCTTGAACACGGTAAGTTTGGGAAAAAGAGTTTAAAATAAAAAAAAACTATACAAAATACGCTCAATATATAATACCGTGACATAGGCTGACATATATTCGAGGCAGTTTTTAACAGTATTTTGTCTAGTTTTTTTTTTAATTTTTAACTCCTTTTCCCAAACTTACCGTGTTCAACAAAGAGTCTGGCGTCATTTGTAATTTTTTCAATACATCAGTAAACACTGTATGTTTTTCGAGCTGAATAAACATGTTACATTAAATAAAAACACTAAAAGATTATCCAGTTAGGTAGAAAAGTAATTTATTTTGCCTTGATAACATTTATTTGTTATATATTTGTTTTTTGACAACTGTTTTGAATCTATGTGTATAGTAATACAAACCCATAACTGGTACTATTAGTAGTGGCGTACATTTTTCGGACCAAACATATACATAAACAACCAACCAAACAGCAAAAATATGTTAATTCCTATTTAAGTCACCAAAACTATTTAAAGCAAATTTGGTCTCAATATTTCTTCCAAATCAACTTTTTCTTTTTTTTTTTTTAAATTAAAACTATGTTTTAGTTTGTTTTTGTTTCTTTAATATCTTTTTAAAAAAAGACGGACGTACACATGAAACGCTGAAATGAACATTCGCTCAAAAAATGGGGGCGCTTCTTGTCTAGAACCCCCCCCCATATAAAAAACAAAAATAAAGAAAAAAGCTCTGTGTGACGTAGACGTACCCATGACAGAAAGAAAACATCGTACACCAAAAATTATCTAGTAGATTTATTTTATAATGAAAACATTTAAAGTGAATTTAAGTTTGTTTGTTTTTTTTGTTGTTTTTTTTTCAATGCTCCTCGTGTTAAGAATAGCTTTCTAATATCTCGATTTGGAGTTATCTTGCCTTTTCCTTCAGAATATTTTAATATTTTTAGAGTGTGGTCGCGAGATCGTCGCTCGTAGTTTAGCCGTAGCATTTGATTTTCTTATTTAAAAATAAAGCTAACTTGATACATTCACGTGTTTTTTGTTGTTTTTTTGTTTGTTTGTTTGTTTTTTTTGTTTTGTTTTTTTTCTGTCACGGGTATGTACATCATAAAGGTTTTCCTTTGATTTTTGTTTTTTAATCGATGAAAATCTGGACAAGCACCAAAAGGGAATCGGCAACTTTATAAACAAGTCAGATAAGAACACATGAAAAGTTAATAATTTTCTAATTAAAGATAATGACTATTTTTGTGGGGTAAATATAAAAACAATTTTTGAAAAATAATCAGTAATTAATTAATTAATTAATCAAGAGTAGTGACACTCAATATGTTTTCCGTTCTGCTAGATTTACAGCAGATGTGCTTACAGTTATATCTCATAGGATTAGCAAATCTCTCGACGGAGGCAACCTTTCTAGGGCAATTGCTCTTGACATATCTAAGGCCTTTGATAGGGTATGGCATAAAGGTTTACTTCATAAGATCGCTAGCTATGGTATTGCTGGAAATGTCTTCTCAATTATTAAATCATTTCTTTCTGATAGGTTCATAAGAGTAGTAGTTGAGGGGCAAAAATCAGAAGCTCACAGTATTAATGCCGGTGTCCCTCAGGGGTCCATCTTGGGCCCAACTCTTTTCCTGATCTACATTAATGATCTTCCAAATCACATCCTTACATCATTTGTAGACATTTATGCTGACGACACTACCATTTATGGTAGCACATCTAAGACAGTAAATGACCAAGTTCTCTCCAATTCTCTCTCCTCTGATCTTGAGCACGTAGTAAAATGGGGTAAGGAGTGGCTGGTTACTTTTAATGCATCTAAAACCAAGCTTCTCTCTTTACATCATCAACATTCTGATCCACATCTGGCATCAATTGAAATGAATGGCTCTCGTCTTCAGGAGGCCTCAAGTTTTGACAAGCTTCTTGGCTTGACCATTACTCCTGATCTTAAATGGAACACGTACATCAAATCTGTTGCCAAGGCTGCTGGAAAAATGGTGGGATCTTTCTATCGATCCGGTAGATATCTCACTGCTGATGCTATTCTCTATCTATATAAGAGCCAGGTACGTCCAAGGATGGAATACTGTTACCACATCTGGGCAGGAGCTGCTAGAAAGGACTTGGCCTGCCTTGATAGAGTTCAAAATAGACTTCGTAGCCTCGTAGGAGATGTCCTTTTCTCTTCCTTGCAACCTCTATCTCACAGAAGAGATGTTGCGAGTTTGTCTCTGATGTATCGTTATTTTCATGGAAAGTGTTCGACTGAGCTTCAATCTATGGTCCCCCCTCGCCAAACTTTCACAAGAAACACTCGTCTAGCTGTAAACACTATCAATAATTCCCCCCACTCTTTATCTGTGCCTAAACCTAAACGTAGATTCCATGAACAAAGCTTCTTTCTTAGAACTGCACGCCTGTGGAATTGTCTTCCGTTTTCCTGCTTTCCGGCTGACTACAATATGGTTGTGTTTAAGTCTAACGTAAATAAGTTCTTGATGAGCCGTTCCATATAAGTTATCAAATTTACCAAATTTTCATTACTAATGATTACTATATTGTCCAATTTCTACTGTACACTCTTTAACCCTTATCCTTGAGTGGCCTCTTGGCCTTGATAATGTGGTGATGCCTATGTAAAAAAAAAATCAAGAGTAATAGTAATAGTAGTAGTAGTAGTAGTAGTAGTTGTTGTTGTTGTTGTTGTTGTTTGCTCACTAGAAACTTTCACTCAACTAATTATCAACGATGACTCACATAATAATAATAATAATAATAATAATAATAATAATAATAATAATAATAGTGGTAATAACAAGTGTATTCTGAGTGACAGTAAGTCTCCCATAATTTCCAAAAATCTCACCCTGATAAGCATTTTGCGTTATCACAACAGCCGTTTTACCATTGATTTCTCGCTATTATCATTATTATTATTATTATTATTATTATTATTATTATTATTATTATTATTATTTTATTTCACTGAAATATGATTTAAGTAAAACATAGACCGACTTCACTCTGAATAGTTTAGGTGACTGAAATAGGAATAAATAGGAAAACAAAACATTAATCCTTAGTATTAAAAAGAAAATCCGGGAAATGATATACACACCGAAAACAAACAAGACATAAACTACTACAACTACTACTACTACTACTACTACTACTACTAAGTATGCGTTTTAATAAGAAAAATTGCAACTTACAAAGACATTACCACACGAATATTTCCGTCTGTTTGTGGTGATTTAATTGCCGGATAGAGCGACGAGACGCTGATCCCATCGCCACCAGGGGCTGGTCCAGTAGGGTGAGAAGAAAAAGTCAAACGGGTGGACTGTGACGACACGGACGTCCGGCTGCTACAAGAAATAGGGGTTTGCGAGCGCGTATATGACATTATTTACTGCTTTTGTTTTTAAATATCGGCTTTGTTATTTAGTTGGTCGTTTAAGTCCAAATGTTTCCTTTCGTTCGATGATATTGCTGGTATTATTGTAGTTTATTTTATTTTATGCTATTTTATTTTTTGCTCTCAATCTTTTTTGCTCTCAATCTTTTTTAGCTGTTTTCTACCTGTTGAGTCCGGACTTTAATGCTCACATCTTCCTTCTCTTCCTTCCGTTCTTTCTTTCTTTCTTTCTTTCTTTTGACAGCATTCAAATCAAAGACTGAGAAATGAGAGTTATCCGCCCTTGGCGTCCGCGTTGTCAAGTAGCAACCGTTTAATGACGCGTTGAATAATTTATTCAATTTTGATTCGTCAAAGAAAAAAAAAGCAATCAGCAAAAACGAAAGAACAAACAAACGAAAAACAACAAGCAAACAAGCAAAAATAGAAGCAAGAAAGAATAAAAATATTTAAAAAAAAAAAAGAAAAGAAAAAAAAGAAAAAGAAAAAAAGAAAACAAATTTTTTTTTTTTTTTATTAAAAAAACGAATTTGGGTGTCAGTTGAAGGAGTAGAGATCCCTTTATTTAGTTTTCATGCCTGGCATGTGTTAATATATTCTGAAAGTTGATCTCTGATCTTATCAGATTCCTATTTCGTACCCATTTACAAAAATGGTGGAATAGAGATAGGGGACATAATTAGGAAAGCCGACTTATAATTTTTTTGCAGGTTTCCGACTATTTTTTTTATTGCATTTGAAAGGAAAAAAATATTTGTACACGTGAAAAAAAAAGTTATGAAAAATGTTTTCCCGGCGAGCTAATTCAGCTAAATTTTGAAGTTAAATAAATTCATGGTAAAAATCCTTTGAAAGATAAATATTATTATGTATTATTATGTATAATGATAAATATTATTATTTCTAGGTCTATTTCAATGATAATTAGTAACGTAAAATCCTAAGATATTGAATTTAAAACAAAAAACAAAAAAACACCTTGCTTGTACAAAAAAGAATAGTTTAATTAGCTCCCAAAAGCGAGAGAATCTCGCTTCATTCAACTAACAGAAATAAAGTCCTCGTCATATGGATTCATACAGAAGCTCAAAATGACGTCAGTTAGTTAAAGAGAGGTAGGGGTGCTGTTTTTCTTTTTTCTCCCAGATGTGCATTCCTATCGTAAACGTTTGTCTAATTTTTACCATTTTTTTAATTTAATTATCTTTCAAGATTATATAAAAAATTATGTTACGCCGAACGTTTCATATTCATGCGAGCAACGAAAATATAAAAATTATTCAAAATCTGTAATTCAAACGAAAAAGTAGAAATATTTGTTTGCAATTATAATGTTTGGGTAAAAATATTAAATAAACAATGATAATATCGGTAGTTAGAAAAATGGATTTTTCTATGAGTTATATCGAATTTATTAATACGGTGTTTAGGGGATTTTTTTTTTTTTTTTTTTTTTTTGTAATGTTCCTGTAAAAAAAATTTTTTTTTATCCTTATAATTTACAATGCTTTATTTTCATTAAAATAAATAAATAAACTCATGCATTTTACTACTGAAAACAATAACTTCAGTAGATGTATTTTTTGTTTAAAAAATAATACTTTTTTACTAGGATTTAGACATTAATATTTTCTCTTCCGTTCTCCTTCAAATCAGGATCATGTTTTTGATGGTATAAGTGCAGCACTCTCCTTAGATATTAACTCCCAAATACATGCGTTTGGTGACTTTAATATCTACTATAAAAAAAAATTGGCTTGGTTTCTCAGGTTGAACAAATGCAGCTGGATGTACTAAATCGTGGGCAGTAGCAGGCTTCACTTCTAGATCTATGCCTCGCCACAGTACCCGAGGATTGTGTGACTAATATCCACAGACCACTTGGAAACGGCACCTACCTAGTGGTATCAGTTGACATCACTTAAGTTCCAACTCCAAAGCAAGTAGCCATTGCTCTAAACAACAAGTTACTACAAAAGAGCTGACTGGGAAGCCATCAGAGAACGCGTCAGAGATGCCCCATGTTCCTGCCGAAGAGTGTTCCAATGAGATAACTGAATGGCGCAAAGCGGACCAAAGCACATGTTCTGGCGCGGAAGTTTATAGCAAGCCCCACTCATGCCCTTGGTTCACTACAGATTGTGCAGCTGCCATTGCATAAAGACACCACGTATTCCGCAGATTTGTGCATCATAAGTCAAATACAAATATGCAAAAATTCATAGATGCTAGAAATCATTGTAAGAGAGAAATAACGATAGCCAAAAGAAAGCATCCTGAAATAATCATGGAACGTATAGGAATGCAGAAGTTAGAAACTCGTGATTTCTGGAAATTCTATAATAGTGTAATGAATAAAGGGTAGTCAGTAATTCATCAACTACCCAACAACAAGAAGGTCGCATGTATGGCAACCGAGAAAGCGCAACTGATGCCCGATGATACGCCTACGGACTAAAGCCACACTTGATCTGAAAATCACGCCTTCTCATGTTCGCGATATCATAAAAACTTAGACATTTTCAAGGCGTGTGGGCCTTATCCCATCTCTGCTAAACTAATTAACAAATTCTCAGCTGAGCTAATCTCCGTACTTTGCAAACTCTACAATAAATGCCTTGCTGAATCTTGCTTTCCTAATAGGTGGCCGATGGCCGCTGTGGTACCAGTGTACAAGAATTCTAGTGAAAAGACCGACTCTCTCAATTATCACCCTATTAGTCTCTTCCCTCTCATTACTAAAATCTTTGAGACCTAAATTGATAAAGCACTGGTTCACCAACTCGCAAACAGTACAGGTTTAGTCAATATCTTTCTACTGCAGATATTTTAACAGATACTCTGAACGCATATCGCATGCACTGGATAAGTCAGGCGAAGCCAAGCTATAGCCTTCGATACATCCCAGGCGTTTAACAAAATCTGATACAAAGGGCTGCTAATGAAACTTAAATCGTACAGTATAACTGGACGTATACTAAATATAATTATATTTTTCTAAGACGATAGGACAATCCAGGTTGTCAGTGATGAACGTACATCCAAACAGCATAACATTAATGTGAGAGTGTCTCAGAGGTTGATCCTTCGACCACAATCATTCCTGAGATTTATTAACGACCTCCCTAATAATATTGTGTCCAAGATGGGTATATTTTCTGATGATACAACGCCTTATAACATGCACGAGAGAAGAACATATGTACACAAATCTAAGACAATGGCAGAATCGTTAGAAAATGTCCTCCAGACCGTAGTGAGATGGGGTCGTAATTTAATGCTAGTAAGATTATGCTGCTTTCCTTTAACAATTACGCCTCTCTAACCACCAGTATCCATGACAAATGATATCCTATACGAGAATTCTTCCTTCAAACTCCTGTCTGAATGTGACACAATATCGGAGTGATTGTGAGGTGTAACCATTGTTAAACGGCACGTAGGTATTAAAAGCCTTCACGATCGGGGTCACCAAAATGCATAATAGACGGACAATGTCTCATTCAAACTTTCAAAACAACTTTAGTGCGTCACCTCTGTTGGCATGAAAATAAAGAAGGAATGGAAGAAAAATATGTTTATATATATATATATATATATATATATATATATATATATATATATATATATATATATATATATATATATATATATATATATATATTCGTTCTAAAAGCAAAACGTTGAATTTTTTCTCAAAAAGTTAGAGTTATGAAGACAGGAATTATACCATTCAAACGAGCAACTTTTTGTACTCTAGAATTTATTTTTTCTACGTAATCACCACCATTCTCAATACACTTTTGCCAGGAGTTCAGTGACGCATCTCTGATTCTGATGCACGTCCATATATTAATATATATTTTTTTATATAGGAATCGCTCCAGCTAAGACGTGAAGCCACTTAATGTACGGAGTAAGCTTATTTTTGTAGTTTGCCAAGTTTTGTATTAATTTTTATTCATTAAGTTGTTTATTAAATTGTGCAGTGAACATACAGAACAATTCACAAAGATCTCCCACCTCCCCCTGTAAAGAATGACTTGCTAAATAATCTGAGATGTTATGTTTTCATGGAGTCTTGCGCCGTCAATATCTACAACAGAGATGTGAAACTTTCAGGTCATGAATGCATAGGTTCACTCATAATAACACTGTAATTTGCAATCTCTTCTCTTCCATTCTAGCAGAAAAATATAGGAGGTATTACTTTTTGAACAACACTCGCGTGTGTGTGTGTATATATGTGTGTGTGTGTGTGTGTGCGCGCGTGTGTGTGTGTGTGTGTGTGTGTGCGCGCGCACGCGCGTGTGTGTGTGTGTGTGTGTGTGCGCGCGCGCGCGCGTGTGTGTGTGTGTGTGTGTGACATAATCACGTTGAAACAACGGGTCTCTTAAGATCACCAATGTTAAGCAACGTTTAGCCAAACTAGTACTAGATGTGTGACCATTTGAAATACTAGACGCTGTATGGATTTAGGTAAGCGGTTATGTATAATACTTCAGGGAGATGAAGCCCTCTGCCATGCAAAGTTCCAGGCCACCTTTCAACATGTTAACCTCCTTCTAGTTTTTGAAGGGTTGCAATACAAGGAAGTAAATTTCTCAACCGTGGTGAAGGAAAGTGGGGGAAGCTCTGTTAAAAAAAAACCAAAAGGGGTTGCTTGTTGGCTCTGTACGGCAATCTTCTAATGATGGTGTCACAAACAAAACACCTACAAACATACACGCTTACCTAGGATTATCAAATAGTCACTCATATGATGCTGGCCAAGCTCAACGTCGCAAACGTCGGTGATATAACGGGAGCCCGTGTTTAAACGTGATTATGACATATAAACAAACGGTTAATTGACTTAAAATATCCTCAAATTGTTTTAAATGAATTTCATTTAAAAAATATTTACATGAAAGCTAAAGGGAAGTTGGATAACTAAAACATTAAAAAAAGGGATGGAAATGTGAAAGTTTTCATAAGCTTGTAAAATCCACGGTGAATGGGTGAATTTTTAACCTGTTTCACCGTTTCAACTGACCATGACGATAACAATTGTGCTACACCTTCCTTCGGATTAAAGAAAAAGATTAAAACCGTTGAACGTAAAACAAAAAAACAACAAAAAAAAAAGAAAAAGAAACACAACAATTAGATTTATTTAATGATTTAAGCCTTTCGGATTGACAGAATCAAAAGCCACCGACATCACAGGTAATTAAGTGTATGTAGCATGTTCGAAAATACACTTAGGCTCATTTAAATAATACAAGTGACAGCAATCGATTTCAAATCGAGTAATCAATTAAGGATTAAGCTTTTTCTTATGACTGAAATGAACAAACTCGCGCTCATCAACAGGTGGGAGTTGGTGTTACTTTTACAAAAAAAAAAAATTGACGAATACTTTAATAAGTTTCCATCGAAGACACTCTTCCTCCCTCCCCTCTCTCTCTCTCTCTCTTTCTCTCTCTCTCTCTCTCTATCTATCTATCTATCAATCTCTCTATATATATATATATCTTTAATAAGTTTCCATCGAAGACACTCCCCCTATCTATCTATCTATCTATCTATCTATCTCTCTCTCTCTCTCTCTCTATATATATATATATATATATATATATATATATATATATATATATATATATATATATATGTATATACATATATATATATATATAAAGTAATAACGTTCATCATATATATTATATATATATATATATAATCCCTGCATTGACAAGCCTTCAAACACACCGTTATATATATATATATATATATATATATATATATATATATATATATATATATATATATATATTAAATGCATCAACCGAAAACTGTACTGAAAAGTAAAAATCACAATACCTTTGGGACATGGGGGAATAAACAGATAAACGCATCCACGAAAGGAAATCGGTTGCCATGATAATTTGCAAGAAGGAAAGAACCTGTTAAATTGTAGATTTTGTCGTTCCAGCAAAACATGGGGTGAAGACCAAATAGATGGACAAACGAAACTAATGTGCGGAATTTACCAGGGAATTGAAATGTATATGAAACATGAGGAAAATCAATATGAAACCAATAATTGTGGGAGCGCTAGGAAAACTGTCAAAGACCATGGAAAAGAAACTAGTAAAAATCAGAATCAAGAGGATAACTGCGACTATACAACAGACAGTAATGCTGCAAGCAGCTAAAATCTTCTGCGGAAATTAAACCATATGAGATACAAACTTAACCAGCAATATGGAAACTGCAATAGAAGTTTTATAAAGTATAGAAAAGAACACATGAAACTAAGAAAACTAAAACTGCATCATTGTAAATTAACTATGCCAACACCATCACAAAAAATGAAGTCGTAAAAGTTGTAAAGGCCCAAGGAGGATGGAAAGACCGAGGAAGGTAAGCCCTAATCAGACCTCCACTAGATAAGTATAAAAAGAACTGGTATCTTGGACAGGCTTGTTGCCACCGAAATCCAGTGAAGACCAATAGTCACTACCAGCGAGAATCAATGGAAAGCGGCAGTTGCGATAACGCAAATTCAATTGCAAAAATTATCGTACCAGGTGGAGAGGAATGGAAATCTAGAGAGGCTTGTTGTCAGCCAGCTCCAACTCACACATTGGTTGTTGTCGGTGAGTAATATCTGCTTAAGCAAACTGTCGGAAGATGCCGACGAGAAACTGCCAGAGATTGGGTCGTAAATTGGATAAGTAGAGTATTATTCCTAAAAGATTTTTATGTACTGCAAAATAATACGTATTTTGTAGGCATTTTTTTTAAGAGTTTACATGGTTTCTCGTTCATGTTTAGCTCCCCGGTGCATGCTGGTGACTTTTGCTGCTGACATGTACTAATGCTAATACTTATTAAAGAAAAAAAAATGTATCAAATCTTTTTGCTTTTCTTTATCGACATTCCCCCCCCCCCGAAAGCATCCGTTTTCGTCTCTTTTTATCACACACCGATTCTTTGCACATACTAGAACTCTCGACATAAAGTTGATTAAATTAAACTCGTTCTAACGGTTGCAATCGTTGAGTAAGATTCTTGTGAAGCATTTGGTTATTTATTTATTAATGCTTCCGCTGCTCTCTCGGTAAAACACAAACACCATGAAAAATAAAATTTAAAAAATAAATATACACAAAACCAATTCAATATGAACACCACAAAAACTCCCCACTTCAAACACAAGTTTCATTTAAACTGAAATAACAACTAATTGCCACTTTCTTTTTAAAAAGAAAACAAACTTGAAATATTTCATATCGCAGTAAATAAAACCTGATCGAGGCACTGCGTGCACCTTGACTTCTACAGGACAACAAACAAATATATAGTAATCCAAAAATTGACCAGCAGGCAAATCAGGA
Source organism: Euprymna scolopes (assembly GCF_053919585.1). Taxonomy (NCBI): domain Eukaryota; kingdom Metazoa; phylum Mollusca; class Cephalopoda; order Sepiida; family Sepiolidae; genus Euprymna; species Euprymna scolopes. Next base: position 24,744,616 of record NC_136482.1, read on the forward strand.
AAAAAAAACGACTCTCTCGCTCCTTGACAAGGTTCAAAAGAGAGTCGCAAACCTGATAGGCCCTGAACTAGCATCTAAGCTTCAGCCTCTGTCCCATCGACGAAACGTTGCATCCCTCTGCCTCTTCTACAAGTATTTTAGTGGTGAATGCTCTGACGAACTGCAATCACTTGTGCCCCCACGACGTGAGCACCCTCGACAAACCCGACAGGCTTCTAAATCCCACCCCACACTGTAGAGATCCCTATATGTAAAAGATCTTTTTACTCCAATAGTTTCTTCCCCAGAACCGCTAGACTCTGGAATTCCATTCCAGGTCCCTGCTTCCCCAACAGTATTGACGTGCAGAAGTTCAAGTGTAACGTGAACCAACATCTTGCTGCGCAAATCCCTACATAGTAACCCAGTAGTTGTTGCCCCTGATAGTACCTAGTTACTATGCCTCCCCACGGGACAGAGTTAGACACCAGGGTCGTTTTTTAACGTGAAGAAAAGGTACAAAAATAAAAATTGTCTCAGTCGTGAAGGATTTCTCCTCCACCGAAAGAGAACAAGAAATGGAAGTGCAGCACCCAAAGAACAGACACTACACCTTGATCTTGACCAATGCCCCTGATAGTAGCCACCTACACCAAAGTGGCAATTTGCCTTGTTTGGGGTGAAGATGTAATAAAAAAAAAAGTCCACAACAAAGGTATCCGGTCATATTCCTATAATATATATATATATATATATATATATATTAATATATATTTTTTTATATAGGAATCGCTCCAGCTAAGACGTGAAGCCACTTAATGTACGGAGTAAGCTTATTTTTGTAGTTTGCCAAGTTTTGTATTAATTTTTATTCATTAAGTTGTTTATTAAATTGTGCAGTGAACATACAGAACAATTCACAAAGATCTCCCACCTCCCCCTGTAAAGAATGACTTGCTAAATAATCTGCGGTTAGTCGAAAGTATAATATTACGTTATTATTTAGAAAGCAATTTTTAACATAGAGAGGCGAGCTTTGTTAACTATTCAGTATTTTACCTAACAATTAATCAAATAAATTAATTTGTGAAACTGAGACTCTCGCTAGAAGCTATGTTACAGATGAAGATTGATATCAGGAACTGAATATGACCGGACACCGTTTGCTTCAGACTTTGAGTTGGAGGATTCTTTTGATTTGGCAACCAACCTTTAACTAAATGGATTTTATTTTCGACAAATGGACTAACGGCTGCAAGTTTTCAACGAACATCGCTTTCAACGGACGGGACCATTAACGACTACTACTTTCAAGAAACAGCGAGGAAGAAGGAAGAACATACAACAGAAACGGATTAAGATTGAATGGCGGGAAGATGTAGCAACAGTCCAGAAGATGGGAGAATCAAGCCTGCATCCTTAGGATTGAGCATTCTGGCTTATTTAAAAATTGCTGGGCATTCCTGTCGAGGCACTCTAGACATTTAGCAATAAACAAGGTGTCTTAAATATGTTTCCTGGCATGTTGTACAGGCATTTAAAATTATCGTCACCTCTTGAAAAATCAATATGTTATTGCTACACATATTTTTATCTACTACCCATTTTTTATCATTTCAAGTTCAAATGAACAGTTACAACAGGAAGTGGAATGCACCATACTAAAGCCTGATTGTCATAGCTGGTGAATATCAAAAATGCAGTCTGGACGTGAGGACACTTTAGAAGAATGATATACGATAAAATTCTGTTTTAAAATTGAAAAAATGCCACAGAAACGTATAAAATGCTTCAGACTGCTTTTAGACTATCTTGCATTAATCAAGCATTAGTTTTTGAGTGGCATAAGAGATTCAAGGAAGGTAGGGAGTCCGTGATGGATTATGAGAGGTGTGGGAGAAGTAAGGAAGTCAGAACACCAGAGTTGATAGGCCAAATAAAGAATTTCATGTGTCTATAGAGACAATAAGTGCATAGTTTGATGTCAGTGAGAGAACCATACACACAATTATTCGCGAGGAACTGAAGATTTGCGTAAAGTTTGTCCGAAGGGTTCTCAGAGAAGATCAGAAAGAAAGATGTTGTCATGACAGCAGGGAGATGGTCGAGTTGATCAATTCAGATCCCGCAGTTCTTGATGCTCTGTAACCTGCGATGGACGCTGGATCTACTGCTTTGATACAGACCAAGAGACATATTGCCCAGTAGAATCATACTGGTTCTCCCCGACACAAGGATGCCAGACAGGGCAAATCAACCCAGAAACATATGATGATTTTTTCACAGCATGGACATGATATACATTCACTGGATTCCCACTAAACAGACAGTCAACAAGGAATACTATATATATATATATATATATATATATATATATATATATATATATATATTCCACCAAGATAATACACTAGTCCACAACTCCATTCTTGTCACAAACCATTTGACCAAGACGAGCATCAAGACAATTCATCACCCTTCCAATAGTAAAGACCTTGCTCCCTGTGACTTTTGGTTATTTACAAAGTTCAAAGAAACCCGTAGAGGTTGTTGTTATGAAAGAATTGAGAGGATGTAAGAGGCTGTGACTTCCATAAGTTGTTGGAACGGTACAACAAGAGAATCGTAGGCGGAAGAAATTACTTCAAAGAAGACTAGATGTGACACTATCGTTTCCTGGGGGAGTTGATTAGTCCTGGGAACGCAACCAGATCCCTCGGTGTTAGACACGATATCAAACGATAGGACCATGGACACAACAACACAATGGGTCAATATGTCGTCGACTATAATGGGCTGGCATGGGTCGCTTCTTGTGTCTTCACTGCGCCGTTACAGGCAGCTTTCTATCGTCGGCATTACTGGCTGGGACATCATGCTGAAATCGAACGCTTGTACAAAAATAGCGAACAAATGTATTTTTATATAAAAATACATAAGTTATTTTGCGTTTAATACTTGCGGAGCATATTTTTATAAAGACTAGTTGAAATCAGACGAATGCAGCTAAAACTGCTATGTCGCGTCCGTCGACCCCAGAATCCAAGCTTCAACTGTTTAAAAAAACAATAGAATTATATTTAATTTTCTCTTTCTTCATTGAAAGAGAGAAAAAGGGAGTAAAAGAGAGAAATATAGAAAGGGAGAAAGAGAGAGAAAGAGAGAGAAAAAGATTCATATATAACGCGTGAACATTGTTTTGTTTTTTTGTTTCTTGATGACGAGTTCTTTTGGGTTTGACCTTTTGAATTCAGATCGTTTTGACTTGGTTGAATATTAATAAACGACTGCCATTCAAATCCAGCCGACATGCTCCAACCTTCTTAAACTTACAAGCACCTGCTCAACACGTCTGCACCTCACAAGTACAGACAAGTTAGGCACAAGGTTCATCAATGTAGAACACCCCAGATCCCTCAATAGGGGCGCTCTCTATTGTGTCACATTATCGTCGGGTCGTTGTCACAATGGTTATTTTTAAAATTCTTATTCTCTTCTCTCAATTATTCTTAATTATTGTTCACTCTTTTTTTTTAATATAAATTCTTTTGATCATTTTTGTTTTGATGAAATATTAATATTATTCTTATTATTTTATTTATTTATTTATTTGTTTTGAAAAAACGTTAATCTTCGTTAATTTTTTTCATTTAATTTTATTAACTTTTTTTTTTTGAAACATTCATTCTTTTCATTTTTTTTATATAATATTTGATCAATTTTTTTTTTTTTTTTTTTTTTTTTTTGAAAAATGTTAATCATTCCCTGTTTAGGTTTATAGTCATTTGATTTTTATTGACTTTTTGTGAAGCTTTATTTTTTTTTAATTTTTCAATATTTTGTGTGTGTGTGTGTGTGTGTGTGTGTGTGTTTGTGTGTGTGTGTGTGTGTGTGTGTGTGTGTGTGTGTGTGTGTGTGTGTGTGTGTGTGTGTCTGTCTGTCTGTGTGTGTCTGTGTGTGTGTGTTAGTGACAATTTCTCTTTGCTCTTGTGCATATATATTTTTCTTCTTTTTTTTCGAATTTCTTGGCCGTTTTCAAAAGTTTTTTGTTTTGTACTCGGCTGCTACTTATGATATGGAACAGGGGTAAATTCGAGAATTCTCTAGGTTGTGGGCTATCCAGATATTTTGTAAGCATTTGAGTGTTCTTGGATTTTTGTGTGAAAGGATTAGTCATTGAAAGACGCTTCTTTTTCCGAAAGGAAAAGTTTTGTGGAAATCTGACAATTTTTCTGAGGCTTTTATGGTTCATAGATGTGGTGTGGGTAGGTGGGGCATACCTTAATTGCCTCTGTTACAGGTTTCCTTTTTTGGATTGGAGATCGATGTTGACGGGGTGGATTCTTGATATGTTTGTTAGAAACTGCTCTAACAGTGTGCGTCGATGCAGTGCATGGCGGTAACTTGATTCTACCACTGGTATTATTACAAAGTGGGATGTTCGCCCCTCTAACCGTTAGTTGGTTAGGGTGAAAGGTTATTTCGGCTTGGTTCCTTTGCAACCATTCTGCACATAATATCAAAATATCAACTCCCTATCTAAGTCTGGAATGATATAAAACCTTGACGAAGATTTTGCCTTCTTCATTTTCATAGGCAAATGGGCTATGCTTTTTAGTGCCATCCTTTGTCCGTTTGCAAGAGTAACCGTTAGCTTAGAATCCCTTAACTCTCCTTTATGCGTTTTTATCTCCTATAAAACTGATGTTTTGAGGAGTGAGACTTCCGATCCAGTATCGATCAGTGCCTCTATAGGTCTACCTCTTATCTTTACTTTCCACTCCATTCCGGATCTCTGGTTGGGGAGTTTATTTCTTCGGGTGTCTCTATTTTCCCGAGTTTCCTTGACCGATTTATTTCTTTGGTGGGGCCGTTAAGGTCTGCTCTCGCCGCTTTCTAGACATCCATGACCTTTTTTTTTTACACAGTGGTCACCACTTATCAAGGCCCGGAAGCCACTCAGGGATAAAGGTTATTGCAAGTACAGGTATTCCCAGGGTTACTCCTTTCTGTGAGGGTATTTCATGGTTGCATGTCCGTGTGCTTGACATCTGTGGCGTTCGGTGGTGAGTGGGATTCGAGTGTAATCTGGCGTTGAGTTTTCCTGAAGTGAAGTTATTTAATCTTTCTTCATGCGAACATTGCCAGTCTCGTTCTAGCTTATTATAGTTGGAACGCCCTCGCTGCAGTCTTGCCGAAGCACACCCACAAAACTTATATCTTACAGCATTACAGCTGTTGTAAGGTTCGGTTTTGGGTACCCTAAATCCAGTTGGGCCCCCCTTGTGCCCCTGATACCTGTAAACGCTATCATTTAAGAAAGCCTGCTCCTTCTTGTGGCCACTTTAGAGTCGCTCATAGAGCATTTCGCTTTGTCTAGCAGCAGACAAGGCCTCCGATAATGTTGTCGGATTCGATCTGATCACATCCTCCTTGATAAAGGGTTTACTTAACGCATCTATGAATAATTCAGCTAAGTGCACGTGCACTTGCACAGCTGGACCTTCCTTCATCTCTGCATCCCTATAAGCTAAATTTGTTTATCCTCCTTGGTAAGTCCGCAAGTACCCCTCCTCGAACTTATTTTATTCTTATTAAAGCCCGAGCACTGTCGGCAGCATTTGTAAATTCGCCGTACTGGGCTGCTACTTGATCGAGCAGATCCTTGCCGGTGCAGTTCAGATGATCATCGGGAATTTCTCCGGACATTTCCGATACTAGGCTGTCTGTAAAATCATATGCCATACGTATTTACTACCAAAACGATCTGCAAACATTCACTTAATATAATCCTATCATAAACCTCACCTTTCTTACCCTAACAATATCTCTGTAGGAGTAAGTGTTGGGAGTATAATGTACACTCGTGAACAACAAAAAAAAATGGGCCAAACAAATTTTATCCATTTTATTGCACTAAAAGCTATTTTGAACAAAGCACAATTGAACAAGGAAACTTAAAAGAGCCTTATAACACAGAAGAAGACATTTAATTTATTAAATGCTTAGAACAGAATCGCATTCCTTTTTATTTCTTTAAAAGATCAATACTTTTAGACATGCTCTCAACCAAAGTGGAACACTCTGAAGAGGAGATGCTATTCCATCCGCTTTGCACAGCTTCCCACAATTTGTCGTTTTTCAACAAAGTTCTTCCAGCCAATGCACGAGATATTATGGACCAAATATTTTCGATTGGGTTTAAATCGGGGCTTTCACCTGGCAAAAACCATCGCATCAATTGAATTATCAGAAAACCATTTGTGTGTGTGTGTGTGTGTGTGTGTGTGTGTGTGTGTGTGTGTGTGTGTGTGTGTGTGTGTATATGTGTGTGTGTGTGTGTTACTTTAGCAGTGTGTTCAGGGGTATCATCGTGTTGAAAAATGATGTTCTGGGATATTCTCAGCTTCTGGATTCTTGATTGTTACCTTTGACCAATTCGCTTCACTGCAGAAAGAGATGTTTTCACATTTTCTTTTCTTAAAATATCAAAAATCTGCTTGTAAGTCATTTTGGACAGTTTTAATCCTGCAATTCAGTGTTTTATATCCTCGCCAAGATGCGGACTTACCATTTTTAAAATTAATTTTTCCACATATTATATGTTATAATAATAATGATCTCCAAAATAGAAATTTTCAGTTAAATTGAACAAAAATTCATGGAAAAATATTGAAAAATCGATTTCTTCCTTCTTTCACTCTTGGCCCATTTTTTTTTGCTCATGAGTATTATATATATATATATATATATATATATATATATATATATATATATATATATATATATACAGTGATGATCATATTTATTGGCACGGTAAAATAAAAGTTAAATTTTGTCTAATAAATTCTAAAAAAGGGATTAAATTAAAGAAAATAACAAAGTATATTATGTATTTTTAACTGGCCTTTCCGATGCAGCAATCGGATTTTAGAAAAAATAAATAACAAAGGAACAACAAACATAATTTCAAAAAACCCTTGTTCAAAATTATTGGCACGGCTTTGTTTTTCTTTTAGTATCAGTATAATATCAATCAATTTCCGGTTTACGTGCTTTCTGAACTTTTTTATAGCCATATTATGCTTGTTTAACGCTAATTCAGTGAATAATTTTTTTCAGATAATTTTTAGATAGCGATTTATTTAAACTATTATAAGTGACTAAATTATAATTTTCAATCGCCATGGTTAAAACTAAGGAACACAGCGAAGACGTCAGGAAGCTTGTTGTAGCATGCCATACCAATGGGGAGGGCTATGATAAGATTTCAAAGAAGCTAAACCTTCCCAAATCCACTGTTAGAGCCATAATAAACAAGTTCAAATCGCAAGGCCACGTTATGAGTTTAGAGGGTAGAGGGAGAAAAAGGATTCTTTCCCCAAGAGATGAACGGAAAATTGTTCGAGAAGTAAAACAAAACCCAAGGATCTCTGTTGGGGAGATTGTTGATGAACAGAGCACCTCTGGAGTGAATGTATCTCGACATACAGTTGGTAGAGTTTTGAAGAGAGCTGGTTTAAAAGCATGTCGTCCGAGAAAGACTCCCTTATTGAAGCCTATGCACCTGAAAGCAAGGCTGGCCTTTGCAAAACGTCATATTGATAAAGATGTTGCATTCTGGAAACGTGTTCTATGGACTGACGAAACGAAAATAGAGTTATTTGGCCATAATAAAGTGTCTTATATTTACAGAAAATCTGGCGAAGCTTTCCTGCCTAAGAACACCATACCCACAGTGAAGCACGGTGGAGGCAGTTTGATGTTTTGGGGATCCTTTGCTGCCTCTTGACCAGGGCGACTTGTTAAGGTCACAGGTAGCATAAAAAAGGAAGATTATGTTAAAATATTGGATGAAAACCTGAAAGACTCTGCTAAAGAGCTCTCACTTGGTCGTCGTTGGTGGTTCATGCAAGATAATGACCCAAAGCATTCGGTTAAACTGACTAAGAAATGGCTTGAGGACAATCATATTAATGTTTTGGAGTGGCCATCACAAAGCCCAGACCTTAATCCAATTGAAAATTTATGGAGAACATTAAAATTGAGGGTAATGCAAAGGAAGCCTAAGAATCTTATTCAATTGGAGGATTATTGTCAGGAAGAGTGGGCTAAAATTAATACTGAAGAGTGCAACAACTTGGTTGTAAACTATGAAAAGCGACTGAGGAAGGTAATCAAGGCCAAAGGCTATACAATTGATTATTAAATAAATCGTGCCAATAATTTTGAACAAGGGTTTTTTGCAATTATGTTTGTTGTTCCTTTGTTATTTATTTTTTCTAAAATCCGATTGCTGCATCGGAAAGGCCAGTTAAAAATACATAATATACTTTGTTATTTTCTTTAATTTAATCCCTTTTTTAGAATTTATTAGACAAAATTTAACTTTTATTTTACCGTGCCAATAAATATGATCATCACTGTATATATATATACTTTACAACCTCTGTTATTACAAAGAAAAGGGTGGCTGCAACAAAACAGTAATTTTTTGGCAAACAGGAAAAGTCTGAAAGAAAGATAAAACAATTTAATTTAAATTGGTTTTTAGTCGCGTGCAAGCGACTCTATAAGTCACTCCGTCAGTCGGTCGGTCGGTCTGTCCGTAACACTTTTGTGCTTGGCCTTTTTGGTTAAGATCAAAGGTTTGTTCTTAATAGATGCTGTTCTTATTTCCCTCACCTGGCAACTGGTCCGAAACGCGCTGCCCCTTCTCGACGAACTCTGCCGGTATAAAGAACATACGAGGGGCTTCTGTCCGCGCTGTGACGAACGCGAGCCCGAAACAATCAGGCACGCGTTTTTTAGTTGCAGCTGGATCCAGCCCTTATTGGAGTACGTCGGAGAGTCCGGAATGTCCGCTCGATCTCGACGAAGGTTATTTTGTGTACAACATGGAGCCGCCGTTCCCCAGGGAGGAAAGAATGGTTTTCCTGGCGATCCTGGCAGTAGCGTGCATGGTGATTTGGATCACGCGCCTCAAGTTGGTCAGCAAAGGGACATCTGTTCCGGATCGGGATCTGATCGTTTACTTTAAACATTTGCTTAAAGTAAAGATCAGATGCGATTGGAGGAGGTTGCCTAGAGTGGAATTTGACAAGAGGTGGGTGCACAGCACTAGTCTGTGCATCCGTCGAGGAGCCAAGTTTCAATGCATGTTCCCTCCTTAAGCAGTGCACGGGCGGTGCTGGGTCCTTCGGAACTCATCCCGCTTATGTTCTAGCTAAGTCATTTTAAGACTCTTGACTGGTAGTACAAATGAGATTCTGTTCCTGATTTTATTTTTTGGTACCAGAGAACCTCTGAGTCTGCCCATCCCCTTTGTGCGACATCCTTGTTTTTTCAACATCCCCGGTCACTCCCCTACTCAGAGGTCACCTTCCAACTCCCCTCCACCCGTTGCTTTGTTTTCTCCCACTTCCATTAAGGTATTTTCCCCAATCCCCATTAGGGATCGCACTGCTTGTTTTCGTTCCCCGGAAAACAGTGGGGGGGGCGGGTCTAGTCACCTAGATTAGTACACGGGGGCCTCACTAACAACCCAGTAGGATTCATTTTTTGTTTTTGATATGAACACTTTTGATTAGTTTTCCCCACTCCACGAACAATCTTTCTCTTAATTCAAAAACTTTTTATTTTCTAATGAAATTGAATTTTATTTTTTCACACATGCACACACACACACACACACACACACACACACACACAAAATTAATTAAAAAAAAAATGCATACACAAACACACAGACAACTGTTTATAAATTGTAAATATGTTTTTGACTCTTAAACGCTGGGGATTTATTAGTTAGATTAAAATCCATAGAGTGAATGAGGTATTTTGGTAAATGTTGCCAGTCAAGAGTAAGACTCCAAAGTCTACATTTATTACTTTTAATCACTTTAGTCACAAAGACCCTGAACCCTTCCCCTCCCCAATCTCTTGTAGGGCCTTGTGCCTAATTTTGTTGTTTAAAAATCTTTTGTTTTTTACTTAATTGTATTTTCAAAATTTTTAAAAGCAATAAAATATATAAACAAGATCAAAGTGTAGTATCTGTTCCCCAGTTACTCATTATTTTTTTTTTTTTCAAGAGGTCCCGCCACTTGACCCACCCGTCAAGTTTAAGGCTTTTACTTTGGTCACTTTTGTGACTTTACTAACCTTGGTTAGTGGGACCGACCTGCTCTTTGGGGAGTCTGCACCCTTTTCGCTCCCCCAGGACCGACGCCATTGTGTGGTAGTCTGGACCCGAAAACCAATCCCTTCTTTGGGAGTTTGCTGTTTTCGGGACCGACAACACTTTCTTTGGTAGACGCGACCTCGTCGGGTTAGCTTAGGATTTTTTCTTTTGGGTACTTTGTTTCCTCCTCCCCTCTGAGGTTGAAATGGTCTACTTTCTCCCCTCTTAATTGCCTGTGCAGCACTCTGACCTGCTAGGCCCACTCTTTGCCTTCCTTCGCTGCTCCCCAGTGGATTGAGCAGACCGGGTTCTCTTTCTCGCTTCCTTGGGGTTGTTTGTGGGTAGGGTGACGTGGGTACGGCGGGTGTTTCATTTCTGCTCTCCTCTCTGGGCAGAGATGTCTATCCCCTCTCTCTCTTAATTGCGAGGCGGCACTCTGACCCGCTAGCACCCACTGCGTCTTCCTTCACTACTCTCCCACCCCTGCGGGGGATCTGAGCTGACTAATCTGACATCCCCGTGAGGGAAGGTCAATCCACTTTCTCTCTTCTGACCTCACCCACTCCCCTCCACCCCCCCCCCCATTTCCCTGCATTTTCTTTTCTGCCCTGCTACACTTTGGTCTGCGGCAGCGGCCGGTGCAGTTTTTCCGCACGATTCCGGGGAAAAGACGTATACCACCGCAGATGCGCAACATCGCCCCACTCGAGTACTCCCCATCGAAGGGAGCACCTCCCACGAGGGATGAAGAGAAGGAGAAGGCCAGGGTAGGGCCGCAGCCCACGGCGATCCAAGCAGCGCCAACACCAGAAGGGCAACCAAACCAGCTCCCTGCTCCCCACGAGGGCCACTCCCCAGTCCGGGGAGTCAAAGAAGCGGCTGACGAGGGAACGAGGCTCAGACTCGGTGGTACACGCCCAGCGACACCGGTTCCACCTCAATCCTCGTCGGTCGAAGCAAACACTCCCGCTCAGGCTCCCCAAGAGGACCATTCCCAGATGGAAGCTTCCATGCCTGCAGCGGATGAGGGAACGAAGTACCACTCAAGTGATCCACAACTAGTGGCACCCTCTGAACCTCAATCCTCATTTGCCGATGGCAACCAAGTCACCCCAGCTCCCCAAGAGGGCAACCCTAAGGAGAAAAAGAGGAAGAAGAACGAGGAGACAGCAAAAGCAGATGGAAAACCACAGCTAGTGGCAATCCCAGCTCGGCAGATGCTAGTCACCTCAAGCGACCCACCGACTCCTCCCGGAGAGGATCCCCCATCCGCAGAAGAGGAGGAGGAGGAGGAGGAGGAGGAGGAAAGCGGAGTCACTATGAGAACCAGGAAGCTAATACAAGAAACGGTAGCTTCTCTTAAAATTCTCAGAGGGGAAATGAACGACCCGCACCCAAAGGCAACACTCTAGAAGGAAAGCAGAACTGGAAGAAGTGGTGCCTCATTACCAACTGGAGGAGCTCCAACTCCAGAAAATGAAACATCCAAGGAGAAAACTTTCGCAGAGCATCCTCCCAAAGGTGACTCTGCAACAAAGCAGAAGAGAGGCAGTCAGGGAGCTGGACAAAGCCAGAAAGCAACGTTCAGCGCTGACTGGCCGACTCTAACCCCCCAACAAGGCCAAGACTACACCTCAAACTCAACCACAGGCAGTGCCAGAAGCTCCACGTCCAAGGCCATCCAACTCACCACAAGAGCTGGAAAAACGCAGCAAGACCAACTGACTCTGGAGGGTTACAGAGAGCTCTTTAACTCCACCTACAAGGACTATACAGTGGGCAACATCGTCAAACCCCTCTTAGGTCAAATCGAGAAGTTGGAGAAAAGAGTTCTCTCCCTGACCGCATCTGACCTAAAGACCAGAAGCCTGACAGGAGTCGATAAGGACAGCATGGTCGCACTTCTCCTAGAGCTTAACATTCCAGCCAGTTACATCTGCATGAGGAGCTATGCCACGTGGGACGTGCTGCTCCCCAGCCCAGAAGACGCGATAAGGCTAGCAAAAACCGACCACCGGGGGAAGAGGATTCGACTCCAACCAGAGTACCTCAATAAGAGGAGAACGAACGTCACCGTGCTGAATTTCCCGGTCTTCATGGGAGCCCGGCAGGTCGGGGCTATACTAAGCCAGTATGGAGACGTGGAATCCGTCACGTTGTCCGCGGTCAACGAAATGTGATGACCGGAGATCATAAGGTCAAGATGGTCCTGGAGAAAACCGAATTCCATAAAATCCCTACGATGATGAAATTCGACGAGTGGACGATGACCATCATTGCGGAGGGCAGGAGGCCCCAATGTTGGCACTGCCAAAAACAAGGGCACATGGCTAAGGACTTCCCTAAAAGACTCCCGGCCACAGCCCCTCCCAAATCACAAGGGATGGCTCCTACCAAAGAACCAATGCAAACCCCGGCTGCAGCCGCACCAACAACTTCTACTACAGCTGAACCGGGACAAGCAGCAGAGGCTGGTTGGTCGACGGTCACCAAGAAGGGCAGACGCCCCAAAGGCATGCCCAAGCAAACAGTGACCCAAGACAAGCCAGAGCAAACTCCCATGGACATCCCGGCACCCTCTTACTCGAACAAGAGGAAACTTCAAGGCTCGGAGGAAGAGAATGCGTCGGAAGAAGAGACAGCAGCATCAGCAGTAGTGCAATCAACAGAAGCAGCAGAGACGGCAGAGAAGAGTACAAAGAGGAGAAAGAGTAGGAAGACAAAAGGAAGCACCCCCACCCCGAAATTCAATGTTTCAAATGCCGAGGCTAATCTCCCTTCAACCCCAACCCCCAAACAGCCAGAGCAACAACCCCCCTCCATCCCCAACCCCCCCAAGGACTCTAGCACGTAACCCATCCCCAGAAAAGACAAATGACGCCCCCAAAAAAGCAACACCCCCAGCACCAAGCACCCCTACACCAGACACGCCAACCCCCACTGCCTCCTCCCCTACTCCTCCCCCCCCCCCGCTAAAGAGAAACCAACCCCAACCACAACTGTCCGCACAGAGCGGACAAAAAGACTCCCTTCCTTCCAGGAGGAAGGATATATGAGACGGGCCCTCTGCAGGCAACACCAGAGCTGAAAGGCCTGCAGAAGGTCCGTTACAACCAACTAAGAAACTTTACATATGTCGGTGGGGACAATATCACTGATCCCACTAACTTCAAAGACGCTCCCTTATTGACCACATTTATTCAACAAGGATTCCAGGACAGAGGCTATCTGGGCCATGATAGATGCCACGAAAGATGCAATCCCGGGCCAGCAGCTGGTGGACACGGAGCATCCTTTGCTGAACAATTTATTTTACAAATGTGAGGGCAGAGTCCCTGTTTACATCCACCCCTCCTTTTACAGGACACTCAAACTAACCTTTCCCCTGGATGTGGAAGGCGTGGCCAAGAATGGATTACCCTCAGTTGAATTACTGACCGGAAGCCTCGGACAAGCCTGCCACGTCCTCACCCCTGAGGATTTCAGGCCGGTGTGTGACACTGAATAAGGTAGGTGACCATGGCTTTAAACTTGGCTACTTATAATGTGAGATACCTCAGATGTCGAAGTAAGGCCGCGCGCGTGATGAGAGATCTGGTGTCCCTCAAGGTAGATATTGCCGCTATACAGGAAACCCACTTTATTTGTGACGGTGATTGTCAGGTGCTGGTGAGCGACTATGATGTTTACTCAGCATATGGCTATACCTATAGTCGTGGAATCTCCTTGCTAGTAAATCACACCCTATCAGCGTCGGTGAATGTTGTTCACGCGGACGGGGACGGGCGGGCGATTGTCGTCGATGTTGCCGTTAATAGCAGTGTGTTTCGGATAGTCGCAGTTTATGCGCCTAATTCCGCTGTGGAGAGAGCTTCATTCTTTCGATGGGTGGAAGGTTTTATTGATAATCCAGAGAGGGTAGTCTTAATGGGTGATTGGAATGCGATCCTTGATCCCAAGATAGATAAGGTCGGGAGGGGCTAGCGGGTCGGTGTGGTGTGACAGCAGTCTTTCTGACCTGATGGCTTCAAGCGACCTGGTCGACAGATTTCGCCTGGATCACCTGGGGCGGGAGATGTGGACGTGGCATCCTAATATGCCTTCCTATCCAAGTACTTACTTGGATCGGATGTTAGAAGAGGCGATGTAGATTTCCTATCTTGTCCCACGTTCCACTTTTTAGGACACTCGGGCCATAAACTAGTTATGACCCGTCTGAACTTGAGCTCTAGGCCTAGACTTGCTGGATACTGGAAGTTCAACAGCACCTTGTTGGAGTTGGAGGACTACCGGTTGAAGGTTACAGAGATAATCCAACGGGCATTAGTTACTTACTCCCGGTAACCGCCCCGGTTACCGGGAGTAAGTGGTGTGTTTGTCTCAAGGCTAAGATTAGACGCTTCTCGGTCCAGTACAGCCAACGCCTCGCACTAGATAAGGGGCTAAGGCCAAGAAGTGTATAGAGAATAGGCTTACCCAGGCATTGAAGGGGGGGACCCCCTAGAGATAGCGCTAGCTAAACAAGACCTCAACCGCTTGGCTAGCGAGCGGTACAAGGGCCAGATAGTTAGGGCTAGGCTAATGAAAGTCTCTAATGAGGCTGTTAATGTTGACGCTGTTGAGCATAAGGCTGCTCTAAGGCGCGGCTCGGACGGGTACATTCGAAAAGTAAACGACCTGGAAGGGCACGCCCTCGCGTCGACGCGGGAGATTTGCGAGGGGTTTCGAAAGCATCTATCAGAGCGCTTCACCCAACTACACAGACTCAAGGTCAAAGAATTTGGCAGCTATTTGGCCGACTCACCCCGCCTCATGGCGGCTCGAGCGGCTAGCTGTGATGGTCTTGTCGCGGAACATGAGATCATTACTGCGTTGAAGCAGGTCGGCTGCAACAAGTCCCCGGGGCTTGATGGTTTACCCTACGAATTCTACTTGAGGCTGTCGCCCATATTGATCCCTATTCTGAAGGATATGTTCAACCATTAATTTGTTCAGGGCTCCATCCCTGGGCAGGTGACCAAGGGTGTGATCACATTGCTGAAGAAAGGTCAACGGCATGGTGGTGAGGAAGATTCAGACGATTTCAAGCCCTTGACTCTGCTAAACACAGAGTTAAAGATTTTGGCCAAAGTTTTTGCGAATCGGTTGCAGGTTGTCATCACGGACTTGATCGAACCAGACCAGAGCTATGCTGTGAAGGGGAGATCGATTCAGGACAATCTTCATCTGATACGCACGATAATAAAGGGGACAGAAGACGCCGCCGAGGCCGCGCTTATCAGTTTGGATCAGTCCATGGCTTTCAATAGGGTGGACCATAGGTTCCTGGGATCTGTGCTGGAGGCCGCCGGATTTAATCCGGACTTCCGCAAGTGGATCTCTGTACTGTATGACAGGCCGACGGTAGCGGTGCAGATCAACGGTAAGCTGTCGGAGTCTTTTGCCGTCTCCCGGTCGGTGCGACAGGGTTGTCCGCTGTCGCCTCTTTTGTACGTTCTGGCGTTGGAACCCCTCCTTCACAAGTTAAGGGACGAGGCGACTACACCAGTCCTGCGTGGGATAGCTCTCCCTGGAGGCACACGAGCCAGGGTTTCTGCGTTCGCCGATGACGTCACCGTGTTTGTGTCTTGCCCCACGGACATTCAAGTGGTCACCGAGGCGCTCGCTCGATATGAAGAAGTTACGGGGGCCGTCTTCAATCGCAGTAAGTCAGTGGGTCTGCGGTTGAGTGCCTGGACCGGAGTAAATTCGCTTCCGGGCATCTTCAGTTGGACCGACGGCCTGGTCCGGATCCTTGGTGTGTGGTTCGGACCGGGTCTCCAGCTGAAGAAAAACTGGTCGGAAGTAGAGGCCAAGGTCGAATCCCCTGTTAAGACTTGGGTTCGAAGGAAATTGTCCTTGAAGGGTCAGGCGGAGGCGTGTGCTACATACGTCTTTCCGCTCATCTTTTACCGTCTGTCTGTACTTCCCCTCCATGCAAAATGACGAATCAGCTTACAGGAGCACCTCGACACACTCTTGTGGAACGAGGGTAAGCATTATGTTTGCAGAGAGGTCTGTGTTCGAAATCCGAGCGAGGGAGGCTTGGGACTGCCTGATCTTCTGTGTCACAAGCACGCAGAGAGGTTGGCCTTCCTGGGCCGTTCGTTGTACGTAGATGTTCCATGGGTCACTGCGGTTGAAAGCTCGTTTACCAATCTCACACCTAACCCCTCGGTCTCCGCTGTGCTTCGACCGAAGGGGGAAAAAACATTCTACGCCGAATGCCGGTCCGCACTTAGAGCATTGCCAGGGACCAGTATCCTCGAACAGTCTAGGAACAGGCTTTATCGGGAGCTAGTGGGGTGTAGCAAAAAGGAACCACTAGTGAAACGGACGGGGATGTCGTTGGAGGAGGTCAGCTCGCAGTGGAGTTGGGCGCCGGGATGGGACTTTCTTACAAATTCGGAATTTTCCCTTACCTGGCGACTTGTCCGGAACGCACTGCCCCTCCTTGAGGAACTCAATCTTTACAATGAAGAAACCTGGGTCTACTGCCTGCGCTGCGACAAAGACATGAGAGAAACAGCCGGTCATGCCTTTTTCCGCTGTAGCAGGCTCAAGACCCTCCTAGGGTACGTCAACGAGTAACGGCTCGCATCGATGCCAAGCGCTGGCTTGAACTCGACGAATCATATTTTGTGGAGAACATTGATCCGCCGCTGCCTAGGGAGAAAAGAATGGTTTTTCTAGCAATACTAGCAGTAGCGAGGATGGTCATATCGATCACATGCCTCAAGCAAGTCCGCGAAGGGATATCTGTTCCAGATCGGGATCTGATCGTCTACTTTAAACATCTGCTTAAAGTAAAGATCAGATGCGATTGGAAGAGGTTGCCTCGAGTGGCCTTAGACAAGAGGTGGGTGCATGACGCTAACTTGTGCATCTGACGAGGCGCCAAGTTTGAATTCGTGTTACCACCATAGGCATGACACATGCGGTACTGGGTCCTACGGAGCCTATCCCACTAGGTTAGACAAATAAAAAGTAAAGAGACTCTTGACTAGTGGTACAAATGAGATCCTGTCCCTCGATTGTTTGTTTTTTGGCACTAGAGAACCTTCCGAGGCTACCCTACCACTACCCTCCTCCCTATCTTTTTGTTTTATCATCCCCTGATCAACCCCTACTCGAAGGTCGCCACCTAATATATTCCCCCCCTTTTGTTTTTAACAATCTATTTATTTTACTCCCAACACCCGATATGATTTCTTCCCAATCCCCATTAGGAATCTCCCCGCTTGTTTTCGGTGCCCCGGAAAACAGTAGGCGATCTAACTTAGATTATCTTACGGAGGGACCTTACTAACAATGCACTAGGCAATTTTATTTTTTGTACATTTTTTCTATATTTCCCACTCTCTAGCACGAACTGTTTTTCTTCCAAATTCAAGAACTTTTTATTTTTTCCAATGAATTGAACTTTTTTCACACACACACACACACACATTTTAATTTTAAAAAAAAAAAATGCGTGCACACACACACACACACACACACACACATACAGAAATTGTATATACATCCTTTTTCCAAAAACGCTGGGGTTTTCATTAGTTAGCTTTAGATTCCACACAGTGAACGAGGTATTGTGGTAAATGTTGCCAGTCAAGAGTAAATTCGCCAAAGACTCCATTTTTACTTTAGTTACAAAGACCATGCAACACTCCCCTCCCCAGATTTTATAGAGCCTTGTGCCTAAATTTGTTTTGTCTTTTGGAGATTTTACTTTAAAAATTTTTTTAATATTATATTGGATTTTTTTTAATTGTAATTTTTTCTTTAAACGAAATAAATTAAATACGAAGATCAAAGTGTAGTATCAGTTCCGGCAGATACTGCAAGCAAAGACCATATGTGGGGCAATCCCACATATAAGACATCGGTCAATGTAGGGGTAACCCTTCATACCAATTGTCACTATCCAGCTCCTCTACATCCCGAGGAGTTGGTCCCCATTTCCTCTTCACTCGTCACATTAAAAATCGGCCTTGTGCCTAATTTGCTCGGTGGGGGAGCAAATAAATACCCTTTTCTTGGCCTTTTGGCCAAGAGCAAAGTGTAGTATCTGTTCCGGCAGATACTGAAAGCAAAAGACCATATGTGGGAGGAAACCCCACATATAAGACCTTGGTCGATTTAGGGGAAACCCTTCATACCAATTGTCACTATCCAGCTCCCCTACATCCCGAGGAGTTGGTCCCCATTTCCTCTTCACTCGTCACATTTAAAATCTACCTTGTGCCTAATTTTCTCGGTGGGGGAGCAAATAAATACCCTTTTTCTTGGCCTTTTGGTCAAGATCAAAGTGTAGTATCTGTCTTACTACATGCTGTACTTATTGTCATATAAAGTTGAGGATCGCTCTTCTATATTAATTTAATGTAAAATGATCACCCACTGTACAACCAGTCAGTCTCAAAGCCATTCAAGTCATTCTCCAGATCATTCAAGTTGTTTTTGAAGGATTCCAGTTATTCTTTAAGCATTCAAGTCATTCTTAAGGTCATTCAATTCATCCTTAAGTTCATTAAAGTCATTCTAAGTCATTTACTTTTTATTTATTTAAGTCATTTCAGCCCATTTTTCGGTCATTTTAGTTTGTCTTTAAGAATTTCATGTCAATCCTACATTCACGCATTCATTCATTACACAAGAGCACGCGACTAATGGCTATCGGCCTTGTTACCATGCAATTAAAGATACGAAGCTGTTCAATTTTATAGGAGAATAATTTTCTGTACAAGTTTGTGAAAAAGTGACTAACGATTTTTCTCTTTCTACTCTATACTAATAATAAAAGTGGTGTGAATAATTCTCGAACGTGGATGTATGTTTTTTATCTCTACGTGACTTATACATACCTCATATTTGCCATTTATTGCTATTTTTGTTAAAATAAAAATGCAATTGCGTAAAGTACTAAAAATAACATTTCTTTCTGGCATCCGATTAATTTCTTATGGACGTCTGCAGTTGTTTGTCTAACATTAATAAATTTATATGTTTTCCATATAACATCTAGTTTCTTTTCTTTTGTTTTTATTTTTCTTTTGTTTTTGTTTCAAACACGTGAAGGTTGCCTACATCCTAAGTGAAAATGTTTCTGTAGAATGAACAGGAGTCCAACTTGATACCCAGGTTGTCAGTCCGTGTCGTTAAGGTTAGTCACCACCATCTCCCTGGCAACATTTAAGCTGTCGACTTAAAAGTCGGTTCTGGCATAAAATTTACAATTCTTCAAGCTGTATAACAGCGTGGGGGATTTCTTTGATCCTCACAAATTGTTCGTCGTCGTTTCCGTCGGCAGAAACAGGAGTTCGTCTATCTTGTTAACATGTTGAAATTGACTCGCAGTAATGTTGGCACTAGCATTCGTAGAAGTGTTGTTCTTTTCTTCTATTTCTTCTATTCTATAGAATTCTCATGGTTCGAAACAATAGAAACAATTAAAAAGAACAACAGTAATCTTTTTAAGAATTTACATCTAGATGAACCGCATTTTCACCTTACAACCGAATGAAATAAAGGAAGAAGTTCCTAAGGGGATTCTTAAAGTTTTTTTTTTTACAAGAGAGTCACCACTTATCAATGCCCGTACGTCACTCGAAGATAAGGTTTAATGACTTTACGATAGTTAGTGGGACAACAGTGTAGTAATCGTTAGTGGTGCAAATTGAGAATTTGATTATTTAAGGAGGCGGTGCAACAAGAATTGAAAGACGGCCATGTTGTAGTCAGCTGAAAATCTGACTAGTGGAACAAAGTTCCATAGGCTGGCAGTTCTACGAATAAAGCTTTTTTTTTCAAGGATTTTGTGTTTAGATTTAGGCAGATATAGGGTGTGGGAGAAATTGTTGATAGTGATTGTAGCTACACGAGTGCTTTTTTGCAAAAGTTTATCGGGGGTGGAGGGCATAGATTGAAGTCAAGACGGACACTTATCATGAAAATAACAGTAGAGCAGAAACAGGCTCGCAACGTCTCTTCTGTGAGAAAGAGGTTGCAAGGAAGAGAAAAGTACATCAACTACTAGGTTTCAAAGCCGGTTTTGAACTTTATCAAGGCAGGATAAGGTGCTTCTTGTAGCTCCTGCCCAGATGAGGCAACAGGAATCCAGTTTAGAACATATATGGCTCTTATGCAAGTAGAGGATTGCACCCCAACCCCGTTGATGATGGTCGGAATAAAGGACACGCATCTGCTCAGGACCTTATTTGTATTCGCCAAAACTCATTGGAACCAGGCCTTTGTTTTTCTACTCTCGAGCGATTTTTATCATTAAAAACTATTTTCGTCAATTCTTAACTAGTGACTCGCTTGTATCGGTGAATGGGGTAACACAAATTACATAACATTGCGTCATCAAATGGAGATTGGTGTGCGTTCAATTAGCTGCGGCGCTTCGTGTGGCTCATTGCGTCATATTACCCACTTGCATCCACTGTTGCGTTGGAATAATTCTAAAGATCTAAACAGCTACTTACATCGAACTGTATCCAAAGTCACAATAACAACATAAAAAATAGATGACTTTTCATACAGACATTTCGTTGTTTGAACGTGATTGGCCATAAAATGGCGACATTAGAGAAACAAATGTGAAAAAAAAAAACGGTGATACGTCTTCCGGTTTTGCTCATTGATTATTCATGTACTTAGCAGACATCTGCCTCTGTGCATCGATTATAGATTCGCAGAAATATCACACAGACATGCAATTGTATTTATCAGATCGGTGCAAAAGTTTTTACCGGGTTGAAGAAGGGACATACTAAACCATTGTAATTTATTTTATGCAAATTTTTATTACTTAAACATATTACCACCATAATTAGTTTATAACTTTTTCTTTCAGATTATTAAAGCATCATGTATATTTTTCTGCAACATTTTCATCCATGTTGACCTGAAGACGACATTCTTTAGTCAACAGGAATGGAGTCATTTTTCATCATGATAATACCCGCCCACACTCAGCAGATCTTCTAGGAGACATTGATCAGGAAATTTTGCCTCATCCTGCATATTTTTCTGACTTAGCTTCCTCAGATTATCATTGAAACAATCCTCGTCCACTAGATATCAAATACGGTTTTGTGTCCTGCCAAGGCAGTAATAGGTACTCTTAGCAGCCCCTCCCTAAATGTGGCAGTTATACTCCATTTTAGGATGTAGTTAGGTATTGTATAGGTAGAAAATTTAGTCGGGAGTGAGATACGCTCTGGAGCGGTAGAATGATCCAACCATCTTCCCAGCAACTTTAGCAATGGATCTATGTAAGTCCAGCATTGGGGATCAGAGTGCAGGAGATCAAAGGATTCGTTCATTGTTCAGTTGACAGATTTTTGACTTTGAGTTTCATTTTTTAACACATTTACGGATGCCCATCATTTTCACATTTGTGTGCAGTATTAGTCTTTGAATTAATAGGAAAATTGATAATTATAAATTTAAAAACATATGAAATTATAAATGAAACATACATAAAAGCAAATAATATGTGAAAATATAAATGGAGGATTGTGAAAGATTTACTGGGGATTGAACTCAAATCCAAATTTTATTCAAAGGTAGAAGAACGTTTTATAACTGATTCAACTCTTTTGTAACAATATTCAACTTTTTGACAAAAATTATTAAAAGTTCATGTGGGATTCGGAAGGGATAATTATGATCACTATAATAACAATAATAGTAGGAGCACTAGGAACACTTCTTACAAACCTGAAAAAAGCTAAAGAGAAATCGGAATCAAACGGAGAATAGGCGCTATATCCCTTTCAATGGCAAATGACTTTTGTGATAAGGCAAATTCATTTGCAAAGGTTACTGAAAGAAATGGAGACTACTGAAAATCTGAGGAGATTTGTTTGCATCCAGACTCTGGGAACATCATCGGTTGTTATAAGAGAGCAGTTTCTGATGATAACCCCTGTGCGAACGTCTGGTGAGATGATGATGATGATGATGATGATGATGATGATGATGATGATGATGATGATGATGATGATTGCATTGCTAGTTACACGAATGCGAAAACTGGAGGGTTAGGAATCATCCAACCAAGTGCACATGAGAATGCTAGGCAAACATGACACCTGCATAAAATCAACAGAATTGAAAGATAAAATAGGAAACAAAACACATAAGGAGAACAAGAAAATTCCTGGAAACGAAATTATATTGCAGGAACCTAAGAAAAGGAATAAACACATAGGAAGTATCGATAGTAAGATACACTGGGTCGTCTATAGTTAGATAAAAGAAGAACTGACACATCTCGACCAGAAGACCAGGAAACTTATGACCATGCACTATGTACTACACCCAAATTATGATGCTAACTGATTTTACTTGAAAAGTGCGAGGATGGATTAAAACATCAAACAAGACAGAGAGGCAAGAGATAAAACAAGAAAAGAAAAATGTGAAGAGAAAGTCTCACGAAAACGTTTGGACATGGCTGAGAAAAGAACACCTAAGCAGAGAAACTGATTCACAACTAATAGCCGAACTTCATTAATGGCATCTTAGTTTAAATGAAAAAAATGTAAGTGATAAAAAGATTAAAAGACTCTAAAAATTAATGGAAATAAGTTTACATTTAAAGAGAAATGAATGTTTATTACATTCTTGAATATTTATGTCATTATTTAAAAATATCTTCATTGTAACATTTTTTCATGCCGGAATAATTATTTTCCAAAAGGCAAAAATCGCTTGTCAAAATCAAATATCAAACTTTCATGTACATTGCTATTTAACATGATATATCAGAGAGACAATTTATATATTCGATTATTTCTTGAGTGAAATATTAAAATAAAATAATCTTATCTTAATAGTTGTTGTTTCACAACGTTTCGGCCTACTAATTCTTTGGCCTTCGTTAGGTGGTTAACCACGACAGGATAGGAGTGTTAAGTCTCCTAACTGTATCCTCAGTAATTACTGCCTTCCATAGTTGTCGTCTTACCACGATTTAGCTAACTAATCTTCTAGGATTGAAACCGCTATCTTAAGACAATTCTCACCTGGAACCGTAGAGAGTTGACGCCTCTATCCTCTGCGCTACTGGCTCAGAAGATAAGGATAACAGTCCGCAAATAAAAATACAAATTACTCATCTCAACAAATTCCAATAATAAACTAAGATAATCTTAAATAAGAAGTAAAAAATAGGTCAAGTGTGACCTAGACAAAAGCGTAGTTTCCTTTTCAGACAGACAGACACAAGCATTCCATTATGATATGTATATATATGTCTATATATATATATATATATATATATATATATATATATATATATATATGCAAGCGGTCATATATCAAGCGATGTTTTCTTTACACCATTTTGTTTAATTTAATTCTCATCGGTTTCCTACTTTCCATATTCCTGGCAGACCATAAATCAACTGTCCGTTCTCCATTTTCCTAACACCTATCTCCGAAACAACGCAGGCAATTCTGTATTTATGTGAAATCAGATGTTAACATAATCATATAATTATTATTATCTTTCTAAAATATGGCGTCTTCCCAATCATTCACTCGTGTTGTAATTCTAACGTCCATCCTTATTTTGATGCACTAACCATACGTCAGTTAATTATATGCTTTGCTTTTCATTCACTCGATCCCAATTCCGTTTCTTGGGATGTCGCATATTTAAATATGCTTTCTTTTTTAAAGCGCGCCTGCGTTTTACCGCACGTGTGCACACGCAACAAATATACGCGCATACACTATAACCGTACTTTTAAATATGTGGTGAAGACACTCGCAGTTATCTTTCCTTAGCTGCTTATATTTTATCTTTCTCTGTTTGAATATTTGCCATAGCAACATAGCAAAAACTATCAATGAAGTGAGCAAACATGTTGGTTGGAAAATACAGCTTACCTTGTAAAACATTATATAATCAAGTTTATTGGCCGTTTTAACTTGCTGTGTTTAATTCCGGTTTGCAGATATTGTAGAGTTATCAAGAAAGAATACGCATTACTTAGGGTCCTACCTCGTAGACTTGTATATTATAAAGTTTACCAGCTTTTTTCACTTGTGGAACAATCCATTTCGGTCTCTAGATATTGCTGGATCATCAGGAGAGAATATGCACAGTTTCGGGGCCTACCTATTTTGATATTTTATTTTCGTACTTGACATTTATAAAATGCAAATGTGTTTTACTTTTAATTCATTCATTTTATTAATATTGAGGTTTAACTAGGCTCGGAGTGTCTAGTCCACTTATGATATAAGCAACATTTTATCTGCTTGTATATCTGACTGTATTTTGAACTTTTTAAGGAAGATAATTGCATGAAACTTCCGCTGATGTTGTGAAGAACAGATACTACAATTTGATCTAGCCAAAAGGCTAAGAAGTATACTTTTTCAAATAAATTATTTTACTTTTGATTTATTAATACAAATAAGTTTCTTGGGTCTGCGTTCTTGTCTTACATATATAAAAAGAAAATACGTTTTATTCATTATTTATTCATGCATATAATATTGTGAAGTCAGCGTTCGCGCTTGACATTTATAAAAGTGAAATACGTATTATTTAGACTCTTCGGGCTACTGTTCTCATATTGAATGTCATTTTAACAATGTTCCGGTCGGTGTAATCTCCGACCTTCTTCACGAAAATCTTTCTATCGAATTCGGAAATCTGCGCAGAACGGAACCCTTCATTTAATTCACGGAGATAGCATGGCAACCATGACTGGATAGAAGTCCTAAGTAATTCGCCATTGTACTTTCGGTTGCCCACACTTATTATGGAACATTTCATTTTCAAGAGTTGTCACATTTACAACTGAAATTTCCCAAGGACTCTAATCGCTATATCACGGGTCTTTGAGAAGTTTGATAGAAAGATTCCCGAGTTCGACAAGATACGCCTAAAGAAGATCAGAAGTTATATCGACCAAAACGTTGTGAAATCAAAATTTTAGAAACGTAAAAAGTTATTACGTTTTACTCTGAATTTATTTCAAGTTTATCTCGGCTCAGAGTTTATTATATAAAGAGCAGTTCTCTGTGCCAGTATGTGTGTATATTAAGCTTAAAGTTCAAAATAACAAATAAAAAGGCACAGAGTTGGCATATTCTTGATCGGCGTTACCCTGGATGAATAATATCTAAAAATTAGAAAATAATCATTGATTCTTTTACCTCAAACTGATGCATATTTCATCAGAGTGAGTCTGTTGTCAGCCATTTTTTGTACTAAAAGAAGAAACTCTGCTTTTTTAAAAATTAGTTACTTCTCTTATGCTGACTTATTCCTCGGGGAATCTATATAAATGAGAGTTTCTTTGTGTATGTGTAGGGAAAATTGTATGGATTGCAAAAATAACTTACTTCAGAACCACACACACGTGTCTGCGCATAAGATTCTCTGAAGTAAGTCATTTTGTCCTTTAGATATCACATTCCATAAGCGATGTTTTTGATGAAAGAGACAGAATTGTTGTTTTCTGGGCTGGAATCTATCTACTTAACACTTTTCGCGGGCTAGCTTTTGATCTTGAAGTGTTGTTTAGCTCCTTACATCAAGTGGCTTCATGTTTTGTCGATTTCCATATAAAAAAAAAGGTTGAACGCAAATCTGCTAATCCGTATCATTCTTTCATACACGAGCCAGTATGCCACAGGTTGCATTTACAAATTCTGTTTTGTGTTTTACAATTTTACCGTTCTGGGACGAAAACTACAGGAAATAGTTTTTTTTGTTTTGTTTTGTTTTTTTTCAACCAGTCTGTAAGAATTACAAAAATACACCTTGCGTCAATCTGAAAAAAAAAGCACTAAAGTACAAAACGTCCAATATGCCAGTTTGCATGATGAATGGTTTCATGCTCGGCTGATTATGGTCGCATACTATAAGCAAAGGCAATGAACTCGGTGCGAGTAACATTCTTTGTGTCTGTTTGCGCATTTCGCTTTACTATCGGCAAAACTACTTAAGATATTTTCCCCTTAATTACAAAAAGGCCACAGGGTGCACAATACGACACACCCTCTTACCCCGAATTTTGGTCTAAAATAAATGCTCGTGCCAAGGTTCGTTCCTTAGCTGAAGAGAATCGTGCAGTATTCTTTCATCTTCACAATTTTGAGTGATGCCCTTAATTCACGCCTATGTCCTAGGTTTTCGGTTGTAGGTTCTTACTACTTAGTCTGAAATTCTAAGACAACATGTAATGGAATACGTCTATGGAAGATACTGCCACATCTACAGCAAAGAAGGGGTCTTCCTTCTAATGTACGAGAAAAAGTATTACATATTTCAGTATTATATACCTCTATAAAGTCACAATTCCCCTGCGCATGTAGTATTGTTGCCATATCTGAGCAAATGTATCAACTGCTAATCCATTTATCTTGAACAGGGTGCCAAAAGAGTTTCTAATCTAACAGTCCGCACTGCTTTTTAAGCTTCATTCCCTGTCACATCGCCGCATTCCTAAGCTTGTTTTACTAGTACTTCTCCGGAATGTGCTCTGATGAACTTATTGCACTTGTAACCTCTCAAAGAAACTATTCTGGATCGACCAGACTAGCGTTAAAATCCCACATTGTACTTTACAGGAAACCAAATACTGGAAAACGTTTCCTCCCTACAATAGCTAACCTTTGGAATTCGTTCCCTGATTCTTGTTTTCTTGATGTTACCAACATGCAGAAATGTAAATGTCATATGAACAAACACCTTGCCGCACAACTTCCGACCAAAATTATTAAATCATTTCTTTCTGATAGGTTCATAAGAGTAGTAGTTGAGGGGCAAAAATCAGAAGCTCACAGTATTAATGCCGGTGTCCCTCAGGGATCCATCCTGGGCCCAACTCTTTTCCTGATCTACATTAATGATCTTCCAAATCATATCCTTACATCATTTGTAGACATTTATGCTGACGACACTACCATTTATGGTACCACATCTAAGACAGTAAACGACCAAGTTCTCTCCAATTCTCTCTCCTCTGATCTTGAGCACGTAGTACAATGGGGAAAGGAGTGGCTGGTTACTTTTAATGCATCTAAAACCAAGCTTCTCTCTTTACATCATCAACATTCTAATTCACATTTGTCATCAATTGAAATGAATGGCTCTCGTCTTCAGGAGGCGTCAAGTTTTGACAAGCTTCTGGGCTTGACCATTACTCCTGATCTTAAATGGAACACGTATATCAAATCTGTTGCCAAGGCCGCTGGAAAAATGGTGGGATCTTTCTATCGATCCAGTAGATATCTCACTGCTGATGCTATTCTCTATCTATATAAGAGCCAGGTACGTCCAAGGATGGAATACTGTTGCCACATCTGGGCAGGAGCTGCTAGAAAGGACTTGTCCTGCCTTGATAGAGTTCAAAATAGACTTCGTAGCCTCGTAGGAGATGTCCTTTTCTCCTCGTTGCAACCTCTATCTCACAGAAGAGATGTTGCGAGTTTGTCTCTGATGTATCGTTACTTTCATGGAAAGTGTTCAACTGAGCTTCAATCTATGGTCCCCCCTCGCCAAACTTTCACAAGAAACACTCGTCTAGCTGTAAACACTATCAATAATTTCCCCCACTCTTTATCTGTGCCTAAACCTAAACGTAGATTCCATGAACAAAGCTTCTTTCTTAGAACTGCACGCCTGTGGAATTGTCTTCCGTTTTCCTGCTTTCCGGCTGACTACAATATGGTTGTGTTCAAGTCTAAAGTAAATAAGTTCTTAATGAGCCGTTCCATATAAGTTATTAAATTTACCAAATTTTCATTACTAATGATTACTATATTGACCAATTTCTACTGTACACTCTTTAACCCTTATCCTTGAGTGGCCTCTGGGCCTTGATAATGTGGTGATGCCTTTGTAAAAAAAAAAAAAAAAAAAAAAAAAAAAAAGATTGATCCCTATAAATCTGGCCCCCGTCAAAATGACAATATAATTGTTTTAGATTTTATATGTAAAAACAAAGTTTTCCCTGAAAACACAAAGCGACAAAACCAAAGAACATGGTTAATTGCACTGGTAATTATATTTACGTACAAAAATATAATCACACGCGCTATTTAGTATCAAAGCTGAAAAAGCTGTGAATATTTTATGCTGTAGGATTAAATAAATTTAGCGATGAACGTGTCGGGTATCTATTTTCCGCAAACAAAATAGCCATTTTAAATGTTATCAAGAAGTTTCATCGGATATCTCTCTGGGTTTACAGGCCAAGAGCAAGTTCAAAGCGTTTCCTCGAATAATGGTGATTAAAGGAGCTTCTAGAACTAAGTCCATCGACAATGTTTCCTGATGCGGTTTGTTATTAATTTACCTAAGCTATTAAATATGAAAGATGTTTTGATTGGCTGGACCAATCGATTCACTCGTATCCATAACAGTTAGAGTCCTAATTTTTCGAGAAACCATTTAATTATTTGTGATCCTTCGCTGATGTTGTTGTTTAGTATCATTTATTTGTTAATTTCTTATTTTTATTTTCTATCTTTTTTTTACACAGTGATCACCACTTATCAAGGTCCGGAAGCCACTCAGGGATAAGGGTTATTGCAAGTACATTACATTAGTGTGGAGATTTGATGAAGTGTTTACTTAAGGGGTGGTTCATTAGGAATTTGTTACCGTTGGACTTGAAGACATCCAAGTTGTAGTCCAGTGGGAAGCAGGCAGACGGAACAGAGTTCCACAGGCGTGCAGTTCTAAGAAAGAAGCTTTGTTCATGGAATCCACGTTTTGATTTAGGCGCAGATAAAGAGTGAAGAAAAATTTTTCACAGTGGATTCAGCTAGACGGGTGTTTTTCGTGAAAGATTGGCGAGGGGGGGCAGAGATTGGAGTCCAGACGAGCACCTGCCATGGAAATAACGATAAAACAAGGATAGGCTCGCAAATTAATCAGATTGTTCTGTTGTTGGTATATGTTTCCCTAATATCTTTCTAGTTAGAGTACTTTCTAGAAAGACATCGGGTACTTACGGGAGGGACTGTATTAAGATTTTCAACACTCGTAATATATTATATCCAAAATTACAATTTAATTATTGAAAAAAAAAATACAATAGCGTAAAATACTAAAAGAAACTTAACATTAAAATCCACCAGAATGCATTTTCGTTTATTCATAAACAAGTAAACTGTTTTAATATCCAGTAAATAATTATGAAGTCTCCCTTTTACATGTTTTATAATCGTGGGCAGTAAAAAAAAAAAAAAAAAAAATAATAATAATAATAATAATAATAATAATAATAATAATAATAATAATAATAATAATAAAGAACATCCATTGAATAATTTCGTATGAATGAGATATCTCTATCGTTGGTATTGGTTTTTCTAATATATTTCTCGTTAAAATCCTTTCGAGAAACACATCGAGTACTTACGTGCAGGTTGCCAGCATCATAAGTGAAAATGTTTCGGTGAAACAAGCTAGATTTTAACACCAGGCTTGTCAATCCGTGTTTTACGTTATGCTAACATGAACGGCACCCATATAAACGGGGTATACGTTTCGTGTTTGTTTGTGACGTGTCCTAAATGTGTTACTAAATGTCTATTAGTGGTTCTTCACTTTCTGAACCCGTTGTTATTTTGTTGTGTGGTATTTGATCGTTTAATGTTCATATGCGTGCGTATGTGTGTCATATGTGTATCTTCGACATACCTTTATCTTCTCTGATCACTGAACCTGGTCCATCCTAACATCATCTTGTTCTTGGAGGGGGCTGGGATCTTTTGGACGAAACACATTGACTCCAAGACGATAATTGGTTTTCATATTAGTTTTTATTTTACTTTCCAGGATGTCGCGCAGGTGAAAATGGAAAGTGGGTTTCTTTGCTTGTGGTCTTAACAGTCTACATTGGAAGGGAAGAGAGACAACCGTAAAGCTCAACCGCTCTGTTTCCAACTTCTCGATAATCTCCAGTTAACCTGATCACGTGACTTACACGTAGATCCGATCAGCTGACCAGACCTTTCGGTAAACTTGTCTACGATCTAGCTTTTCATATTTTCACAGGTTTTATGAAAACATCATCATATCCATCTCTTGTCTACCTCTCCAATTAGATAGACAGATCGAGATGGACAGATAGCTAGATCGATAGATAGATAATTTATTCTGTTCTACCTATTTCATAACACGTGTTGTTAACCCCTTATTCACTGTCGCTTCCTGACAATGAATATGGTGAAGACACAGTTGGATTTAGATACATAGCTAAACAGTTTTTTGAAGACAAATATAAACGGAGAGTCGGAATAGAAGGAGAGAACATCAGATATAGGTACTAAGCAAATAATATATTAAGGACGAAATTACAATAAGAATGAACACACGCTGTCAGGGTCATAGAGAGAGAAAATGACTAAGTAAATGTTACTTACTTTATGTTGCGTTTTTCTAAGAGTCTATGCGACTGCTATCAGAAGACGTAACCTAAAAGCAACGTTTGTTAAAGTTTTGAAAGACATGCTACAAAGAGGAACTGTTTTGAAGGACGAGCAAGTGAGCAGTTAATGTTTTGTTTTAAATTCCGTTGGGTTAGATATCTCAGGTAAATCTAGAAAGACCACCGTATTGTTTTAAAATAATAGTGACGGCTGCATTTTAAGAATGTACGATAACCGACAAGAATGTTGAGATTAAACATTGTAAAAGAAACAACTTATTCATATATAAACGAATTTATAGAGATTTTAAAGATACTGTTAAATATTGTACTCCCAGAAAACGCTGGATTACCCGATGAATCGAAGAAACAAACAAAATGTGGGCTGCAGTATTTTACAAGTAAAATGTTATCGATTAGGAAAAGAATATTTCCTAATCGATAACATTGTTTTACATTCAGCATGTGTTATGGTACATCCTTAAAATGCAGCCATCACTATTATTTTAAAAGAATACAGTGGTCTCTCTAGATTTACCTTCGATAGAGAAAAATATTATTGAGATGGGATAGGTATTTAAAACAAAATATGCTGATATTTATATAATGAATATTGGAATTTACTGAAAATTTGTGTAATAAGAGATTTTGGAATGTAAGTTACATAAACAAAAGTTAAGGTAATTAACAATAACAAGAATGATCTAAACAACCTCGTTCTGTGACGTCAGTTTTACGAACTAATAAATGATTTATCGTCTATTGACAACACAGATGAGGCAGTTGGATAGTTAGAGTTGGTCAATGACCAGGGCCCAGTAGAGTCTGACTGGAGATTGGTTTGGGAGAGGTTTTTGGTCTCTACTGTCCATGGAAGCATTCCAATGGGCACACTAAATGTTATAGGAACAAAACAAAGGGAATCAGAACGTCATGTAAATAAATGTTATATATGAAAATATAACTCAGCGTATGCTTTTTCTTTCAAAGGGGAAGTGTTTTATTTCAAAGACCCTTCAGAATCAAAATGACTCAGTGGAAGAAGGTATGTGTCCTTTTGTCTGGTGTGTCACAGACAAAGATGTTATTCGTCCTTTTGTTAAAAGAACTGTCCATTGCATGTTATTGTCCCATTTATGAACTACATATATATATATATATATATATATATATATATATTCACGCATATACAATTACATCCACTGGACGATATGAGTCGGTACATACACACATGCATTTCTTTTTATAAACATCGTCATCTTCGTCTCTTAGTTTATTCTCATAGTCATCACTTCTTTTGTCGTTTAATTTATTGTTATCGTTCTTATAGTTATCATCATCATCATCATCATCATCGTTGCCGTCGCTGTTGTTGTGTTCTTAATCATCATTGGTCTTTATACTCACTTTTGTCTGCGTTTGGTGTCAGCTTGGTTTTATCGTCACTATTACTATAAGTATCATCTTTGTTTCTACTGTCATCTCCATCATTCAATTTAGTCCAATATAATTACAGTCAACACAGACCAATTCATTTTCATCACCATAACCGTCATCATCATTGTAATTATCATACTCACTATTTTCAATGTCGTTATCTTTATCGCCGTTACTATAATAATCGCCGCCGTTGCAGTCGAGTAATTTAATTAGATAATCATCGTCGTCGCTATAACTATCATCGTCGCCCAACATTTTCCTAGCTAAGGTATCACGTTGCTTGTCGCAAGGTCGGTTCTTACAGCTCTGAAAATATTAGGGGTCTTATTTCTTAATGGGAGTAGTAATAACAATGGTGGTAGTGGAGTAGTATAGGTAGTAGTGGTGATAACAGTAGCAGTAGCAATAATAGTATTTATAACGTTGACCCTCTGTCGATCTCCTTCGTTATTAGAGTAGACCAATTGTTTCTCCTCTTCGGTAGAGAGCTTGTTATTTTAATATTCGGCCATATCGACATAATAGAAGAATGTTGATGTCATCTTCAATACCAGATTTTTGTTGCTGTTGATTTACTTTTAAACTACTGCTAGTGTGGTCAGTTGTTTACTTAAGGGTTATATGGCAGTGTGCAAATGCCGAGGGATTTTCCTTCCTAATCTTTTTTCCATATCATCATAACTAAGGGCTGTGCGTGCTATTTCGAGGGGGGAGTCGGTAGATCAGGGAGCTGATATAATCATTTTTCAACAACTATTCTATATTGTTTCGACAATTCATTTAATTCCTTAATGCTAGTAGCCTGTTTCATTTTTAGTTTAGTTAATTCTATTTGAACAAATATTTCAGGGTCACCCGGTGCTTAATTTCGACATGGTGAGACTCTGGTAAGTTTTCTTCTAAGGTTTGCAGTACTATATTGTCGACCTAGTAGTTTTCTACGAAGTACTCAGTCACTAATTAAACTAGTTTATATTTCCTCAGAGTTGATCTAACCTCTAATTTATAATGTCTACCGACGGCTAAAATGTCAACTTTAATTAACTTACACAAGCCCTCGGGAGCGGGGTATCTAAGAATGTATTTATGCGTGTTATTTTAGATTTAGGGTTTCTTTTATCTCATACTTGTGTTCGTCTATGGGTCTTATAAAAGGAAAAATAATTCCGGGCGGTTAGCCCCCACTTTTGTTACTAGAGCGACTCCTTTAGAAGTACTGTTCGTGACAATTATATAAAAAGAATAAAATTAAAGTAAAAAGTTCGTTGGGGTTCGATATATAAGAACGCTAGGGAAAGGTGAAAAGTCTCTCAAACCTGCGAATTGTGAAGTAAATAGACGAAAACACAATAAAAAGGAATGCAGAAAATCAAATACGAATTTAAAAATTCCGAAACTAGGAGTAAAAGAAAGGTAAAAAAAAAATCAGACAGAGCAAAAAACTTATGACAACCGGAAAATCCAGCAGTATCTAAATATGCCGACAGAAGATATATCAATGGCTCAAAAAGAAATAAAACAAAAATAATAGTTCGTCGGTATATGGGTATAAGAGAGAGGGAGAAAGAAAGAAAGGAGGGGATAAACTCACAGTTCCGTTCTTTTTATGTGTGTGGGGTTTTAACTATTCATTCTTTCTTCGATGTCGGTTGTGCCCCATTTTATTCGATTCGTTCTCTTCGCAATTTCTTTTATTTTTTGCTATCTAATGTTGCAGCAAGTTTGCGTTGATAAATTTCACCTCTTCTTCTCGTCTGTCACAGTATCCGGACATAGAAATTCGTTGTTCATCGCTCAGCATTATTGTTGCTAGCCAAAACATATTTTTCATTTATTTCTTCGTATTCTTTCTCCTTCTTTTTACTTCGCATCAATTGTTCGCCTCATCTGGAGATACAGTGAAACTTTTGCCATTTTCTTCCTCGGCCTGTCCTTTGCTCTACTATTGTCGTCTGCCCACTGCCTCTAACCGTCCTCCATTTTCTTCTTCTTCTTCTTCTTCTTCTTCTTCTCGGTGCATATTTTTACGCGTGTGCTACCTAATGTATTCCTCCTCTTCCTCTCTATGTAGATTCTCTCTCTTTTTACATTTTTTTTTCACGCACGCATGTCTTCACTTTCTATTTTAAACGTCTCTTCTTTATAGATTCTCTCTCTTTTTTTCTCTCTTATATTATTTCACGTCGAGGGCAAGTCAAGCAACATAATAAGATTTGGTTTAAAATTAAATTAAAAGTTCCCTTTATTTATTTAATATTATTTTAAATACATAACTCGATTTCGGGATTATGTGACATATTATTATTATTATTATTATTATTATTATTATTATTATTATTATTGTTGGTGGTGGTGGTAAAGAAAAGAATTTTTATCATTTATCATCTATTATATAAAAGGAACTTTGTGTGTGAATGTGTATGTGTGTGTGAATATGTATGTGTGTGTGAGTGTTCTTTCCTTATGGACTCGGAAAGGGTTGGACTAATTTTTTAAATTTCACACAAAGATACTTGATGTGGCTGGGAGTGTTCTTACGTAAGTTTTGTATCGTAATGCGTTTGATAAGTATCGATAATCGAAAAAAAATCCGATTAAAGAAAGCAGTCCGTTCAGAGCACGGTTGAACCATGATACTTGACTTGTGTACGTTTAACTTTAATTCAGGTGATTGCGTAAAAATAATTTCATAAAATCAGGAGTTGATTTTTTAGAAGACAGGAGCACATTGTTTCTGTTCAGAGCACAATTTAACCATGATACTTGATTTTTGCATTTTAAACATTAAGCGAAACCATTATTTACAGATTATTTTATAAACACAACAGTAGATTCTCTACAGTGCAATGTAGGCTACAATGTATTGTGAACTAAATCACTGACAGAAGGCATATGAAGGCTTCTCTCGGTACACTTCGGGGTAGTCCTTAACCAAAGCAGATAATCAATGGATTTGATTTTAAAATGTGTGACTTCACCGATTTCGATGACAATAAACGTATAGGAGGGTGGAGGGTGGAATATTTTTTATTCCCTCCCCCATTCAATCCTGGACAACGGCAGGTCTCCCTACAAGTTCTCGTATAGAAGTAAAGAGACATTTTCTTCTATTCTATTTACATGTTTTTGTGAAGTCATCCATTCTCCATGTGATCACGGAAACATTAAGAAATAGTAGAGCTTAGTCGAAACAAAATATAGTGAGGAGGCGCGATAAATATATAGACAGCTAAGAGAAAGTTGTGCGACTTGTAAGATTTATTATAGATTACGTCTAATTGGAACAGTTAAAATATTTTTTAATGGAAATCGAAACAAAGTGTGAAGTCACTTGAAATGCTGATGGCACCCAAATACTTTTTATGTTTACTTTTGAAATCACGCCTCTATAATAATATATACGAAATCTGGACAAATTAAAATATCATATTTAAGTGTATTTTACAACCGGGCAAAGCCTGGCGCTACCCCTCCCCCGCCCGCGCTAGCAATAGATAAATAGATAGATATAGAAATTGTCTTTTATAGACAATACATCTTGCACCAAATTGTTAAGTGTGGTAGTTCAGGACGTCTAATATGCCATTTTGTATGATAAATTGGTTAGCGCTCGACTGCTTATGGTGGCGTATTGCGGGCAAACTCATCGTTTTTCGTTCAAAAGTTAAGAAAAGCACATGGCAGAGAATAAAGTAAAGACTGGTCCAGTCATGTGGTAAGATTCGATAGCTTTCGTGAAGCAAAAGAAAAAGAGAAAGAAAGTAACCATTTCTAAGTCAGAAGAGGAAGACACGTGAGAAAATACGTTAAAGAGAATACTTACGGCCAACAGAACAACTATCTACTTTAGTATGCGCTAAGCTTAACTGTTACATCACAGTAATAATTGTGTTGCACGTAGTATATCCGTTAGATTAACGCTAGATTTTGTACTAGAATTGAGCTA
The DNA here is from genome assembly GCF_053919585.1 of Euprymna scolopes. Lineage (NCBI taxonomy): Eukaryota > Metazoa > Mollusca > Cephalopoda > Sepiida > Sepiolidae > Euprymna > Euprymna scolopes. The sequence continues at coordinate 24,780,620 of NC_136482.1, forward strand.
GCTTGGTGGCGAGACGACTATTATTGGAGATCAGCCGTAGTACATAACATCAACGAGAAGTAAGTGATAAACGGCTTCGTTTTATTCATTTTCAAAAATTCGTGCACAAACATCTACTTATATATTAAAGGCACTTTATCTTTGTGTGTGAGTTTTTTCCCTATAGACTCCAAAACTGCTAGATCGACATTTTTAATTACACACAAGTGCACTTGATGTGTCTAGGAGTGTTCTTAGATGACTTTTGTATCGAAATGCATCCGATAAGTATAAAAAAAATCGATAATCTAAAAAAAAGAAAAATACGATTAAAGAAAAAACTGGTCGATTTTTAAAAAGAAATGCTTTTAGGAAGTTTTGTTAACGCACAAGCAAAACGATCTAGCGTATAAAATCAACAGTAATTTCTTTCATGAGACAGTAACGCGTTCGAAGTGAATGTTTCTGTTTAGACAACAATTTAATCATCATACTTAACTTGTGCATTTTAAACCTCAATTCAAGCCATTATATAAAATAATCTTATTCAATCAACCGTAGGTTCTCTACAGTGCAATGTAAATTACAATGTATTGTGGACTAAATCACTGCGGGAAAGCATGTGAATCTTCCGGTTTACCGAGATGCGTCCCCGACTAGAGCAGACTATCAATCAATTTGATTGAAAAATGGGCGATTTCAATGATTACGATGACAATAAAAGTATTGGACGTGTGGAGCATTCGTTGATGCTCATTCAATCCCAAGCACCGTCGGGTCTCCCGCTAGGTTTTATATTAAAAAAAAAACAATAGCTTTCGTAGATGAGATTAATAACAGACGTGAACATGAATATTATTATACTAAATTTCAGTTAACAAAGCTGCTTTTTCTTATATGCTTTAATAGCACAATGCATGTAATAGGTGGAGAAAAAAGACGCGGGGTTATATTGATACAAATTTTAATATAAAATATTACACACAATTTTACTGCCGTTTTTATGGGAGGAAAAGAAATATAAGGAGATGGTTGGAGAGAGAGGAGATTGACGTTTTGATATGAAAATGGTCTGAGCAACACTGGTTAGCTTTGCTAGCATATTATATAAAGAACAAATGTTTGTATGTGTGTATGTGTAAGCCTTTTTTTATTATTATTTCAATTCAGTAAGTTTTAAGAGATCAAGGGAGCTAACTCCTCCTGGAGCTAACACTTGATTCCGTTATGATTTAAATTTATTTATCCGAGGGCTATTTTAAGAATTGACGCTGTTCTCTTTGTGGCTGCTATTTGTATTTCGTTACAGCTTGGTCTTCCAGGGATTGCTGCTAAATATTTCTGAAGATTTTTTTTCTATTAAGCCAGTTGCTCCTATCACAACCGGTATAATGTTTATGTGTATATGTTAATATGTCCAGCCAAAATCCAAAACTACTAAACAAAGATCTATCAATTTTTATTTCGGACTATTAGTCTCATCTTTATTAGTTGTTGTTTTTGGATCTTTTTATTGGTTCACAACGTTTCGGCCAACTACCTCTGGCCTTCGTCACATATAATGCTCATCTCAAAAAATGAATACCAATCGGTACGGACCCGACTATGGAAGATCAGATAATAAATAAACGTGGATTTATAAGATCAAAGAATCCAACCTTGATCGCCCTTCGGGGCCCGTGGCGCAGTTGATAGAGACGTTGAATCTCTATGGTTCCAGATGAACATTTCCTGAAGATAGCGGTTTCAATCCCACCCAAAGCGTGCCAGAGGTAATTAGTAAAAAAAAAATGTGGTGAGACGACAAATAACTACGGATGGCAGTGATGGCTGAGAATGCAGTTAGGAGATTCGAAGTTCCTATCCGTCGCGGTTACCACCTGACGAAGGTCAGAGGTAGTTGGCCGAAACGTTGTGAACCAATAAAAAGATCCAAAAACAACAACTAATAAAGATGAGACTAATAGTCCGAAATAAAAATTAACATATAATGCTCATCTCAAAAAATGAATTCCAATTAAGGAATAATATATATATATAAAGATCTATCAAGTTGGTATTGTTTTCATCGGCGTTGTCTCGGATGTATAATATCTAAAATTTAAAAAAATATATTTATTCTATAAGAGGGGTTAGCGTATCTTTGAAGTTTTCAACGTCATAATGTAGTAATTTTAAGATAAAGCAATAAAATTATGTAGTAATTTGTAAAAAAAACAAAAAAGTAGTCATTTTCCAAAATATTCCGTAGTCAGATTATTTTTCTTAAAATTATAATGGAAATGGTAAAGTCATAAGACCATCATCATAGAGCTTACCATCACTTTTGCGGAGAGGAGGTAAGTGTAGTACCTGTTCGTTGTCATGAGACCTTCCTCCATGTATGACCTTCTCCATTCTTGGGTAGTAAGGATAATGTATCTGTTCTGTTACTATCATCACAGGGATTACCATCACCTATTTTGAAGAGAGTGTAGTGTCATGATACCATCTTCCCAGGCATTATCTCTTCCTTTCTGGCATGGTAGAGATAATTTAGTATCTGTTCTGTGTTTTGATTCTCTATGTTGAATCTAACAGTAATTTTTGTACTTGACATTAGATATTTTATTCTATGTTGTAACAATATTTAGAAATTATCAAATACACATGAAATATTTCATTTCTATTTTAAAATCAACTCATTTCATTGATCCACTTCAAGAAGCAGGCATAATTTTACATCATATTATATTAGGTGCGGCCAATAAGGGTGGAACAAAGATAAGGGGACATAGGTTTGAAAGTCAGTTTATCATAATTTTTTGTAGGTTTCTAACTACTTATTGATTGTATTTGAAAAATTAAAGCATAAAGTTAGTTTGCAAAAAAAAAAATATTTGTATACATGAAAAAAGGTTATTCTGAAAAAATCTTTTCACGGCGACATTCGGAAATTTACGAGTTGAGATAAATTTGGAAGTTAAGTAAATTCAATGTCAAAATCCCTTGAAAAATAAGTATTAGTTTTCTGGGTCTATTTTAACGCTAATTAGTAAAGTTCAAATATATTAAATTAAATAGAAAACACATTGTTTGTACAAAAAAGAGCTTAATTAGCTCCCAAAAGCAAGAGATTCTGGCTTAGCTCAAACAAAATAAAACGAAGTCGTCTAAAAATGGATTCTACGGAAGCCCAAAATGTTAGAAAGTCAAAAGGCTGTCTGAAAATGACGTCAGGTAGTTAGAGGGAGGAGGGAAGTGCTAGTTTTTTTCTTTTTTTTTCAACCATGCATCTGTGCATTCCTATCGTGAACGTTTGTACAATTTTTACCATTTTTTAATTTAATTATTTTTCCTGCTTTTAAATTAAATATTTTCTTTTGTTTTTCAAGATTATATAACAATTACGTTACGCTGAAAGTTACACGTTCATTCTAGCAAGGGAAATGTTAGAATCTAACATAAAAATTACGCGAAATATGTCAGCTAAAAAAACATAGAAATATTTTTTGTAATTATAATTTTTTTGTGTGAAAATATTAAATAAACAATTTTTAATTCAATGATAATAACGGTTGTATGAGAAATTAATTTTTCTTCGTGTTGTATCAAATTCATTAATACGGGCTTTAGGGGGGGTCATAATATTCCTGAAAAATAATTTTTCTTTTTCATTGTTACAATTTACCATGCTTTATTTTCATAAAAAAGCAAAATTAATTTCAATTATTTTTACTAGTGGAGATCATAACTTTATTAAAGATGTTTTTGTTTAAACAAAATAATATATTTCCACTAATAGTCAAATAAAAATAATGGTTTCATTATATTCTGCGATCATTATTTGATAAATAATGAAAATTCCATAAAAATTGGTTAAGTTCCTGATTTTTGGTGAATTTTTAAGCAAATTGAGAGGTCAAAATATTTATACATTTTGAGCATCGGCTTTCATTTTGCACGTACCTAGTAAATATCGCCTCCACACTTTAGTCCGACAGAAAAAGACACCTAGCCGAAGTGATCTCAGAGTCTGTGGGATGAATGTTAAATACACATCCTTAGCATAGTATTAAAAATACCGCTATGGATGGAGTCAGTTTGGCCCCATAGATGAGTTGCGGCATGAATTACCTCATTACTCTGCGAGATGTGACACAAAGTCGGAAGGTGAGGATTGAAAATCCAGCGCCCAAGAGACAGAGTACTCCTACTCTAGATAGCCTGAGCAGTCACGTTGAAACTCCCTGTTACGGGCGCCTCGGGTAATGAGCAATTAACTAACTCATTCTGAAAGGTGTGACAGCATAAGGGATAAATGGTTTCTGAAAGCAGTGTGACGTCATACATGATGAACGATAGTTGATAAAAGCAATATGACGTCATAAAATCTGAGTGGTAGTTGTGAAAATATGTGGTCGTGTACGTTTTGTTTTGAAAGCAGCAGCAGCAGTCACTTGGAATTTCCAAATATTTATGAAAATATTTTGACTTTTTAAAATATTTTTTTTTTTTCATAAAACTTTGAAATTCTGATTTTTCTGAAATAGCATCTTTAAAGTATCAATTTATTAGTCACCGCCAGTGAATCTGACAACGACTTGTAGTTAGAGGGCTTTTTTACAGTGTTTAATAAATCACGTATAAAAGAACTTGCATTTAAGCTTAAATTAGACGGCTTATATTACTTCTTTTTAAGGGCTCGTCTAAAAAGGGGTTACAACTAATTATTTAATCATAAATATGTTATTACTATCAGTATACGTATATATTTTTTTTCTTTCAGAATCTTCAGTGTAGAATCTTGACCTGGAGTGAAATAATTGAATAATTAATCGTTGTTTAATATGAATTTGAGAATACACCTGCTTAGAGAAATGATGTATAGTGTGTAATATATTTTATTTAATATATTTTATGCAAACAGACACTGACAGTGGGGTGGAATACTTTCGTAAAAATTTAGCTACATTCGATTTTGTGACATTTTAACAATAGATATTATACATCTGCATTTTCTCTAGAATATTAAAAGGATTTTAGGGTTAGGGTTAGAGTTATTGTATATATAAAAGTTTGTTTTTTGTAACTTTTTCAAAAGAATAGAATGTCCCGATAATAAGGAATCCTTTTACATTAAATTTATATTCGAAACTAAATACCCGCTTGAAATTCTAAAATGATTGATTTGTTTCACATAATCGACGAAAACAGCAGCACCAGAAACATTTTTAAAATATTTTTTAAAACTTGTCCTAGAATTTAAAATCGTTTATATTTAAACTGTGAACGGTCTAAGAGACGTTGTATAGACATGTTTGGGATTGGTCGATATTCACTGATGCCTGGTATCACAAACATGGCGTGAGCATAGATAAGTATCTCCCAACCCCTAATAAAAAATAAAAGGTGTCAGTAATTAGCAATATGAAAACCGGTTTCAACATTTCATAGAGAAATTTATTGAAGGAACCATCATTTTTTATGTATGTGTGCTCTGTCGTCGCACATAAAAAGAAATGGTAAAGTTTGTTTTTGATTCCGGAGTTAAATGAGAGGGTCTTGAGTCTGATGAAGTGTTGTTCCTTAAAAAAAAATAACGCAAAAAAGAATTTATTTATTTATTTATTTATTTATTTATTTTTAAAAGAAATCAGATCCAATTTGCATGCAAATATCTTCGAGTCGATCGTTAGGTAGTTATCCTGCTCGGTTTGAAAAAGTAAATTTGAGCGGCGGAGACATATTCTTCCTCTCAGACGGGTCGTACGTGTTTGCGCCATGTTGCTGAAACGACAGGAAAAGAGAAAAAGAGAGAAAAAAAGGTGTTGATTTTCACACGGTGTCTTTTATATCCCTTGGTGTCTTTAGCGAGGCTGTCAAAAAAGATTTGAGAAATGTATTTTTCTTCGAGCGGTGATTCGACAAAAAGTGGATACCCTCTGTCACGTGGTATGCTCTGTTTTACGTCCGCACGAAAAGACAAAGTTTTACTTTTTCTCTACACAGAATTTGCATGGGTGTATACGGAAATATGCGCGTAACTGAAATGTTATTTATGTATTTTAATGTCTCTGGCGTACCGTTACAGACATTTAGTTGCGAAAAGAAATTTGATCATTTCAAAAAATATAATAAGTGGGTGGGCAAGTGAAATATAGAATATTTGCTTTGCTTTACGATCAAACTAGTCAATTGTTGTTTTATATGTACAACCTCTTATTTTAAAGTTCAAATCAGATTAGCTTTGATCTATAATTATTTGATATCAATTCTGCAAGATCCTCTGAATTTCATCTTTTTTCAAAAGACTGTTTAATTTTTGAATTTTGGACATTTTCCAGTAAAGAAATGTATTTTGATCAGCATTGAAACAAGTATTCTAGACCTAGAGTTTAGTGGCATTATATCTTTATATTTTCGTAAGAGGACATAAAATCATAAAATTCGTGCACAAGTTTTCTGTTTGAAGAGGTAATATTTATCCTGAGACGTAAAAAATTTATAATCTTTTAGAATCTATCCTTAGTCACCAATACAGCCTCCTCTAGCCTTAATATAACCCGTACTTATATCATGGCAACTTCCATCTCCCTACCTTTCTTCTCGTTCTGCTCCTCATAACCTCAATCATCATCCGATATTCTTATTCTTCCTTCTATTTTTTCACCCTTATTTCTATTTGTATATTTTTCTTTATTTTTTATGTTTATTTTCATGTGTATATTTATCTTATTTTAGATTTTCTTACATGCACATGTGTGTGTGTGTGTGTGTGTGTGTGTGTGTGTGTGTGTGTGTGTGTGTGTGTGTGTGTGTGTGTGTGTGTGTGTGTGTGTGTGTGTGTCGCTATGAAAATAATTAAAATAACAAGATCGCCATGGGCATGGAATATGTGCCTATATTAAAGATGGCTTTCCATGTGGTAGGGATATCTCCAGAGAAGATCCTAACTTACCCTATGTGCTTCCGGGTTGCACTAGCTCACAGTACTGTATTTATATTTACTCTCAATCGCCCCCACAACAGCGGAGACTATCCTTAAATGCATATCTGAGAAAATTGACCAAGTCAAATCTGCTTATCCTTCCGCTAACATTCACGTATGTGGAGACTTCAATGTTCACAACGTCGAATGGTTGACCCACTCAAACAAGACCGATGATGAGGAGAGGTTCTGTCATGATTTCTCCATTGCTTATTACCTCACTCAGATTGTTCTTGAACCCATCCGTGTGCCCGACAATGACGGCTAGTATGCACTCGCATACCAGACCTTTTTCTCACAACTTGCACTGAGCTATGTTCAGTTTCTGTTCTGTCTCCTCTTGGATCTTCCGACCACTCTGTTGTATCAATTAAGATAAAAATGAAATGAAATAAGTCCTCAGACGTACCTCTCCATCGTACAGTATATCGATATACTAAGGCTGACTGGGATAACTTACGTACATTTATATCGGATCTACCTCTGCGTTCAATGTTTAAAAAGGATGTGTCCTCTATAGTATCAGACCTGACAGAATGGTTAATTGTAGGTATAGACCGTTTCATACCCTTGAAAAAGTACAGCAAAAACCTAACAGCAAGCCATGGTTCTCTCCAGAATATGCTGCTGTCATTGCGCACAGAAATCATTTTTTCCACTGCTTCCAACTTAATAGATGTATGGAAACTAAAGCCGCTTTCAGGACTGCCAGCAACCATTGTCAGAAAGTAATAAAGAACGCAAGAGTTGTATACTCAGTCCGTTAACTCCAAAGTAGCTGAGCAGCGGCTTGGTTACCACCAGTTTTGGCAAATAGCAAACAGAATCCTGAACAGAAGCGTGTGCTCTATCCCAACTATTATCAATGGACCAGAGGTAATCTCGTCAGAATCAGACAAAGCCAAACTCTTTGCCAAGAACTTTGCAGCTAATTCTACTCTTTGCGGCCAAGGCCGCTAACCCCCAATATTTCCTCCTGTATCAGAAAACACGCTATGTGATATACATATATCTGTACTTGATATTGCCAAGCTAGTTAAAAACCTTGATTCCAGTTATAGTACTGACGGTATTCCAGTTATAGTACTCAAAAAACTATAACCAGAACTAGTTCCCAAACTTACAAAACTGTTTAAACGTTGTCTTAAGGAGAATTGCTTCCCATCACCCTGGAAAATCTCATCAGTATGCCCCGTATTTAAGAATTCAGGTGATCGCTCATCCTCCTCTCAGTACAGGCCAATAAGTCTCCTGTGCGTCATGAGTAAGTTTCTGGAATTTGTGTTAAATACAGAAGTAATCAACCATCTCAGCAAAAATAACCTTCTTAGTAACACACAATATGGTTTCCATTCTGCTAGATCTACAGCAGATGTGCTTACAATTATATCTCATAAGATTAGCGAATCTCTCGACGGATGCAACCTTTCTAGGGCAATTGCTCTTGACATATACAAAGGCCTTTGATAGGGTATGGCATGAAGGTTTACTTCACAAGATCTCTAGCTATGGTATAGCTGGAAATTATTAAATCATTTCTTTCTGACAGATTAGAAGAGTAGTAGTTGATGGGCAAAAATCAGAAGTTCACATTATTAATGCTGTAGTCCCTCAGGTGTCCATCCTGGGCCCAACTCTTTTCCTGATCTACATTAATGATCTTCCACATAACATCCTTACATCATTCATAGACATTTATGCTGATGACACTACCTTCTATGGTAGCACACCTAAGACAGTAAACGACCAAGTTCTCTCCGATTCTCTCTCCTCTGATCTTGAGCACGTGGTACAATGGGGAAAGAAGTGGCTGGTTACTTTTAATGCATCTAAAACCAAGCTTTTATCTTTACATCATCAACATTCTGATCCACATCTGGCATCAGTTGAAATGAATGGCTCTCGTCTTGAGGAGGCCTCAAGTTTTGACAAGCTTCTGCGCTTGACCTTTACCCCAGATCTTAAATGGAACAGGTACATCAAATCTGTTGCCAAGGCCGCTGGAAAATTGTGGGATCCTTTTATCGATCCAGTAGATATCTCACTGCTGATGCAATTCTCTATCTATATAAGAGCCAGATACGTCCAAGGATTGAATACGGTTGCCATATCTGGGCAGGAGCTGCAAGAAAGGACTTGTCCTGCCTTGATAGAGTTCAAAATAGACTTCGTAGTCTCGTGGGAGATATCCTTTTCTCTTCCCTGCAACCTCTATCTCACAGAAGAGATGTTGCGAGTTTGTCTCTGCTGTATTGATATTTTCGACTGAGCTTCAGTCTATGGTCCCCCCTCATCAAACTTTCACAAGAAACACTCGTCTAGCTGAAAACACTATCAATAATTTCCCCCACTCATTATCTGTGCCTAAACCTAAACGTAGATTCCATGAGCAAAGCTTCTTTCTTTCCTGTGAAATTGTCTTCCGTTTTTCTGCTTTCCAGCTGACTACAATATGGTTGTCTTCAAGTCTAACGTAAACAAATTATTGATGAGCCGTTCCACTTGTTAAAAATTTACTAAATGTCCATTACTAACGATTACTATATTGTCCAATTTCTACTGTACACTTTTTAACCCTTATCCTCGAGTGGCCTCTTGGCCTTGATAAGTGGTGATGCCTGTGTAAAAAAAAATTGTTAATATTTATTTTTAAAATATTATAGTTATAAAGCCCCCCCTTGAGAAAATAAAGTTATGCCTTCTTTAGAAAATAAGGAAGATAGATAGATAGATAGATAGATAGATAGATAGATAGATAGATTTATCAAAATAAGAACGCGATTACTAATATAAGCGGAAAACGATTACATGAGATTATAAATAAAAGTTTTAATTGGATCGGAGAGATCTAAGTTCAGAAGAAGAACATACTAAAGTTTTCATATAAAAGTAGCAGTCCGCTCGGCGATTCCCGGTTGTAACATACGCTTAAATATGATATTTTAATTCATGCAACTTACGTATTTATTATTATAGCAACAATTCTTTATCGATTATTATATTGGACCTTACATATGTTGTGAGATAAAAACTATATATATATATATATATATATATATATATATATATATATATATATATATATATATATATATATATATATATATATATATAAATGTAATTCTTGGTTCGTTATAAGCGAATTAAACCATATTTCTACGTTACCAATCTAATTAAAATTTTCAGAAATTCTATTTTTAAAGTCAAGGAATGTGTGCATGTTACTAAAATAATTTAACATTGCGAATTATAAAAATATTAAATTAAATAAAAAATATTTTTCGTAACTACGAGATTATCGCCATTTTATTTCCGGTAGAAATTAGCCTTTCACTTATTGAGATAAGTATTATTTGTATTAATTTTTATGATACTCATGCAGAGAGTGATCCGTGCTGAAATAATGTTATTATTTAAAAAGTCATTCTTAACATGGGGAGGTGAGGATGTTTTGTACCTATTCTGTACTTTAACCTTACAATTGAATAAAAAGAAAACATATCGTAAAATTTTACTTAAACGTGGAAATATGATTTAAAAAATAGCGCGGATCGCTCTCTACATTAGCAACATTTTTATTTATTGCGGACTATTATTCTCATCTTTATTAATTGTTGTTTCACGACTTTTCGGCCAACTATTCCTCTGGCCTTCATGAAAAGAAGTAAGTACGTGAGAAATTATTTTTCCTTTTATAAATGTTCAGTAACTTTTTCCTTTTATTATTCTTAAAGAGTAAAACTTTTCTTATTCATGAAAAGAGTTAAGCTTACGTAAATAAATAAATGTTTGTACACGTGACAAATTAGCAATAAATGGTTTAGTTACTTTTTTTTTAATTATTTATGAAAAGAGTTAACGTGCTTAATTTCTATACTTATAGGTTTTTGGAATTTTTTTCACTAGATTATTATTGATTGTACACTAATTAAACAGATTATTAAACAAAAATTAAAAAGAAATCATTATTTCGACATTTGAAAGTGGTGCTCACTTTTTAGTTACAACGTTCTGATAAATCAGTCACCCATTTTGTAAGCAATAAAAACACGGTATATCAAAACCATAGAAAGTAAAAATAATATGAGCCTCTACCGCATTTGTAAGTCAGAAATATATTTGTTTCTCAAAGAAAAAAAATAGATTTAACATGACTTTTTTTATTGTTTTTATGAAAATAAAGTTTCGAGTTTAAAAGTCAGTTTGTGGGTGTTTTGTTTTTTTAATTGTTTCTGGGTTTTTTTCAAAACTTTTGTTTTTTTTAATTTTTTTTTTAAAGTATTATAAATTTCACTAACATGCTGGAGAAATGTTTAATAATTTGGTATTTTTTTAGATTAGGTTCACCTCCACAATTTTCCTTTCAATGACGACATTTATAGGTTTCCGAGTATGCTGAACACGCAAATCGCATTGAAATTTTGCGGAAATAAATAGTTGTATTGTACATTGTATTCTTCGGCGACCATCTTTTTACGTGCACACGCGCCATAAACAAATACACGCACGTAAAAAAAGATGGCCGCCAAAGATTACAATGCATAATACAACTTTTTATATCTTGATAACTACTTATTTCTGCAAAATTTCAATGCGATTTTCGTATTCAGCATAGTCGAAACGATTTCAAGTCGTCATTTAAAAGAAAATTGAGGAGGTGGACCTAATCTAAAAATTTACCGATAATTTTTCATCCTGTACGCCTCCCGATACATTGCTTCGTCAACATGCGACCATTTTATATCTCCCGAAGACACTTCCGTATTTAGAAAAAAAAAAAAGTGATCGATTTACCAGAATGTGGTAACTAAAAAGTGAGTAAGTAAATAAATAAAATGTTACGTGCGCATGCGTTAGCCTTGACTAGGGGGGTACTAAGGGAACGACCATTAAATAATTCTGTGGGTCGCCATGGAACTCAACGCCCAAGGAGTACCAAAATAGTTTTCATGATCTGAAGAATTTTTTTTTTTTTTCGAAAAACTTTTCCATGTAAATTTAACTTGAAATGAGCACCCACTTTCTGGCCACCTGAGGAAGGGGCATTTATTTTCGTGTTTATTGGCTTAAAGGTTTTTCGACAAGGCAGTTTGGTACGCGAATGCATATTAAACAGTTTTCGTTTATGTTCACGCA
>NC_136482.1:24797704-24845204 GCF_053919585.1 Euprymna scolopes
TGAAGTTTAGTATTGCTTATATCAGGTAAACACTGCATCTTTTTATTTAATTATATATATATATATATACACACACACACATATATATATAAGTAAGGCTAGTATATATGTGTACGTGCGTGTGTGTGTGTGTGTGTGTGTGTGTGTGTGTGTGTGTGTGTGTGTCTGTCTGTCTGTTTGAAATATAATCGGGAAGTGCGCCGTTTAGAAGCCGAGTGGGTGGAGAAGTTTAAAGTTAGTCATTTCTTGCATCCGATTTCACTCACCTTGCTTTCTTCATTGATGGATATATGCGCGTGTCTATGTGTCTATTTATTTCTATCGCACGATATCTTGTAATATACAGGGTGGCCACAAAGTCACGCACCAATGTTAATATTTATTTTTTATTAATATAATTTATTAACATTTTTATTACTATAATTTTTTAACTTTTTTAATTAACATTGGTGCGTGACTTTGTGGCCACCCTGTATATATATATATATATATATATATATATATATATATATATATATATATATATATATATATATATATGTATATATATATATATTGTATATTTATCTAAAGTAGATGAGCTACATATGTGCATACATATTTCTAAGGAAGTTTGTGTCTTAAGGCAAAATTTTTCCAATTATGAAGCTTAATTTTAAATAGTCCTTTCTTTTATACAATTTTTTTTTTTCATTTGAACAAATAATAAAGGATAAATAAAGTAAGAACCAAACAGATAGTATAGAAAAGAGGTTATTGAATAAGGGGAATTAGTGCTTCAAATCTGGGAGAAAACTTCTTGCATTAAATTTCTTTACCATTTGTTTTATAATTTATTTTTGTCACTCTATTTTGAGATGTTTGTTTATGCCTCCGATGTAGATTGTGGGGTGGTCAGAGCTCATTTTAACCATTTACTGGAACTTTTGACCCGTCTCCACCACTCTATGGATTAATCTACCAATTACTATGAACTTTTGAACAGTGAGTCCTCTCTTTCTCTCATAATCTCTTTGTACATAACTCCTTATAGAAACTCATATGTACATATATATTGACAATTGTAAATACACCCATAACGAACGCATATATATATATATACCTACACACATAAATAAATAATACCAATACCAATCTTTCTCTTCTTTCCAACTTCTCTCCCATAGAAGAGATGTTGCAAGCCTGACACTGTTCTATCGCTATTTTCATGGAAAGTGTTCGGCTGAGCTTCAATCTATGGTCTCCTCGCCAATCCTTCACAAAAAGAAAAAAACACTCGCCTAGCACAAAATCACTATCAACAAATCCCCCCACTCTATATCGGTGCTTAAACCTAAACATGGATTCCATGAACAACGTTTCTTCCTGAGAACTGCCCTTCTGTGGAACTCTGTTTTGCTGGTCTGCTTTCCAGCTGACTACAATATTATTATCTTCAAGTCCAACGTAAACAAGTTCTTGTCCAGCCGTCTTCGTAAATAATCTAATTATGCCAAATTCCATCTACAAACGATTATCAGGCAACTGTACCAATGACACACACATTAACCCTTATCCTCGAGTGGCCTCCACGCCTTAGTGTGTGGTGACACTTTTGTTAAAATGACAAAAAAAAAACTTCTCGGTCTTCCGTTTCCTGATTGCTATTCTTCGATAAAATAAAATTTGTTTTCACACATAAAAGCGGATTAAGGATAACATTATTTTCCAGTTATTATTTTAACGGGTGGAGCTATACGTGTTTTATCCGTGTACGAGTGTCGTTCCAAAAGTAAAGCCTCCTATTTTTAACTCAAAAAGTTGAAGAGCTAGGAAGACGGGAGTAATACCATTAAAACGAGCGACCTTTTGTATTACAGAACTTAATTTTGTACATGGTCACCACCATTCTCAATGCCAGGAATTTAGTGACAAGAGTTTCACAGCGGTAATATCTGCAACAGAGCGATGAAACTTTCAGGTCATGAATACATAAGTTCAGTCATCATAACAATGCAATTTACAATGCTCTCTGATCTATTCGGACGGAATAAAAATAAGTATTACAGGAAATCCTCAATGTGAAGAAGGATTGTTCTGCCGTTCGAATGATTGGAAACCCTCAGACTTGCCTAAGTTAACATTAACTTTCGTCTGAAGATTTTTCTATCAAAAGCATATCATAGTTCCTTAAAGAAAGAACATCAAAACCTAAAACTAATTCTATATATAATTTTAATAGAGAACTGCATGAAGTTTCGCAGCAAGATGTTTGTTCACCTTGCATTCAAATTTCTGCAGGTTTAGTACATATATTATTTAATTGGTATTCATTATTGAGATGAGTATTATTCATTAATTTATTTATTAATTTATTTATTAATTTATATATAATAGTCCGCAATAAATAAATTAATAGGTGTAGTATACTCAATAAACCAGGAAACGGGAAGGGAATTCCAAACTCTAGTAGTCTGCGAGAAGAAACTATTAAAGTGACAGGCTTTTCGGCATCTAAGAACAGAAACAGTGAAAGGGTTGGATTTATTTGCTTATCAGGTTAGTGTGGAGTATGTATGTGGTGGGAGCACAAGTGATGTGAGTTCATCAGAGTACATTCAATTAGATTAGTTGTAAAACAAGCACACGGATGCAACATTAAGGCAATGAAATAAAGGTTGAAGCTTGGCCGATAGAGTAGAACCTATCAGAATCGCAACCTTTTTCTAATAGGTTGGAGATTTTTTTATTCGCCCTGTCAAAGACTGAGAGGCTGGCGGTAGATGCACCAATTCAATACTCCATTCATAGGCAAAGTGTGGCTTTGTAGCTCTCTGGTTTGAGTAATTTTCTAGCACAGTAGGAGGAGCCCACCTTCTTTGCAACAGCCTTGACAATGTCCTCAATGTAGTTATTGATTTTTCAGACGAATATCTAACTAGTGTATATATATATATATATATATATATATATATATATATATATATATATATATATTGATGGGGCGATTCCAATATTTTTCCGATTCCGATACAATTACCGATTCCGTACTAAATTTCCGATTCCGATACAATTACCGATACCGATTCCGATTCTTTATAAATCTCTAACTATTTGACTATAAAAGGGTTATTTTGTCCGGATTACTGTAAAAACGCATCATAAATGTGTATATATTTTCTTAAACGTAAAAACACACTTGTAAGGGGATGATCTAGAGATTTTAGGTTTACTAGATGTTTAAATCAATAAATATTTATTATATTATTATCACTACAAACAGTGGGAGATATTTCTTAAACCAAAAATCAAATAAAAAAGATAATTAAATGGAATCGGTTTTGGCATCGGAAAATAGGCTCAAATTTTTCCGATTCCGATACCGATTCCGATACTCCAAAAAGCTCCGATTTTTCCGATTCCCGATTCCGATTAATCGTCCCAACACTAATATATATATATATATATATATATATATATATATATATATATATATATATATATATATATATATATAGTGGTATAGCGAATAACCTTGACTCTATGCGGTGAACGAATCATATTTCAACTCTTTTTTGGCAGCTCCAAACACGCTCATCCATTTATTAATGATTCTTATTTCTCCATTTCATTCCTATCTTCGGTTTCTTCACCCCCCCCTCCCCGATGTTTGCAGAAGCATCTGTTGTAAAAGCAGCGATAAAGTCTCCCTTTCGGCCAGGTTTTCTACCGTCGACCAATTGCCTCATCAGTTTACACACAAACAAACATATAAACAATCAAACAAATATAAACAAATGAAGAACCGGATAGATATTCAACATTTTTTTTTTCGTTTTCTTCTCCGTCCTTTTCTTTTCTCGTCGAAGATGGCGTGGATTAGGAATCTTCTAATTTGATTCCCTCAGTAAATGACGTCTACGATATCAGTTTGGAAATAGCAGTGGCCAAGGAAGAAGAAAAGGCAACGGATTTCTCTTTATTCTTTCTTCCATTTTTTTTTTTTTTTTACTTCTTTCTCTTTTTATACAATTGATTTTAATCTTTTTTTCTTTCTTTTTTGCCGTCTTTCTCACTTTGAAAATAGCAGTTGTCAAAGAAGAGAAAAAAACGGATTTATCTTTCTTTTAATTTTCTTTCCTTTTTCTTTCTTTTCTACCTTCTTTTTTATACAATTCTATTCGTCCTAGTCTTTTTAATCTTTTTCCTATTTTGTGAATAGCGGAGACAAGCAAGAAGAGAAAAATGATGTTTCTTTCTTTCTATTTTTATTCTTTCTTTTCGTTTTTATGTTCTTTTATTTCATCCAATTTTTTTTATTTTTTCTCAGTTTCTTTCTATACATTCTTTTTCTTTTTCTTAACGCTTTATCTTCATTTCCTTTTAATTTAGTTATTGTTTTTTCTTTTTGATTTTTTTCATTTTCTTTCTTATTTTCCTTTTTTTTTTCTTATTTGTAATTTCTTTATTTTTCTCTTTTTTATCTAATTTATTTTCCTTTTTGTTTTCTCTTACGTTTCTAATCTTGTGCAATTTTTTCATTCTACGATTTTACTTTCTTGCATATTTTATCCATTATTATTTTAGGTATTCTTTTATTCTGTTTTTTAGGTATTCTTTTATTCTGTTCTTTTTATGTATTCTTTTATTCTGTTTTTTATGTATTCTTTTATTCTGTTTTTTTTATTTTTTAGTCTGTTCTTTTTATGTATTCTTTTATTCTGTTTTTTAGGTATTCTTTTATTCTGTTTTTTATTCTTTTATTTTGTTCTTTTTATGTATTCTTTTATTGTTTTTTTTAGGTATTCTTTTATTGTGTTTTTTTTGCGCACTCTTTCCTTCCTCAATTTATTTTCTGTTTTCTCTATTTCTTTTTAATATCGATTTTTCTTTGTCGATTTCGTTTCTTTCATTTTATTCACCTTTTCCTCTGTACATATCATTTTACTCTTTATTTTTTATTTTGTTTTAGCATTTTATTTTTCCCCTTTTCAATTTCACCAGTTTTATTTCTCACTTCCTTTATATCCCATTTCATCTTTTTATACACCATCCATTTTTTTTTCTTTTTACTGCTTTGATTTTAGTTTGTTTTTTTTTGTTTGTTTTTTTGTTTGCTTTTTTTTTTGTTTTTTGTTTTTTTGTATTCCGTTTTAATCTCTTTTTCCTTTCCATTTTTTTCTTTTTTCATCCCGTTCTGGTATTTTCCTTTTGTCTTCTATTTTCTTTCTTTCTCTTTTCCCATTTTCATTTCTTTTTTTTTCCTTTTCTCTCTTTCTTATTGCTCTCTCTCGCTCTCTCTATTTGCTATATTTTTATTTTATATTTCTTCGTTTTTATATATACTCTATATTTCCTTCAACTTTTTCTTTTCTTTTTTCATCCTATTTTTATGTCTCTTTCTATTTCATGCCCGATTTTTATTTTCATTTTCATTTTATATCCTTATTTAATCGTTCTAATCCTTTTCTTCATTTTGGTTCTTTTTTCGTTTCTTCTCTCTCTCTCTCTTTCTCTCTCTCTCTCTCTCTCTCTCTCTCTCCCTTTACTATGTATCTCCATCCTTTTTAGAATTGTTATTTCGCCCTTTTCATCCTCCCTCACCATTTTCAGCTGTCTTTCCTTTTCTTTCGTTTTCCTTCAAGCAAATATTTTTTTATTTTTTCCTCTTTCAATTTCTTTATTACATTTCAATCGCTTTCTTTTTATTCGATTTGCATTTTGCTTCATTGTCACCCTCGTCTTATTCATTCCCTTATATCTTTTGAAATTGCTCATACTCTGTTCTCTCATTCTCCCTTCCATTTAATTCACTTTCTTCTCGCTTCACTTTTTCATTCTCTCTACTTTTTGTAAATGTCTTATCAGAAAAGATGAAAATGATTTTTAAATGATTTATCTCACACTTCATCATCCATATTTCCCCCGAATCTAAAACTTAATCGGAATCAAAAAATCTGATGAACTAAAAGCGAATGTTGATTGCCATTAATCAAGAATTTCTCCATCGTGTTGGGTGGTTGTACACTTTCGCCACAGGCTACGTAACACAACACCAAAAAAAAAAAAAAAAAAACGCAAGCATTATGATAAACAACGAAATCGCTCTCCCTGAATTAGTATATATATATATATATATATATATATATATATATATATATATATATATATATATATATATACTAGCAGGATCCACGTACCGGCGTTGCCCGGTGGAAGTATGCCCCTCTGTAAAAAATGAATTAAACTACGCTTGTTGTGTGTGTGTATATATATATATATATATATATATATATATATATATATATATATATATATATATATATATATATATATATATATATATATATATATATATATATATATATATATATAGATACAAGAGTAGTTCCAAAAGTAAATCTTCCTATTTTTACTCCAGAAGTTGAAGAGCTACGATGATACACACACACGCGCGTGCGCGCACACACAGACATACATATATATATATATATATATATATATATATATATATATATATATATGCAGCAGTGACTTTGTTTTTCTGTAAAAAGAACGGTCTCTACTTCAGCAATTTTTTGTCTACAGACTTGAAACTTGATATATAGGAGATTTGAACTAATGTAGCAAGTTTGATTTTGTCTTAAACCGGTAAAAAAAAATGCTGCTAAGGGGTAAGAATTGAAAAAAATGGGACATGGTAACTGCAATTTAACTCAAAGTACTCTTGTTCGCATGTGCAAATATATATTTATACGTCATTCGATTAAATTTTTCAGTTTACTTATCCATCCGACAAATGTAACGACCAAGGCTGGAGAGCTATATGTTTTGGTTTCGATCCTAGCTAATGACGTCAAGTCATATTGTTTTAACTTTTGAAATGATTAATAGGTATTGGGTAATATATAATAATTCAGAGAGAATTGGCTCTATATATTAAATACGAAATCTGCATAAATTAAAATATCATATTTAAGCGTATTTTACGACCGGGCAACGCCGACAGCCTTCTAGTATAATATATATATATATATATATATATATATATATATATATATATATATATATATATAGTCATCCACATACAGTACTGTTTCGCTATATCACAGCTCATCAGTACCGCTAGACAGGCAACTACCTCAAGCCAGAATCATATACATATTACAAGGGAGTTACCACTTATCAAGGCCACTCGAAGAGAAGAGTTATTGAATGAAAAGTGGTAGTTTAATAATCGTTAATTGTGTAGATTGGGTAGAATTTAGATTATTTAAGGGGATGACTCAAAAAGAACTTGTTTACATTGGACTTGAAGGCTACAATGTTGTAATCGACCGGGAAACATGCCAATGGAATAAGGTTCCCCTTGCGGGAAGTTCTAGGAAAAAGCTTAGTTCATGGAATCCATGTTTTGATTTATGCATAGATATGGAGTGGAGACAATTTTTGATAGGGGTTGTAGCTAATCGAATGTTATTTATGAATGTTTAGCAAGAGGGTGCACAGATTAGAGCTCAAACGAGCATTCGCCATGAAAATAACGATAGAAACAGAGATAGGTTCGGAACATCTTTCTTTAACCTCATATATATATATATATATATATATATATATATATATATATATATATATATATATATATATTTACACAGGTCAGAAATGTAAAAGTTGTCACCCTAAAGAAAACAATACTACACCTGTTATTTTAAAAATTTTATTGAAAACATCAATTCAGGTAACAACTATGTAGTAGAGCTGACATTTATTTAATGTAACCAGCTTCAGCCTCAATCACAGCTTCGATACGGGTCCGGAACTGGAAGCATGCCTTTTCCACAAGCGCCGGCGGGATCAGCGAATACTCGGCGGATGGTGGTGATCAGGTTGGCTTTGCTGTTGTGGAAGGTCATGTTGGTGATGTTCTTGACGTATGACCAAATGAAGTCAGGGGATGAGGGGGTCAATGAGAGAAGGGTACAAAATTGTAGCAATCACTCTGAAGCCAAGACTGGGTCTCTTTGGACTTGTGGGCCGGCGCCGTTCGCTGTCACACCCAGGGTCTGCCAGCCGCCACCTGACTGCAATAGCGAATCACCATACTATTCAGCACATCATTTAAAGATTTTGGAGTCAGTCTCAATTATTTTACATAGGCCATTTCTCTGTCGATAGAATAGGCCAAGTTTTTCGAAAGTTCACACAAATTGTACTTGATGTGTCTTGGAGTGTTCTTATGTCGATTTTGTATCGGAATACATCTGGTAAGTATCGAAAATCGTTAACTAAAAACCCCGATTATGTCAAATCTCGAGTCTGTAGACTGAAAATTGACAGAGTAGTTTGATAGGAAATATACACACACAGACAGACAATTTCACTTGTATAAAATATAGATTGATATAGTATACAGATGACTAGAACATCTTAAATCTGCAAGAGGTTTTTAGTTCAGATGACGTTTCGGTATATTAATTACTTTCTCAGTTATGCAAAATGCAAGAAGTGAAAAGGGTGTTTCAGCAATACGCAATACGCAAGGGAATAAGTAAATAGTTTCAATCCCGGGAAATGCCAGGTGTTTTTTCCAATACATATAGTATACATGTAGTATATGGTATAATCAGTTCCCATTAGATCAACGAAGTAAGGCATCGTTGAGTTTGGTCGTTGCTAAAACGAGGGACCATTTGGAAATACCAGGTGCTGTATGTGCTTTCTACTTATTTCGGCATTGTTTGCAATCGTCTTTCACTTCACCTTGCCACTAAAAGCAAGTAGTACCCACTCAGAGAATGTTTGGTTGGGTATCGCGCGTCCGTTCTTTGGTAATTACACGCGTAGTAACCATTACAGCAAACGCTGGGAGGTCTGCTAATTTGATATATGTAACGTTCAAGTTGACAAGTCTGTGGCATTGTCCCTGACCTTAGTAGAGATTATTTTTTACAGGGGAGCCATGAATATTAATTGGAGATAAGAGTTAATAAGTGTATGGTGGTCATCGTGACAACAGCGTAGTATTCATTAGTAGTGGAAATGAGGTATAAGTTCATTATTTAATGAGACGACTAAACAGGAACTTGTTCACATCGCGGTTAGTTGGAAAGCATGCTAGCGGAACAGGGTTCTTTAAAAAAGCTTTGTTTATGGAATCTACGTTTAGATAAAGGTACAGATAGAGAGTAAGGAAAATTGATTAAAGCTCAGACCCACATTTGCCATAGACATAACAATATAGCAGAAATAGACTTGAAACGTCTCTTCTGTGGGAAAGAGGTTGCAAGGAAGAGAAAAGGGCGTCACCTATTAGGTTTCGAAACCGATTTTGAACTCTGTCAAGGTAGGATAGGTTGCTCCGAGCAGTTCCTGCCTAGATGTGGCGACAGTACTCCATCCTAGGATGTCCTTGGCTTTTATACAAGTAGATTGGTTATATATATAAACGAGCATGCATGGACCGTAAAATGGGAATTAAATGAAACATGAAGAGAATAAAATGTATCTCGGTTTTATAAATAAGTTAGAGAAATACGAAATTTTATAGCAAAATATTTATATACATGAAATAAGAATACAAAGGTCACTTTCAATAATAGTACACGTTATCTTTAGTTTAACGTAGAGACTAATGTTGCTCGCGGCAAGCTCAAATCTATGAAGCAAAGACTGTGTTGAATGAGAACCAAATCATCCAAATAAAGAATTATATTTAACTTTCAATGTTCGTATTTCTAATACTGCATGATATCGCACGAAATGATAACCCTTTGTTTACATATGTTAGGTTTTAAATATTTTTCAAACATTATAGTTGAAGGAAAAACTATTATTTATATCCTTGACATTTACATTTGAGTCATAATGACATTTTTTAATCATAAGTCACCACTTATCAATGCCAAAAGTCAATCGAGGGTTAGTGAAATGGAAACATTTACGATAAATGATGGATATCGTGAAAAACATAGATCAGATGTATGAAGAGCAGTCTTCCGTGATGCACTACCCTGGTTGTTCATTTTTGACATCGCACCATATTGACTCAAACAGTAACCCTGACCTGATTCCAGACGCCTTCTTGAAAGCTATCATCAACTACATTCTGTTCTGGGACTGTTTTTAGAACACGTAATCAGGTATGAACCAATTAGAATAGTTCCCATTTCTCTGGCTCACATATAATAATATTTCTCTCTTTACTCTGTTTCGATTGTTTTTGTTTTTTTTTGTTTTTTTAAAGAAACACTGTTCAGATAAACATTAGATTTTGAGGCGATCATGTTGTAATATGCTGGAAGGTAGTCTTATCCTAATGCCTTCCATAGGAAGTTTTGTTTATATGAAACTATCAATCAGGTTTGAAACAATTTCTGACACTTACGAATAAACAAGCAAATTTTCTTATTAGCAGTATGGATTAACATCTCTGATTGGTGCTAACGTTTCTCAGGTACCGTTGCTACCTTGGGTGCCGCCTGTCACATTTTTTTATAATACAATCGTTTATTATAAGCCACCCGGTTAGTCATTAGGCGTGCTAGAAAAACAAACACGTCTGCATGTTCCCAGCGTGGCGTTGCATTTTGTAGATAATGACAATTCCTCGATTTTATCTTTTCGTTTGCAGTCGAGGTGGGATTCAGGAACTAGAACACGGATTTATTGCCTGCTTTCGTGTATCAAAAAACAGTATTCTTTTTTTTTTCTTTTTCTTTGTTCATTCCTTTCTTTTTCTTTCTTTCTTTCTTTTCTTCTTTATTTCTCCTTTCCTTTTTTACTACTTTTACATCATCATCCTCTTTTTCCATCCTTCTTCCTTGTTTGTGTTCTTGTTCTGCTTTTTCTTCTTCTTCAACTTATTTTCACTACAGTGTTCTATCATCACCAACTATTTCCAATTTGTTGATAATGACAATTCTTCGATTTTATCTTCTCGTTTGCAGTCCGGTTTATTTAGACAAGAAAGAAAAAACCTGCATGCCTTTGCACAAATGCCCCATTTTGTGTTATCGCTTGCTGTCATCCGTTGAAAGTTACACCACTTATTATTATTATTATTATTATTATTATTGACTCACATGGAGCTTTCACACAAGTCAGCAAACGATCTGATTGGAGACCTGTGGTGTTCTCTGGAAGCTGAGTGACAACAAGTCTCCCCAAACGTCCAGCTCTCTCCTCCTCCTTCGATAGCATTTGCAAATAAATTTGCATCATCGCAACAGCCACTTACCATTGATTTCTCGCTGGCAGTTGCCATTGGTTTATACTGGAATTTGAGTGGCACTAAGCCTCCCCAAGATCCCAGTTCTCTTCGCACTTGTCCAGCGGAGGTCTGGCCAGTGCTCCCTCCTCAGTCTTTCCATCCTCCTCCTCCTCCTTATTATTATTATTATTATTATTATTATTATTATTTCCATCCTCCTCCTTATCATTATTATTATTATTATTATTATTATTATTATTATTAGTATTATTATTATTTCCATCCTCCTCCTTATTATTATTATTATTATTATTATTATTATTATTATTATTATTATTATTATTTTAAGTCCTCGTCGAGTGCAAAAAACGAAGATGCGTTGACACTAAAATTTTCTTTCATTCGCGTCAATACAAATAGAGAGGAAATATGAATGTGATGCTGTAAATGCTACTCGGAAGCAAATATAGGGAAATTTTAGATGTTATCTGGAGATGTCTCAATCACATGGAAAGTCATCTCTAATGTAAGTACATATTCTTGAGGGTCAGATTTTGATGTCAAGTTTGAGTATCCTTTAATTGCGAACTTAAAACAGTCGGTTCAACGTCAGTTTCACGCAGAGACAGTAGATCAGGTTTAGTGTCCTGTAATTTCAACCTCCGGATAGTTGGAACGTAGATCCCTGATGTTGCAAAAAAAGATCTGGTAGTAGGGGTTAAATTAAGCTGGAGTTCTGGATTTAATCTTTAATTGTTTCTTAGGACTTTTCATATTGAAATATGGAAATATGTTGAAGACGTTTGCAGAGTTGTTAGAGCAGGGCCAAGAGGAAAATAAAAGGGGGGAAAAAGGAAGTGATTTTTGAAGACCATGAAGAGGAAACGACGTAACATTTCCCACTAATATGGTATCGAAAGGCCCTCTCAGAAGCTACATCATTAGTTACATCTAATTTCCTTGGATAGTCTGAAGACATCCTCTGCAGATACATTTTCTTTGGATTATCTAAAATTAGCCTAAACTGTTTTTGCCTGCACTGTGCAAATTTTGAGGAAGTAAAATCCATGTACGTCTTCTTCAATTGCAGCAACTGCAGTAGTTTTTGAAACATGTAAGCCAAGTTACGGCTTACATCATCCATAAGCAATTGGTACCTCTTAATGTTTCAGCTTTAATGTATAATGTGATGTCTCCATGGCCTAAGAGAAACAAATGGTATTTCTTATGATCTTAGCTAATTGTGTAAACCTTACGGTTAGACGTGTGGGGTAAGAGATAATCTCACTTTGAGCATCAGCTTAAAGCCAAAATCAGATATAATAGGAAGAAATTGCTATCTACACTATAAAAAGTGGGACGGATGAACATTGTATGTGTTTGTATGAACCACGTTTGTGTACGTGTTCCCTTTCTAGGCATGATACACGCCGTCATGAGACCTTCTAAGACACTATTCCAGTTATTAAAGACTCTTAGAGAAACAAACGAGTCCTACTATCTTGTTTTTTTTATTTTCGGTATTATTGATATTTGTTAATTCTCATCTCCAATTTTTATTTTGTCTCTCTCCCCTCAAAATGGTGTCTATCTTGAAAGATACTACATAATCCATGCTCCTGAATCCCCAATAATCCTTTTTCTCCTCACTTAGAAACCGTCTTGCTTGTTTTCGCTTTTTTAAGTAACTTGAAAAAGAGTGAGAAGCTGATATCTAGATAGATTTGAAAGGGTTCCACTAACTATTGCACTCAATGTTTTAATTACTTTTAGCAATCTGTTGTTGTTACAATCCAAGTAGATGTGCTAGATCTATTTTTCATTAAAAAAAAACCATACACACTAGCAGTCAGACATATTCTATTTTTTTAATTGCGTATTTCAAGGAAAACAAGGGAGATACGTCATAGATTAAAACATAAAACTCGATAATTCAACAAATTCTATTTTTACCTGTAATTATTTGTCTACTGGATCATTTTTCATAATTTCCTGAATTTATTCTTATTTCGACATGACATGTCCGTTCGTAATAGTATTTTCACTTGAAATGAAATTATTCGAAATTCCGTTATACTGCACAAACATTGATTTTCTTTTCCAGTTTTAACAACTAGTCCTTTACTTTTCCATGTTTAAGTTTAATCATATTACTTTTCATGCTCGCATATTTCTATTGTAATCCATGATTTTTCCAGGCTTCCAGTAAATTCACTTGTTCTTTTTTTAATTTCAGTCTTATTTTTTTGCCCCCATAAACATAACATACACTTATGTAATAACAATGTACGGCACTCGTCTACTTTCAATAAAATTTCCACAATTATCTAGTTTTCATTCTTTCATTCTGTCTGTTTCACTTATTATTTCTCTTTTCGCGAGAGTGGTGAATTTGTAGCAACAGTAGTCGCTGAAGCGATATAGTTGCTATGGAAACCGTAAAAAACGTTGCTCATCCCCTCATGAATTTTTACGATTTTGAACACCAGTAAATTCATCATAACTTTTGTTTTACTGAACGAAAATTGAATTTTGTTTTACAATATAGCTGAGAAGGTGATCTATAAATTGTAATAATTGTTTTAAATTTGGTCGAAAAATGAGTGAGCGGTGAAGCTTTAAAGCAGTTATAAATGACTAAAACTGACACTTAATAATATATTGAAACACAACAGTGTCTGAATGATAATATGTATATATATATGTGTGTGTGTGTGTGTGTGTGTGTGTGTGTGTGTGTGTGTGTGTGTGTGTGTGTGTGTGTGTGTTTGTATTTACTACGACCTTTTTACGCAAATGTTACGCAAGTATAAATCAAGTAGAATATCTGCATGAATAAAATTACACGTAATAGTTAACTAAATATGATCATCCCATAAGAAAACCGAAAAAATTAATAGAGAATTAATTAAAATTAATGTTTAAAAGAATATGCAAATTAATAGATCTTTTGCAGATGAATGCAGTTCCACGACCCATATATAAGAATATAGTTTGTTTTTTTTTTGTAATAGAAAAAAGGGTTTTTTAAATATGAATATCAATGCAGGAAAATAATAAATTTATAGGAGTGTAGATTTATTAAATGCTAACGTATGTCCTCAAACACCGAACGCTTTGTAATATATTTCATTCTTTGCCACATATGATTGCTTTGTTCATGATTAGATCCATGAAAGTCAGTAAAAAAAGTAGGAATTTCTTTTCGTTATCTGTAGAAAAAATTGACACTACAGGATTTTTCTCTTGTTTTGCTAGATGAAAAAAAGAAGAAGAAAAAACTGAGTTTCCCGAAAATAAGTTGAAATTTGCTGCGAAATGTGTTCTCTCTTGGAATGTTAGAAACAATTTTCAGCGAAAAGAGAAACCAGATTTTTTTTCTTTCGTTTTTCTTTTTTATTATTATTTATTTTTTCCTCGTAGAGAAGTGCAGAAGACTGCACGGCGGTAAAGAAATCGGATAGTTAAAAAAAAAACATATAAAAAGAAACGCAACGGAATAGCTGCACTTTTCCAACTGCTTTCTCGTATTTTTCTGCTCATTAATTTATATATATATGTGTGTGTGTGTGTGTGTGTGTGTGTGTGTGTGTGTGTGTGTGTGTGTGCGCGTGTGTGTGTGTACGCACGTGCGTGTGTGTTTATATATATTTCGTTCTGTCCACCGTCCTTTAAAGTTTACAATTATATCATGCTCCCCTCACCTTCAAACGTATATTGAACCGCATATAAAAAGCTTTTCTAATGATTGTCTCACAAATAATATCTTATTTTTACTTATTTCTACTTTTTCCATATAACAATTTATGCATTACTTTTATTGTTTTAAATATAAAAAAATACTCACACTTTTTCCAAATTAGTAATCCACGCCTCTCATTTGTATTTTAACCGTCCAAAAAAGGGTCTCCAATCTAATAGGTCCCAATTTGTCAACTAGGCTCCAACCCCGGTCCCATCGCCGCAATGTTGCATCCCTGTGCCTGTTTTACAAGTATTTTAATGGAATGTGCTCTGATGAACTCATTTTACTTGTGCCCCCTCGACATACATATCCTAGACAACCCCGCTTAGCAACAAAATCGCACCCCTTCACTGTTGAGGTCCCTAAATGCCAGAAAGCTTTCTACTCTAATAGTTTCTTCCCTCGAACAGTTAGATTTTGGAATTCACTTTCTGTACCTGCTTCCCTGACTGTATTGATATGCAGAAGTTCAAATGTAATATAAACCAACATCTTCTTACTTCACCTTTTCTGTACTCGGCCAGTGAAGGAGAAACCATTCTAAACTGAGGCAATTTTTATATCCAGAGTGTCCCTTTTGGGGGGAACAGGATTTTCTCCTTATTAAAAACCGATCTTGTGTCTAACTCTGCCTTCGTAAATATATATATATATATATATATATATATATATATATATATATATATATATATTGTGTATATTTAGGCAGCATTTTCTCATTTAGACAAATATTATTGAAATTATCATAAAGAACATATATAACAATCCGACCCTTCCTCCACTTAAAATGAGTTCAATAATCTTTAAAAAAAATTATTAGTAATGTGTACAACCAAAGTCCCATTCTTTGATCATCTGGAGAATATATACACACAGGTGGATGGCGTGACAATGAGTTCCGTATTTAGTAATTTTTATATGGCTGATCTAGAAAACAAGGTATTTAATTTAATAGAGAAACCTTCTATTTACGTTCGATATGTATACGATATACTAATTCTTGTCAATAACACAGAGGAAATAGAATATTTAAAGGATATCTTTCAGAATAATTCAGTTCTTAACTTTACATATGAATTAAGTACTAATAATAAAATCTCGTTTTTAGACGTTCTCATTGACTCTAGTAGGGATGAATGTATCACCTCCGTTTCTAAAAAAAACCTACATCCGTCAATTCCTGTATTTTAAATTTTAAAAGTGAATGTCCATTCCGCTATAAAACGAATATAATAAGGAATCTTATACACCGTGCAAAGGTGATTTCCTCCAGCAAAAAATATTCTTTAATGAATTAAAAAATATAAAACAAGTGTTAGTAAATAATCAATTCCCTAACTCTCTTGTAGATAAAGAAATGAAAATAGCTATTAGTAATTTGAATCAAATTAGTAATATTCAAGAAAATTATCAACCTGTTAATATATATTAATCAGTTACACAAAACTCAAAAATCGATTAGAGTATTCTTAAAAATATAATCCGTAGATATGTGGCTCCCAAAAATAATTAAAAAAATAAAATTTATTATATATTATAAAAAAATACAGACAACAAGCCTTGTAATGAAAAACAACATTTCGCAAACAAATGACCTGTTAGAAAGGACCAATGTAGTTTAGCTGCCCAATAGGAGAGTGTATCTCCAATATTAATAGCTACGTTGTCGCGAAGATTGTCTCTCAACCTCTCTGATTCTAGCCCCATATCACAGCATTTGAAGGGACATGGCTGCCAACATTCGGAGTTTCGAAGAATTATGGTAGAAAATACAAGAGTATTGCAGAGTGAGAGAAATGTAAATAGGCTAAGAATACTCGAAGCATTGTACATTAAAACAAAGAAGCCTCAAATAAATCATATTAATTATGAGTGCAGCCGAAACAATTTGAAATGTTTGGGATAAATGTTTGATAATGTATATATGTGTTTGTATATATAAATGTGTTTAATATATGTAAAAAAAAAAATTAAAAAACGTCCGCTCACTTAACTTGTAACAAATTACCACGTGACTAGGAAAAAAAAAATATATATATAAGTAAATTAAAAAACAATCCCTACATTTATTTCTACAATATGCCTGAGGATGATAGAAGTACTTCTTTCGAAAGCGCTCGCGATTATGGATCCAACATATAGTCCAGTCAAATTGTGGCTGAACCTCAAACAAATTTCTAACAAAGGTTTTTAACTTGCATTGTAGGCAAGAATATCTCCTCTTTCAGAATAAAAAAAAGTTTACCAAAATTGACCTTGCGGAAAGGGGTCAACAACCGCCATCTTTAAAGAGTCCCCCCCCCCCGATTCTAGTTTCCCTCTCTCAACTCAATTATTGTAAGTATATCTTCAAAAATTACAAATGTATCAATCTGAAATTTTATAAATCAACAGTTTTCATGAAGTTGAATATAATTATAAACTCATTGGTTTGGTTTTATTTGATTTTGTTTTACGGCATATCAACCCTTTTAGATTATTTGATACTAGTCCAATCAATCTAGCTGTTTTTTTTTTTTTTTGTCTCAACCTCAAATAAATTGCTAACAGAGGTTTTTAAATTGTATTGTGCGAGAGAATATCTCCTCTTTCAGAATAAAAAAAAGTTTACTAGAATTAACCTTGCGGAAAGGGGTCAACGACCGCCATCTTTAAAGGGTCCCCCCGATTCTAGTTTCCCTCTCTCAACTCAATTATTGTAAGTATATCTTCAAAAATTACAAATGTATCAATCTGAAATTTTATAAATCAACAGTTTTCATGAAGTTGAATATAATTATAAACTCATTGGTTTGGTTTTATTTGATTTTGGTTTACGGCATATCAACCCTTTTAGATTATTTGATACTAGTCCAGTCAATCTAGCTGTTTTTTTTTGTCTCAACCTCAAATAAATTGCTAACAGAGGTTTTTAAATTGCATTGTGGGCAGGAATAACTCCTCTTTCAGATAAAAAAAAGTTTATTGAAATTAACCTCGGAGAAAGGGGTCAACGGACGCCATCTTTAAAGGGTCCCTCCGATTCTAATCTCAATTAATGTAAGTATTCTTTTTTTATTAGCCGCACCTGATGAAACTTATTAGCCGCATTTGATGAAAGGTTCTGGTTTGCAAAACATTTTTGAACTTGTGTATGCTGAAAACACAGTCAACCACATGCTAAGTGGTAAAGCAATTGCAAGAGCCATTCGTGCTCACTTTTTAGTTGCTGCTGCTCTGAATGCTATTTTATTAGCAAAAGCCTATGATTTGCCAGTTTCACATGTCACTGAGCATGATCAACTCAACACTGATGCAGAAGAGTCATTTCATCAAAATGAAGACCTTAAAGAAGCTCAGGGGCTATTGATAGGTCTCCTTGGTGGGACTGAGAGATTGGATAATGTTCTGTCTTCAGAGTCTGTAACCAGGATTACCCAGAAAATCAACTATGTGAAGGATGCGATGGTTGAGCAGCGAACAGCAAAATTGTGGATTCAATACCTTGATATGGTGAAGAGCCTGCAACTGTTTATCAAAGCAGAGCGCACCGGGAACTGGGAATTGCACCTTGATGCTGTTAGCAAAATGCTGCCAAGATTTGCTGCAGCAGGACACATCCTATATGCAAAGTCGGCGTATCTGTATTTGCAGCAAATGGAGGGTCTGCCAAAAACCCACCCGGAAGTATACCAGAAATTTTCGGAAGGATTCCATGTGATTAGACGGAGTGATCGCTACTGGATTACTTGTCAACGGATCTGGTTATTGAACAGGTGCTAATGAGAAGCCTGAAGACGTCTGGAGGCCTTACTCATGGCAGAGGAATGGATGAAATTCAACGATTGGTTTGGACGCTATCACTGCCAGCATGCGCGGAAATCAAGTTTACAATGCAAAAACTAGCAGGCATTCATTATGGCACCAGTGACCAGCATCAGGAGGCTACTTCAGCAAGAAAAGAGCGTGATGTGAGGGATAAATGGAAGGTCCTTGCGTTTCTCCAGACATATGACCCTTTCACGGAAGATCCGTCCATTCACAGCATTTCAAGTGGAGTAACTGGAGACAAAAAGGTGAATGTGGA
The DNA here is from genome assembly GCF_053919585.1 of Euprymna scolopes. NCBI lineage: Eukaryota > Metazoa > Mollusca > Cephalopoda > Sepiida > Sepiolidae > Euprymna > Euprymna scolopes. The sequence goes on from NC_136482.1 coordinate 24,816,704, forward strand.
CAGAGTAAACTCCATAGGAGAGGCAATCATAGCTTCAATGGCTGGAGAAAATGTACAAGAGTACACTTTAAAAAAAAGGATCAAGCAATTACACTTGGATCAAAAGTTTCACTCAGCAAAGATTAAACTGTTGAGACTGATCCACAACTCCTATTCCAGAGACTGTGTGTGCTATCTAATAATGAACCCTCAACCCAGGAGCAGCAAGAACATTTTCACAATATGAGCTGCTCCTTTTGATTATTTTGGATTACTGCGACAGGCAAAAAAATCTGCTTTGGCGGACGCTATATGGGAACTGACTTCTCATGTACAATCAGGTCCACAGTCATCAGATCCACAGTATCTCTTAGATGGTGGAACACTACTTCAGCGTCTCCCTTGGTAAAAAGGTTGCACATTTAATGAGGTCTGTGACCAATACTGTAGATATGTCACAAATAGATATGGAAAAGCATGTGTTGTCTTTGATGGATATGAAAGTGGCCCATCCATTAAGGACTCGACTCACCGACGCCAAGCAGGGGGGTTTGTTGGAGTTAATGTGTCACTGACTCCTTTCATGGTGTTCAAATTAAAAAAGGATGTTTTACTTGCTAATCGACAAAACAAACAATTGTTTATCAACTTGCTGGGAAAGAGTTTGAAGGAAGCAGGTTGTAAAGTAATCCATGCATCTGGAGACGCTGACGTATTGATTGTGAAGACTACTCTAGAACTGGCACAGACAGGAGAAACCATTTTGATAGCAGATGACACTGACCTATTGGTCCTTCTATGTTATCATACCAATAGCGATGATATTTACAACATCTTCTTTACGCCACAACCAAAAGTTAGTGAAAAAAGAGTGAAAGTCTGGAACATCAAAGAGGTGAGGAAATCATTGGGAGATGGGGTCTGTTTCAACATTCTTTTCATTCATGCACTACTGGGTTGTGATTCTACATCCAGTGTTCACGGAATTGAGAAGGCAGCATCCCTCCGAAAGGTGATGAACAATAGAAACTTCCTCGAACTGGCTAAAGTGTTTGGCAAAGACAGCAGTGCAGAAGAGGTTATTGAAGCTGGGGAGAAGGCTTTAGTGTGCCTATACAATGGTAATGATGGGGAAAACATCAATCATCTTCGACTGAGGCGCTTTAAGGAAAAGGTTGCAAATAGCTCAAAGTATGTTGAGGCCAAATCATTGCCACCGACAAGAGCAGCTACGAAATTCCACAGCCTTTGAGTTTACTTCCAAATTCAGGAATGGAAAGGTAGAAACCAGCTAAAACCTCACGAGTGGGGATGGACACTTTCAGATGGTAAATTACAACCAGTTAAGACTGACTTACCACCTGGCCCTGGAAATTTGTTGGCTATAATTAGGTGTAACTGTACTTCAGGGTTGTAGAGAATAGGAATGATTATTAAGACGGGACACACAAAAGAGTGACACCATCGTCTGATTAGTAGTATATATAGAGCAGGCACGCACGCACCGGTAGAAGAACGACGACTACGACGATAGTCGACTCGGAAACTTTACATGGCGCTACGAACAGGATTTAGTTTTCAACATAATTTCTTTTGCACGATTTTTGGAGTATAATGGCGTCAGGACAACACGAGGACGGCCAATACATGCAGTTGATTCAACAACTAATAAATCTGCAAAGAGAAAACAATGAGCTTCGCGGAGGGAGTGCCTCGAGTCGGTCTAACACCAAGAAACCAGACCGGCCACGTATCGAATATGGATTCACCGACGCGGACTGGGCGCTTTTCATCGACTCGTGGGCCCGATACAAACAAATGTGCGGCCTTACCGACCCCGTGGAAATCCGCAATGAACTAAGGACAGCCTGCTCAAATGAGGTAAATAAACTTTTATTTGACTTAGTTGGGCCTGAAACCCTCAATTCTGTCACAGAGGAACAACTCTTAAGGCATATACAGTTCATTGCGGTGAAAGGTCTACACCCGGAGGTGCATAGACATAAATTTTATAACATCAGACAACAGACGGGGGAGGGACCCGCACAATTCTTGGCAAAGCTTCGGTCCCAGGCACGGTTTTGCAATTTCACGGTTCTGTGCCCCAACGAGAACTGCCAGCAAGCTGTAAACTATTCGGAGGACATGGTAGCTGGCCAACTCGTAGCCGGTCTGGCAAATGCGGAGTACCAGTGTAAATTGCTGGCCGAAGCAAATATTCTAACCACTGTGGAGCAGAAGCTTCACAGGCTGGTTAGTTTAGAAACTACAGAGACGTCTGCTCCTCAGTTGCAACGAGACTCAGAGGGACACTCGACTTTTGGCCTACTAACAACCAAAAAAAAACCATCTCGGAAGGAGCAGCTGCTCAAAACCCCTCAGAATAGTCCTTGTGAAGGGTGTGGGAGGACCTCACACCCCAGTGGGTTAAAAGGGCGGAAGAACTGCCCGGCGAGGGGGCTGAAATGTTTTAATTGGTGCGTCACAGGCCACTTACAAAGAGTGTGCCGGAAACAGGAGAGGTCGACGGCGGAGTCAACAAACGATACCACACGTCAATCGAATATTTTCGGCAGCAGAATGGAGGGGGCACCGGCATGTTACAATCAAAAAGGTAGAATAGCAGCAGTGCCACACCTTGCATGGAGCAGTGGTGGGTTCAGGAGAAGTCCCCCTGAGCCACCACCCTCATTAATGGTCGATGTGTCCCTGATACCAGAGTCCCAGGCTAAATTCGGGTGCGCTTTGGATAAGGGAGTAAGCCGTCGAAAACACCGCATCCAGGCCATCGCAGATACCGGTGCCCAGACGTGTTCGAGTGGCCCAGAAATATTGAAAATATTAGGGTGCACCAGAAGGATCCTGATACCTACCACCCACAGGATACGGGGAATCACAGACGAACCCCTAGATATCAAGGGGGTGGTCCTGACTCAGATTAAGCTCGGTCAGAAGGAAACGCGACAAGTGGTCTACGTTTCAGAAAACACGTCAGGATTCTACTTGTCAGAATCGGCCCTCAAAGACCTAGGAGTAATCAATCGCGACTTCCCGCATCGAGTATCAAAGGCCGATTTATCGGCTTCAGAAAGTGGGACAGCACCGTGTGGATGTCCGAAAAGAGAATCCGTCCCGGACAAGCCAGCGAGGATCCCGTTTACCCCCACTGAAGATAATAGGGAACGGTTAGAGAAGTGGTTACGTGAACACTTTAAGTCCAGCGCATTCAACACCTGCCCCCATCAACCGTTACAAGTCATGTTAGGGAGGCCGCTGGATATAACTTTTACCCCGGGGGCGAAACCATCGGCCGTACACACACCCATTCCAGTCCCTCATCACTGGAAGAAAAGGGTAAAGAATGATTTGGATCAAGATGTTGCGTTGGGTATTATCGAACCGGTACCAGCAGGCACACCTACGATCTGGTGTTTGAGGATGGTAGTCGCTCCAAAGAAAGACGGGTCACCAAGAAGGACGGTAGACCTACAAAAATTGAATGCAGCAACGATGAGAGAGACTCATCACACACCGTCCCCTTTTAATCAGGTGTCCGTGGTGCCTGCCCAAACCAAAAAGACTGTCTTGGATGCATGGAATGGGTACCATAGTCTGCCACTCTCCCCAAAAGCCCGGGACGCGACCACGTTCATAATGGAATGGGGTCGTTATCGGTATCTCAGGGCTCCCCAGGGTTTTCACGCATCCGGGGACGGGTACACGCGCCGGTTCGATGACATCACAGTTGACATGCCTCGAAAGACCCGATGTATAGACGACACACTCCTATGGGACAGGTCCTTAGAATTGGCTTTCTGGCATAATGTGGACTATATTACCCATTGTGGTAAAAGTGGGATAGTATTTAACCCTGACAAATTTCAATTTGCTGACGATGAAGTTGAATTTGCCGGCTTTGTGATAACCTCGGACGGCGTGAAGCCAACTAAAAAAATGACGGAGGCTATTCTCAATTTCCCGACCCCAACGAGCATTACTGGTATCAGGTCCTGGTTTGGTTTAGTTAACCAGGTGTCGTATACATTTTCACAGGCCGATATAATGGCCCCTTTTCGAGAGTTGCTGCGGACAAAGAACCGTAAATTTTACTGGGATGACACATTGAATAGACTTTTCGAAGAGTCGAAGAGGAATATCGTTCAGAAAATCGAAGAAGGGGTGAAAACCTTCGATATGAACAGAGCGACCTGCCTTTCAACCGACTTCAGTAAGGTTGGCATTGGGTATTTTCTGTTCCAGAAGCATTGCCAATGTCCAACGGAATTAGGTCCCAACTGTGGTAAGGACCACTGGAAGATGATTTTGGCCGGGTCTCGCTTCACGAAAGATGCAGAATCTCGTTATTCCCCTATAGAGGGGGAGGCTCTAGCGCTGATTTATGGCTTGGAGTCTTGTAGGATGTTCATCCTGGGATCCCCAGACCTATTGGTCACCGTGGACCACCAGCCCCTAGTGAAAATTTTCTCGGATCAGATCCTTGAGAATATAAAAAATCCCCGCCTGTTCTCATTCAAGGAGCGGTCGTTGATGTATAGGTTCCAGATTAGGCATGTTCCTGGGAAACTCAACGCAGCACCGGACTGCACATCCCGATACCCGGCGCCGTCAAGACACAGCAGACTAAAGGGCACTGACACATCCCAGCAAATCGAGGGGAGTATACAAGCATCCATCATAGCTGCATACGCACATGACCCCAAGTTCCGAGCGATCACCTGGGATAGGATAGTCGCAGCTGCAGCCACCGATGAGGAGTGCCGAACGTTGGCGTCATACATTCAAGACGGGTTCCCAAGGTCACGCAACGAACTACCACCAGAAATCCGGCAATTCTGGCCGATGGCAGACCAACTATATTGTCTGGAAGGGGTACCCATAAAAGGGGACAAAATTTTGATACCAAAACGGCTTAGAGCCGAGGTGTTAGAGGCATTACACTCCGCCCATCAAGGGGCGAATGGTATGTTGGCTAACGCCAGACAACGGTTATTTTGGCCTGGTTTAGACGCCAGCATCCGACAAACAAGGGCGCAATGTCAGAATTGCAATTCGATCGCCCCATCCCAGCCTAGGGAACCACTAATGCCACCCATAAACCCGGAATTCCCATTTCAAAAGACAGTCACTGACTTACTAGATATGCACGGGAAAAGTTACATGGTATACGCGGACCGATATACCGGTTGGATTGAGGTCGCACCACTACCATCAGGAAGGGCTGCAGCGGTGTGTAACGCCCTGAGGGTTTGATTTTGCACGTATGGTGCGCCGGAGGAAATATCATCCGATGGAGGGCCACCATTCGATTCACTAGAATACAAATCGTTCCTAGAAGACTGGGGCGTAAAAAGGCGCATATCATCTGCACATTACCCCCAGAGTAATGGCCGAGCTGAACTGGCTGTAAAAACGGCCAAAAGAATGCTGATGGACTGCGTTGATGGCTACGGACACCTACATCATGATCGGGCAGCACGGGCAATGATGACTCATAGGAATACGCCCAGTCAGGACCTTGGATTGTCGCCGGCGGAAATGCTATATGGTCGAACAGTAAGGGACCATCTCCCCGCACTTCGCAAAAAATACTGCATCCACAAGCGTTGGACGGAGACCAGAGATTTGAGAGAGAGGGCGATGGCGAAAAGGCACGTACTTAACAAAGAACAGTACGACATACACAGCCGCCCCCTCCAACAGCTCCGAGTCGGCGAGTCTGTGCAGGTGCAGAATCAGGAGGGACCAAATCCACGACGATGGGCGAAAACTGGAAGAGTCGTCGAGACAATGGGTAACAGGCAGTACAGGATACGGTTGGATGGTAGCGGCAGGATCACATTACGCAATCGCCGTTTCCTCAGGAAAATCAAACCGGTCATGGATACGCCGGAGTATCCACCCACTCAACAACCCCATCAACCACCTCCCCAAACACCAAGAAGGGAGGACAGCAAACCACCGTGCAACATGCATGAGATGATGGAGGTGGAAGAAGCTGATTGTGACACATCAGAAACAGATATGGAGGTGGACCAAGATCCGATCAACCACAAGCCAATGCAGACGAGTCCGGTCCCACGACGCAGCATGAGGGTAACACGAGCACCAAGGCCACTTTCCCCTCAAATGCAAGGACCAACTCACTACTACACGGAATTCTCCAGTCACATGACCACAAAACGACGGTAGTGTGGTCACATGGTGGGGGGAGGGCATGTAGAGAATAGGAATGATTATTAAGACGGGACACACAAAAGAGTGACACCGTCGTCTGATTAGTAGTATATATAGAGCAGGCACGCACGCACCGGTAGAAGAACGACGACTACGACGATAGTCGACTCGGAAACTTTACAAGGGTGTACTACAGGAAGATGCAGTTGCAGGAAACATAGCATTCACAGTTCAAACTTGTGTGGATATTGCAAAGGCCTCCATTGCACCAACTCATCACAGCCAGATCTTGATGATGATGATGATGATGATGATGATGATGATGATGATGAAGAAGAAGAAGAAGAAGAAGAAGAAGTGACCTTTGACTAGTTCTTGACAAGAAATGTTCTTTGGTCCGTTCATAAACTTGTTCTGTGTAATTTAATAAAGGTTTTTTGTCAGCAAAAATGATTATTTTTGTAATTAATTGTTTTAATGGACATACTTGTCAGGAATTTTATGAATCGAAATTTTAATACTGTTAAGTTGAATTTTAACCCTTTAGACTCAGGCCAATATATCGGCCTTGGCGATTTAGCAAAAAAGATGACACAATCGATATTTTGTCCTTTTACATTATGGTAATTGTTAATTTTGCGTATCATCCTTTTCACTAGTTATCGCATTTTACGACAGGGCCCAAATGATTTAAAAGTGGCGGCCGTTGACCTCTTTCCCCAAGGCTAATTTTGGTAAACTTTTTTTTATATGAAAGAGGAGATATTTCTGCGCCCACAATGCAATTTAAAAACCTTTGTTAGCAATTTGTTTGAGGTTCAGCCACAACACCAAAGACTGGACTATACAGTAGTTGAGTTAAGAGAGGAAGACTAGAATCGGAGGGACCCTTTAAATATGGCGGCTGTTGACCCCTTTATCCAAGGTTAATTTTAATAAACTTTTTTTTATGGGAGAGAGAGTTTGCTTAAACCTGACCAGTACCACAGCCTACAGGCGCCAGGTTTATGACCACCAGAATATTAAAATAATTTATTGCTTGTTTTCGGCCAGGGACAGCAAGCAGGTGCGGCTAATAAAAAAAAGAATACTTACAGTAATTGAGACTAGAATCAGAGGGACCCTTTAAAGATGGCGTCCGTTGACCCCTTTCTCCGAGGTTAATTTTAATCAACTTTTTTTATCTGCCCACAATGCAATTTAAAAACCTCTGTTAGCAATTTATTTGAGGTTGAGACAAAAAAAAAACAGCTAGATTGACTGGACTAGTATCAAATAATCTAAAAGGATTGATATGCCGTAAACCAAAATCAAATAAAACCAAACCAATGAGTTTATAATTACATTCAACTTCATGAAAACTGTTGATTTATAAAATTTCAGATTGATACATTTGTAATTTTTGAAGATATACTTACAATAATTGAGTTGAGAGAGGGAAACTAAAATCGGGGGGGACCCTTTAAAGATGGCGGTCGTTGACCCCTTTCCGCAAGGTCAATTTTGGTAAACTTTTTTTTTATCTGAAAGAGGAGTTATTCTTGCCTACAGTGCAATTTAAAAACCTTTGTTAACAATTTATTTGAGGTTGAGACAAAAAAAAAACAGCTAGATTGACTGGACTAGTATCAAATAATCTGAAAGGGTTGATATGCCGTAAACCAAAATCAAATAACACCAAACCTATGAGTTTATAATTATACTCAACTTCATGAAAACTGTTGGTTTATCAAATTTCACATTGATATATTTGTTATTTTATAAGATATCCTTACAATAATTGAGTTGAGAGAGGGAAACTAGAATCGGGGGGGGGGGGCCCTTTAAAGATGGCGGTCGTTGACCCCTTTCCGCAAGGTCAATTTTGGTAAACTTTTTTTTATCTGAAAGAGGAGATATTCTTGCCTACAGTGCAATTTAAAAACCTTTGTTAGCAATTTGTTTGAGGTTGAGCCAAAAAATGAGCTAGATTGACTGGACTAATATACAATTTCGAGAAAAACACAAAAAGGACTATTCGGAGATTGGAGAAGATGAAAAAGAAAATTGTAAAACAAAATAATTCCGTGCTATTCAATAATATTTGTCTATATATATATATATATATATATATATATATATATATATATATATATATATTAGTGATAGGACGATTCAAATATTTTTCCCGACGATTCCGATACAATTACCGATTCTGTACTAAATTCCCAATTCCGATTCTTTATAAATTTTTTAATTTTTAAATAGTTAACATTTAACGAAAACATTTGTTACTTTTACCGATTATCATAAAAACAAATATGCATATATTTCATTGATGTATAATATGTAAAATCGGAGTTATATGAATTTTTAAGAAGGGCTTCCACCTTCATGAGACTAAGGGAATCTTATTATAGATCATATTAAGATATCCTCTGCGCCTGGCAGCTATGCTCCAAAACAGATAGTGATCGTTCAATTAGTTTAGGCTAGAGAGAGAGGGGGGGGGGAAGATTAGAGAGAAACAGACATAATATATATAGAGAGAGTAAGACAAAATAGTTATCTAAAGATATTTGTTTCGACATTCCTACTGCTCATCAGGGTTGATAACTATTATATATATATATATATATATATATATATATGTTATATATATATATATATATATATATATATATATATATATATATATATATATATATATATATATATATAACAAATTTTTTTTTTTTTTTACATTTTCACCCCAAACAAGGCACATTGCCACTTTGGTGTAGGGGGCTACTATCAGGGTCAGCAACTACTGGGGCACTATGTAGGGATTTGGGCAGCAAGATGTCGGTTCACGTTGCACTTGAACTTCTGCATGTCAGTACAGTTGGGGAAGCAGGATCTTGGAATGGAATTCCAGAGTCTAGCGGTTCTGGGGAAGAAACTACTGGAGTAGAAAGATCTTTTACATCTAGGGATCTCTACTGTGTGGGGGTGGGATTTAGCTGCCTGTCGGGTTTGTCGAGGATGTCTGCGTCGTAGAGGCACAAGTGTCTGCAGTTCGTCAGAGCATTCACCATTAAAATACTTGTAGAACAAGCAGAGGGATGCAACGTTTCGTCAATGAGACAGAGGCTGAAGCTTAGATGACAGTTCAGGGCCTATCAGATTGGCGACTCTTTTTTTAACCTTGTCTAGGAGCGAGAGACTAGTAGTAGACGCACCAGCCCAGATGTGACAACAATACTCCATACATGGGCGAATGGTGGCCTTATAGAGATACAGGATACTTTCAGGTGCCAGTAGTTTTCTAGCACGGTAGAGAGAGCATACCTTTTTGGCAGCGGCCCTGGCAATGTTTTCAATATAATTGTTCCAGCTTATGTTTCCTGTAAACGTTAGGCCAAGCAGTTTGAAAGATGTACTCTCAGACAGGGAGTCACTGGCCATTTCTATTGGTGGCAGAGAAGGTTTCTTGTAGTTATTGAATGAAACCAGTTTAGTCTTGGCAGCATTGAATGTGACCATCCATTTATGTGCCCATTCCACTACAGATTGGAGGTCATCCGCTAGTGTTTTTGCCATTTCTTTAGATATGTGTTCATTTGTTTTCCTGTCATGTCTGTTATAGAGTGTAGTGTCATCAGCATATATACCCATCTCAGAGGTAGTTTTGTCGGGGAGGTCATTAATAAATATCAGGAACAATAGAGGTCCAAGAATAGACCCCTGAGGCACTCCCGCATTTATATCACACTGTTTAGATGTTCGACCGTCGAGGACAACCTGGATTTTCTCTTATGTAAAAAGGATTTAATTATGCTAAGTATTCTACCAGTGATACCGTATGATTTAATTTTCCTGAGGAGACCCTTGTGCCATACCCTGTCAAAAGCCTTAGATATATCTAGAGCTACCGCTCTGCCCTCCCCCGCTTTGTCTAGTGAATGGTATATACGTTCAGAGATTACAGTGAGGATGTCAGCTGTGGAACGGGCTTGTCTGAATCCATATTGTTTGTCAGTCAGAAGCTTAGCATCTGTAAGGTGCCGGACTAGAGCATGGTTAATTATGGTCTCAAATATTTTGGCGAAAAGTGGGAGGAGGCTAATGGGGCGATAATTTAATGAGTCAGTTCTTTCGCCAGAATTCTTGAATATTGGTACCACAGAAGCGGTTTTCCAACAGTCCGGAAAGCATGATTCATTAAGGCATTTGTTGTAGAGTTTGGAGAGAACTGGAGTTACTTCGGCTGAGCACTTTTTTAATAGCACAGCTGGGATGAGATCAGGTCCACATGCTTTTGAAGTGTCAAGATTTTTTATGATAGCATGTACCTGAGCAGGGGTGATTTTTAGATCGTCTAGCGTGGCGTCTGTCCACAAAGGAAAGTCAGGCAGGGGGTGGTTGGAAGGGTCCAGTGTGGAGTTCGAGGCAAACCGGCTGGCAAGCATATTAGCTTTGTCGGTTGCTGAGCAAACAACCTCGTGATTGTTGGTTAGTGGAGGAATTGTTGGTTGCCCATTATTTACTACACTGTTGTAGATTTTCCAGAAGTCACGATTTCCTAATTTTTGTGCTTCGATGCGTTTTTTAGTCATTTCAGTAAATTCTCTCTTGGCTGTCGCTATTTCTTTCTTAACATTATTTCTAGCTTCTATGTGCTTCTGTTTGTTTGAACTGGACTTATGTCAGTTAAATCTATGGTATGCATGCTGTCTGTGAGCAATGGCAGTTGCGCAAGTCGAAGTCAACCATTGGGGAGAGTGGGGCTTGCTATAAAATTTCCGCATGGGAACATGTGCTTCTATTGCTGTTTTGAACCATTCAGTGGTCTCATTTGTGTTCAGCAAGAAGAGAAAAAATATTTCCCCATGGGGCATCTCTGATAAGATCTCTGATGGCTTCCCAGTCAGCCTTTTTATAATATCTCGTTGTTTTGAGCACTGGCTTTTCAGTTTTGGGTCTAGAATTTAGGGCGATTTCTACCATTATCACTGCATGGTAAGCGTTCCCGAGTGGGCTGTCAGCATTTGTTGTACAATCCTCGGGAACTATAGTCAGAAACAGATCTAGAAGTGATGCTTGTTGTTCTTGCTGGTCAGGGAAACGAGTTGGAAACGTAACTATTTGTTATAGGGAGTGAGATATAGAAAACTATGTGTTGTGTTGCCTGCTGCATCTGTGTGAGTAGAGAATCCAAGCCAGTTTTTGTGGTGAATATTAAAGTCACCAAATACATGGACTTGTGCGCTAGTGTCGAGGGAGAGTGCTGTGTCTATACTGTCAGAGACTTTGTTTATTATGGTGCAGTCCTGGGTCGAGGGAGAGCGTTAGAGAAAATAAAAGTAGCTAATGTTGTGTTTTATGTTTAGTCTAAAGCACATAAAGGCTTGATCGTCCGTTTCTAGGTTTGTTTCTCTAGTCAGGGGAAGGGTGCTATGAATGTAAACTCCAAGTCCGTGCATGTGTCTGTCAGAGTCCTTATGGCAGATAGCCAGGCATGTTAAAGTAGTTAGAGGGGATGGAGGAGTGTAGCTTAGTGCTAAGATATCCGGGGTATTTGTTAGGAGAAATGCTTCAACATTAGTTAAATTAGTTCTAAGCCCACAGATGTTAGTGAATGCAAGCCTCCAGGGAGGAGGCAAGTTGAATTTGCTTGTCCCTAGGCCTGGTTTGAGCTTATTTTATTTATTGTAGTGTCATCATGTTTTTAAAGAGTTTCAGTTAGGTGAGGGGGAGCTGAACAAAAGGTTATGCAGGATATCAGACATGCAACACAATCAGACCATTGGCTGACCTTTCTTCAACTAGGACTGTGGCCTCGGGAAAGCCCATCGGGGATGAGTGCAGGGTCCCTTTCCATGCGCGACATGACACTACAAACACCCCGATATTATACAACTGTTGATGGAGCAGCAGCTCTAAGCGCTACCAAAGAGTTAGGGTACCTGTACTACCAGTCGGAAACAGCAGCCAGGAACTGTCAATCCGGTACCCTCAGCCCATCAGAAGAAGATCACCCCAATCTAATTGCACAGGCATGCGTGGTACTCAAGCACTCCCAAGTGCCCAGTTATGAGGGGTGGGATGTGTCGGGAGTGGAAGAACAGCATTCAATGCCCTAGACAAGAAACAAGATCTACCACTAAGTGTTTTGTCGATTCACCTGTGATAGTGTCTCTGCGTCTGACTAATAGGCAAAGAAGGAGTATGGAAGCCGGTGATAGACAGAGCCTATCTACTCCTTAAGCAATTTAGGTTTGCAGACCGGTAATTTGTTTGAGTCACCAGCTCTAGGAAGGTTGTCGTCCAAGACTGGAGAGGCCTCCCTCCCCTTTGGTTTAGTTTCAGAGTTTTCCTTCTCTTAGACGGGTGATCTGGGAAGATCAACTGGGTCCTTCAGCCCTGAGAGGGTTTGCTCCGTGCCTGGGTCCTACTCCAGGTATTTATGCGACCCCGCGTGGTTAGTTAATGTTACAGGGTTAGCTTGTAAAGGTTATATATCTAATGAATAGTTACACTCCTCAAAGTGATTTAGGGGCATGCAGTGGAAGCGGTTTTGTGGGGAGGCTTGTTAGTTAATGTTACAGGGTTAGCTTATAAAGGTTATATATTTAATGAATAGTTACACTCCTCAAAGTCATTTAGGGGCATGCAGTGGAAGCGGTTTTGTGGGGAGGCTTGTTTGTTAATGTTACAGGGTTAGTTTGTAGAGGTTATATATCTCATGAATAGTTACACTCCTCAAAGTTATTTAGGGGCATGCAGTGGGAGCAGTTTTGAGGGGAGGCTTGTTAGAAAAGCGTTAGTGCGGATTAGGACTTTTACCTTAGGTTTTTAAAAAATTTTTTTTTAACTTTATGTTAGTTTGGGTTCAGGATAACGTTATAGTTTGAGTAGGTATTAGGAATTGAGCTAAGAAATTTTGCCCAGTCACTGTATATTTAGTTTTACGAAGGTTAGAGTGTAGGTGCAGTACACTAAGGGTGTAACTGGAGGTACATTTTAGGTTATGGTGTTTTTCGTATGCATAATTAAGTAATATATATTTGGGCGAGTTTTCGGTAGATGCAAATAGGAGTTGTCAGTGTTTCCACTATTCAGGGGGGGGGATATACTTATACACAACATTCCTGGGTTAAGTCAAGTGTATTTTTTCTTTTTAAAATGAAAAATCGACCTACCCTAATGTATTGCAACCATGTAAATTTGTTTATATTAATAAAAATATATTTTGCTCTTCCTTTTATTGAGTACTTTTAATAACCTCATTAAATTAATTAGTTATTACCCTTGAAAACCTTTAACCAGGTATATATATATATATATATACATGCGCACATTTCACAAAACTGTTAAAATGCCTAAATATTAAACTAAATATTAAACTAAATATAAAACTGTTAAATTAAAACGACTAAAATATTTCAAATTTTAAGATGTTGACCATCTTATAATTTATTCCTTTAATTACTATTAATTAAATATAAAATTTAAAATTTTAATTAAATATAAAATGTGCCTTTGTAACGTTTTATCATAATTAGGGCTAGGACAACAGCATATTCTCATCATTGTTTTGACTCTCGTGTGTATCCTTTGATATCTTATATGCTTTTATATAGAGGTTCTCGGTTGATTAACTGTGTTTAACTGTGTCGGATATATACTTGAGAATCAAAACAATGAAAAGAATATTCTGTTGTTATAACCCTAATCATAATTAGTTTAAATACTGTTAAAAGATCGATAATTCACTTTTAAATTTAAATGAGTTGTTTCCCTTTATCAATAAGTTATATTAAACTATTTTTTTATTATATTGATAAATAATATATTCATCTAGTTTTATTATTTTCATATATTATCCATTTCTTAATCCAATTTGTACTATAAATTGAATTATATTATTTATTTAAATAAAATATTAACATTTAAAACATGCCATCTAATTGTTCATTTGAATATTATAATTTAATTTAGATTATTGATAAATATAACTCAGAAGTGTAGATTAATTCATACTGATATTTAGAATATAGACTTTTGTCATTCGTTTGTTATATGCTCTGTAATTACATTGAGCTTCATAAGTTAAGGTTAGTATATAAAAATGTGAAATATAATTGAAAATATAATATTTTCACACACACACACACACACACACACACACACACACACATATATATATACATATATATATATATATATATATATATATATATATATATATATATATATATATATATATAACAAAACTGACGTATAACGGGCGAGCAGAGAGGTTTGTCGATACATTTAAACAAACATTAAAACGTCAACAGGTACGATACCAAAGATAAAAATATTCAAACTTTTCTGGTGGTGTACAGAATAACGCCAAATAAAAATGTAAAGTGAAATGTACATTTTTTTTTAACATATGCCTTAACGAATCTTGCTTTCCTGATTGCTGGAAAACTGCTTCTATGGTACCAGTTTTCACGAATTTCTGGCAAGAGAACTGACCCATTAAATTATCGGCCCATTAGCCATCTCCCACTTTTTGACAAAATATTTTAGTCCACAATTAATCAAGCTGTAGTCCATCACCTTACAGCTGCTAAACTCCTGACCGACAATCAATATGGATTTAGGCAAGCCCATTCCACGGCAGATATCCTAACTCCAATCTCTGAACGTATATACTGTTCACTAGACAAAACAGGGGAATGTAGAGCAGTAGCTCTAGATATATCTAAGGCTTTTCACTATCTTGTCGAACTGTTTAGATATTTTTAAAATATTTTTATTTACAGAAACATAAAAAGAAGACAAAAAATGTGTCATTCCTTTTACAGTTTTAGCAGTTTCAAAATGGTGAATGTGCAACAGAAAATAGGTTAATAGTTTTAAAATGTGAATATTTCACATATGTCGAGAAAACAATAAATTCAAACAACATAAGTACGAATGATATTGCCAACATATTTTTGGCAGAGATGTCGGAAATTTTCTGTTTCTATGTCTATCCTTGAATCCATGTCACTAGTAAGGGTGCTGGAGGTAAACGTTTTATCTGGGCTGACGTTATCCGCCTGATAGTCAGAGACCCGAACCTTGGATTAACCACTAAGGAGGCCGTCCTATCAGCAGGTGCAACATACTGGGGTTGCTGTATTGACATTTGGTGAATCGATTTTGCACCATGCAGTAGCTTCTGGTGGGGCCTCTCGATGCCATATTAGTGGGTAATTGTTACGGCTTTACCTTTTCATGTTCTACAAAAAAAAAATTCTTCATTTCTTTTTCTCTCTTAGTTTCCCCTCTCTGTCCTACTCTAAGTAAATCTGACGACCTAGTCCACAAATTCCAAAATTCCATCATCAAAAGTTTCAAGAAAAAATACACGATTAAACCCAGTTCTCCAACTTCTAACATAGACCCCTACTACCATGTCTCCTTCTCCAACATCAGGGGTCTACGTTCTAACCTTCCAGAGATTGAAACCCAATTACAGGAGACTAAACCAGACCTTTTATTTTTAAGCGAAACTGGCATTGGACAGGCTATTTCTGTAGAAGAGTTCGCAATTAAAGGTTATGCTAACTTAACTTCTAAATCTGACCCCCAAGATCGCCATGGGCATGGAATATGTGCCTATATTAAAGATAGCTTTCCATGTGGTAGGAACATCTCCAGAGAAGATCCTAACTTACCCTATATGTGCTTGCAGGTTGCATTAGCTCACACTACTGCATTTATATTTACTCTCTATTGTCCCCATAACAGCGGAGTTACTATCTTTCAAAGCATATCTGAGAAAATTGACCAAGTCCAATCTGCTTATCCTTCAGCTAACATTCACGTATGTGGAGACTTCAATGTTCACAACGTCGAATGGTTGACCCACTCAAACAAGACCGATGATGAGGGGAGGTTCTGTCATTGCTTATGACCTCACTCAGATTGTTCACGAACCCACCCGTGTGCCCGACAATGACGGCCAGTATGC
Organism: Euprymna scolopes; assembly: GCF_053919585.1. Lineage (NCBI taxonomy): Eukaryota > Metazoa > Mollusca > Cephalopoda > Sepiida > Sepiolidae > Euprymna > Euprymna scolopes. The sequence goes on from NC_136482.1 coordinate 24,832,851, forward strand.
GAGTCTACTAGACCTTTTTCTCACAACTTGCCCTGAACGATGTTCCGTTTCTGTTCTGTTTCCTCTTGGATCTTCCGAATACTCTGTTGTATCAATTAAGATAAAAATGAAATGTAATAAGTCCCCAGATGTACCTCTCCATCGTACAGTATATCGGTACACTAAGGCTGATTGGGATAGCTTCTCTACATTTATATCGGATCTACCTCTGCGTTCCATGTTTAAAAAGGATGTGTCCTCTATAGTATCAGACCTGACGGAATGGTTAATTGTAAGTAGAGACTGTTTCATACCCTCGAAAAATTTCCATCAAAAACCTAACAGTCAGCCACGATTCTCTCCAGAATGTGCTGCTGCGATTGCGCACAGAAATCACTTCTTCCACTGCTCCCAACTTAATAGATGTATGGAAACTAAAGCCGCCTTCAGGACTGCCAGCAACCATTGTAAGAAAGTAATAAGGAACGCAAGAGAGTTGTATGCTCAGTCCGTCATGTCCAAAGTAGCTGAGCAGCGACTTGGTTACCACCAGTTTTGGCAAATAGCAAACAGAATCCTGAACAGAAGCGTGTGCTCTATCCCAACTATCATCAATGGACCAGAGGTAATCTCGTCAGCATCAGACAAACCCAAATTCTTTGCCAAGAACTTTGCAGCTAATTCTACCCTTTGCGACCAAAGCCGTCAATGCCCAATATTTCCTCCTGTATCAGAAAACACGCTATGTGATATACATATATCTGTACGCGATGTTGGCAAGCTAATCAAAAACCTTGATTCCAGTAAAGCAACTGGCCCTGATGGTATTCCAATTGTAGTACTTAAAAAGCTTCAACCGGAACTAGCGCCCATACTTACAAAACTGTTCAAACGTTGTCTTAAGGACAATAGCTTCCCATCATTCTGGAAAATCTCATAAGTATGCCCTGTATTTAAGAATTCAGGTGATCGCTCATCCCCCTCTCAGTACAGGCCAATAAGTCTCCTGTGCATCATGAGTAAGTTACTGGAATCTGTGTTAAATACAGAAGTAATCAACCATCTCAACAAAAATAACCTTCTTAGTGACACTCAATATGGTTTCCGTTCTGCTAGATCTACAGCAGATGTGCTTACAGTTATATCTCATAGGATTAGCAAATCTCTCGACGGAGGCAACCTTTCTAGGGCAATTGCTCTTGACATATCTAAGACCTTTGATAGGGTATGGCATAAAGGTTTACTTCACAAAATCTCTAGCTATGGTATAGCTGGAAATGTCTTCTCAATTATTAAATCATTTCTTTCTGATAGGTTCATAAGAGTAGTAGTTGAGGGGCAAAAATCAGAAGCTATTGAGAAGCTATTAAGCTATTAAGTATTAATGCTTGTGTCCCTCAGGGGTCCATCCTGGGCCCAACTCTTTTCCTGATCTTTTTTTTTTTTTTACATGGGGGTCACCACTTATCAAGGCCCGAAGGCCACTCAGGGATAAGGGTTATTGCGTGTACAGTAATCAATGAGATAGTATTGTAGTAATCATTAATTATTCATTCACATTCATGGGGGGGGGGGCAACTTGCTCAGAATTCATCGTGTGGGGTTTGTCGGCAGCTTTTCAACCATTTACAATGTTCTTACATATTAAAAATATGAGAAATCTATATAAAAAAGAATTGTTCACGTGTATGTGTTTCTCCACCTAGAGAGGAATGGGTTGGGTGGAAGATAAAGGAGTTGCGAAGAGTGAGGGGGGGGGGGGGGCAGGGAAGAAGAAAAGAGAGAGAAATAGAGAACAAGAGGGGTAGAGACATAGAAGTTTTAATAGAAAAATATTACACTTTTGCCCGGGGCAACACAGGGTAACCTTGCTATTAATGATCTTCCAAATCACATTCTTACATCATTTGTAGACATTTATGCTGATGACACTACCATTTATGGTAGCACATCTAAGACAGTAAACGACCAAGTTCTCTCTGATTCTCTCTCCTCTGATCTTGAGCAAGTGGTACAATGGGGAAAGGAGTGGCTGGTTACTTTTAATGCATCTAAAACCAAGCTTCTCTTTTTACATCATCAACATTCTGATCCACATCTGGCATCAATTGAAATGAATGACTCTCGTCTTGAAGTGGCCTCAAGTTTTGACAAGCTTCTGGGCTTGACAATTACTCCTGATCTTAAATGGAACACGTACATCAATTCTGTTGCCAGGGCTGCTGGATAAATGGTGGGATTTTTCTATCGATCCAGTAGATATCTCACTCTGATGCAATTCTCTATTTATATAAGAGCCAGGTATGTCCAAGGATGGAATACTGTTGCCACATATGGGCAGGAGCTGCTGGAAAGGACTTGTCCTGCCTTGATAGAGTTAAAATAAACTTTGTAGCCTCGTAGGAGATGTCCTTTTCTCTTCCCTGCAACCTCTATCTCACAAAAGAGATGTTGCGAACTTGTATCTTGTGTATCGTTATTTTCATGGAAAGTGTTCGACTGAGCTTCAGTGTATGGTCCTCCCTCGCCAAACTTTCACAAGAAACACTCGTCTAGCTGAAAACACTATCAATACTTCAACCCACTCTTTATCTGTGCCTAAACCTAAACATAGATTCCATGAACAAAGCTTCTTTCTTAGAACTGCACACCTGTGGAATTGTCTTCTGTTTTCCTGATTTCCGGCTGAGTACAATATGGTTGTCTTCAAGTCTAACGTAAATAAGTTCTTGATGAGACGTTCCATATAAGTTAACAAATTTACCGAATTTTCATTACTAATGATTACTATATTGTCCAATTTCTACTGTACACTCTTTAACCCTTATCCTTGAGTGGTCTCTTGGCCTTGATAATGTGATGATGCGTGTGTAATATATATATATATATATATATATATATACATATATATATATATATATATATATATATATATATATATATATATATATATATATATATATATATATGGCGATTAAGCTACACTGAGTGTTCCGCGTTTCATCCACTCTAGGATTCTTCAGGCTAGAGTGGATGAAACGCAGAATATTCAGTGTGGCTTAATCGCCATATATATTTTATAAATTACTAACTAGCTCTACCTACGTATTGAGCACTTTTTAAGCAAATACTTAAAGTTTACGCATAAATTTATACTATCGTATATTAATTTTATCTGAGTAAATGAAGTATTATATATATATAAACAATTCCATATAAGTTAACAAATTTACTGAATCTCTATTACTAACGGTTACTACATTGTCCAATTTCTACTGTACACTCTTTAACCCTTATCCTCGCGTGGCCTCTTGGCCTTGATAAGTGGTGATGCCTTTGTAAAAAAAAAAACATAATAAGTACGATGATATTGCCTAGACATTTATTTTTAAATCGGCGATGATCATAATAGATTACGGACTGATTCTCGAGATTGCGCACGCGTTAACTTTTTTGGGGGGGCGGGGGTGAATTTGTACATTAGGTCCACCTCCACAATTTTCTTTAGAATGACGACTTCTATAGGTTTTCAACTATGCTGACTAAGAAAATCTCTTTCAAATTTTACAGAGATAAGTACTTATAGAGATATAAAGACCTGCATTATGCACTGTAATTCACTAGCTGCCAGGTTTGTACGCACACGTGATAAAAAAATCTACCCCTCTCCTACCGACACTACTCCCCCCCCCCCATTTTTTTTTTTTTTTTTTTAGTATTTGCAGAAAGGTATGCTGATAACGATTATCACGGTTAAATTTTTTTTTTTTTTTTTTTTTTACAAGAGTGTCACCACTTATCAAGGCCCAGAGGCCACTCGAGGATAAGGGTTAATAGGTATACATTAGTCATTGTGATTTTAGCATAGTAAACAGTGGGAATTTTGTAACTTGGATTACTTAGGGGGACGATTCAATTAGAACTTGCTCACATTGGACTTTTTCTTTTTTTTTTTCATAGGTATCAACTCATTATCAAGGTCAAGAGGCCACTCAAGGATAAGGGTTAAAGAGTGTACAGTAGAAATTGGACAATATAATAATCATTAGTAATGAAAATTTGTTAAATTTGATAACTTATATGGAACGGCTCATCAAGAACTTATTTACGTTAGACTTGAAGACAACCATATTGTAGTCAGCCGGAAAGCAGGAAAACGGAAGACAATTCCACAGGCGTGCAGTTCTAATAAAAAAGCTTTGTTCATGGAATCTACGTTTAGGTTTAGGCACAGATAAAGAGTGGGGGGGAATTATTGATAGTGTTTCTTGTGAAAGTTTTGCGAGGGGGGACCATAGATTGAAGCTCAGTCGAACACTTTCCATGAAAATAACGATACATCGGAGACAAACTCGCAACATCTCTTCTGTGAGATAGAGGTTGAATTTGGGAGAATTATTTTTCTTCCCCCAATCCCAACCTCTCCGCAAAAGGGGTTGTCTATTGCGAAAGCCGGATGTTAGAGGTGTCTATTTCGAATGCCGTTCTAAAGATGGGGCGGTTCGTGGTGTTTATTCTGAAAGCCGTTCTTAACATGAGGAGCTTGGGATGTCTATTCCAAACGCCGTTCTTAACATGACAATGCTCAAAGAAGTGAAATGAACAAAGTCGTAATTGTTTTGTTTTACACGTTAAAAAAACGACATAAAACTGGAATTTACATTAATACTATTGATAGTAGAGTTGAAAAGAAGAGGAAGACTTGAACAATAAATGGAAACAGCTAGGACTGCTACTACTGATTTCGATCACTCTAAACAGTTCATACACAGTGAAAATCCCTAACTTCTAAAACTTCTGTTTTTACTTTCCATTATTTTTCTAATGGACCATTTTCGTAATTTTATAAATTCATACTGATTTACGCATTCTCTTAATTGCTTTTTTTACATTCAAACAGTACCTGCAGGTCATCGCTCCAAACCAGCACTAATCGCCAGTGAAAGCTTATTTCATTTTGGCCACGGACGCCTGTGTTCGCAATTGTTCAGGGACAGCAGTGGCCACCAACAACAACCGCAGTTTACATTTTTGCGAAGTGAGGGACAGGCTTCCACCGGGCAACGCCGGTTAACGGGTCCTACTAGTTGATTATATTATATTATATTCCCCAATATATATATCAATACAGCAACTGGTATTTCGAAATATTCACTCATTTAGTACTGACTGGCTTAAAGTTGCTTAACTTTAGTTGTCTAATGAGAATTGGTTCTTCAACGTGAATATTCCGCATAATTCTTGCATAAATTTTCCTCAACCTTGTGGATTTATTTTATAGACTTTCATAAGATAAGAATACCTCCGATAGTAAATAATACACTCAAATAATAAACAAAGTCAAAACATCGTTATCTTATCTTAGCTTTTATTTTGATCCTGTTACTAACATAACCTCCATATTTTTTGTGAATGCACGTGTTGAAATTAGCGTTTATAGGTACAGCATTCAATAGCGATAATATCTTGTTTGAACGTATTCTAGAAGAATACGTTCAATTATGGCATCATAATTTGTGTGAAACAACGACTGGCTATCAAGTTTTGTTTATTAAAACAAACGATAACGTGTCATCTCGTACCCCTCCGAACGTGGTAGATCCTCTCTTTGAAAGCGCTGCTCATCAAAAATTTAAAACAACTTAAAATCTTTAAAAGTAAAGCTTTTTTTTTTAAGGATAGATTTTAAACTCTTCCGGCTTAAGGTAACTAATACTACAATCTAAAAAGTTATGGAAACAAAAAAGTACATTCCAAAAATTTTATTTAAAAATTTTATTATATTAGCCTTTTTACACACGATCAAAATTATAAGACCAAGGGCATAAATTGTTAGATTCATCGTAATTCTAATGTTTTTAGTTCAGTTAGAGATTAGCAATCACTGTGTAAGGTGTTACCATGCCTAAAGCAAGAAAACTACTGAAATTAAGCGCTCTCGAATTCTAGGATTCCATAAGCAAGGTTTATCACAGCGAGCGATCACAGCTAAGGTAAATCGCAGTAAAACTGTTATTTGCAACTCTCTAAAGAACACTGAGAATTATGGAAATGCCAAATCCTTTGGTAGTCCCTCCCCCAAATTTCTCCTGATGAGTAGGATAATCAAACGGATATATATATATATATATATATATATATATATATAGTAAGTTATAAAATATATATGGCGATGAAGCTACACTGAATATTTCAGGCTTATGCGCATAAGCCTGAAGAGTCCTTGTATGGATGAAGCGCGGAATATTCAGTGTAGCTTAATCGCCATATATATTTTATAAATTACTAACTAGCTCTACCTACGTATTGAGCACTTTTGAAGTAATTACTTAAAGTTTACGCATAAATTTATACTTTCATATATTGATTTTATGTGAGTAAATGAAGTATATATATATATATATATATATATATATATATATATATATATATATATATATATATATATATATATATATAGGAGGAGACATCGGGATAATATAAAGCTCAACAATGGAGTTTATATAGGAGACAATAGGAGTGGAAAATGAATTCACAAACACTATATATTGGAAAATATAGAATAAGTCATTTATTTAATAAGGATATACATACATTTAGTTGGGCGATAAAGGGGACTATTTATACAAGGCATTTCAAAGCCTAATGCTTCTCATCAGAAGAGTAGAGAAGGTGCTATGTAACATAATGGGGATGTGACGTCTAGCGAGGGAATCATCAGGAACGAAATAAATAAATAAAATTTTGATGTTGTTGGGGGAAATATATTGAATTCTAAGATAAAGGAGGAGCGTACTATATAAAGTGTAGTGTAAAAAGGGTTTCTATCATATTTTAAATAATGTAAGTAGTTTATGTATTTAAGATTCAAGGGGAGGTATAGGTGTTGTGGTTCTATTTTATCTGTATGTAAGATGTATAGTGTCTATGCAGGGGATTTATGTTACAAGTTTTTATCGACAGCAGTAACCGAGAGAACAGCAGTACTTAGAGGCGGTGTATTTTTTTTTTACACAGTGATCACAACTTATCAAGGCCCGGAAGCCACTCAGGGATAAGGGTTATTGCAAGTACATTACGTTAGTGTGGAGATTTGATGAAGTGTTTACTTAAGGGGGCGGTTCATTAGAAATTTGTTAACATTGGACTTGAAGACATCCAAGTTGTAGTCCGGTGGGAAGCAGGCAGACGGAACAGAGTTCCACAGGCGTGCAGTTCTAAGAAAGAAGCAAGTGTATGTTTTCAGTTGTAATATTATGATGAAGAATTAAAGCGATGGTGTATATACTAAGCAGGATTAATCAAAGTAACTTATATCGCAACATTACTTATAAGGGGAATATGACTGTATCGTGATGTTATGAGATTAATACCAGTTAGATTGTGGATTACATGGGGAGTGTACTAGGGTTTTAATTTAGTAGGGTGGGTGAAGGGCCATAGGTGAATTAAAGGGGTAAGTAATGACGTGGGTATGGGTGGGAGTTTATAAGACTATAATAATAATTTTTCGAAGATAACATATGGTGGAGAATATGTAGTGATAATCCTAGAGATGCCTTGTTGTTAGGTGCAGAGGGGTGCATATGAAATATAAGGCAGGTCATGAAGATGGGGCAGTAAAGAAGTGGATAAAGGGCAAACAAATATTTGGGGGTTGGGTGAATGGTGAGGTGTGATAATAAGGGAAGGATATACAAATGAAAATAATAGTTATAAAGCGAAAAAAAAAAAATTTTGTTAATTGGGGGCAATAGTTTGAGCGGTAGGGTACAATTATACTAAAGTTAGGCATAAAGGTGTAAATATATATATATATATATAGGTTTAGCCAGCAAATCTGATAGTTCACTGAATGAGATACTATCTCTTTAGTTACAAAGCTCTAGGCCAGGAAAATGTTCGCAGATGTCCATATTATAATCCGGAGTTTTCTTGGATGCATGGGCCAGCGGCATATGTTCTTTATGAACAAGTAAGATATAAACATTTAGGCTCGTGTTTGACGAGGGTGATTTTTCCCTATATGGAGATTCAATGAAGTGGATTATTAATGGTAGTTGGAAAGATTTGCAAATTCAAATTGAAAATTGAAAGTTCGTCTTATCAGGAGATATAAACGAAGATGACATTACCTCTGTCCTAAAATAAGAATGAAGAAGATTGGGTAGTCGGTATTTCCAAGGCTGGAGTTAGAGTTTCCGTGTTTGTCGTATATTTCGTTATTATATGATGCCGTAAGATTTCCTTGGTGTAATGCTGTCATATTAGATTCTTTGTTCCTTCTTGACGCATGAGGAATGCGAAATGATCGACGTAGTATTTCGAGCCGGGTTAATGAACGGGAAACTGGGTCAGAATCGGCTAGTTCGAGACGAGTTCAGGAGTTTACAGTGAGTATGAAGGTCTGAGGCTGGTGAATAGTAGAGGCGAAATTGTTAGGTTGAAGCTGGGTTGATGGCAATGGCTAGGGATAAGTGGGGAACTGGGGTGATAGACCTTAACTGGTAGTGCTGACTTTTAGACAGGGGAGTAAGTGAGGACGTGCGAGGGCGAATTTTTTGGAGATGAGCGTCAATTGCCATTGCAGTTAATCTTTTTTAGTTATTATAAATAGGAATATTTCTGATTTAAATGTTTCAGGAGTATTTTTTCTTGTTGCGTGATTTCATATGTGTTTAAGTATATAGTATGGGGTTGTTTAAAATTAGTTCTATTTTTGGAGGGGTTTTGTAGGTTGAAAGAACGGGGAAGGGGATCTTTGAATTCTTATTTTCGGTTTGAGGGTTGAGGTCCGAGGAAGGGGATAGGATGGTGTTGTTACTTTTTTTTATTAAGATTTGGCTTTAAATTGAGGAGGACACGTTTGGGTATAATTAGCGCGAATTACTTATTGCGGTGCTATTTAATATGTGATGTTAAATGTTAGGCGTGGCTTTAGATTGAAATTTGGTTAGAGATAACTGTCTGCAATATTACGAATAAGAATATTTGTAGTTTGGGTTAAAACTTGCATGGGGGGTAATGAGTTACCGTGGGTTTGATGCTGTAAGGTTATATTTATGTTCTATATTTAGAGATTGTATTAGTAATTTATATTTAAAAAGTAAAGTCTATATGGCGAAAGAAGAAAAATGGGGGTATTAGCCGTTTGCTAGGGGCAAGGATTCTCAAGTGAGAGCGTTAGTGACTACATGGCTCGCCTTAGAGGCAATCGATATTAGTCCTTGTCTGGTGGTATTTTTAGGTGGGGTTTTCTGTGTTTCCGTACTTGAATTTTCTTTTGTGCCTGCAACTGCAAATTATCTCTAGCTTAGAGTTGAGGATGTTTAGTTTATTCGGTGTCGTTATAATCTCGGTCGCCTCTGCGTTACAAAGAAGGCAGTATTTTGAGCCTGGGTTGTATGATTTAGGTTTTCTTACAATTTTTCATTTTAATGGGAAGTTTATGTTATTTTCTTTAAATCTTCTAAGTTGGATAGGGTTGTTTTAGTCTTAGCAGTCTCTCTGGAAAACGATTGCAAGTGATTTGAGATTCTTGTTTTTATCGGGAAAAAGGATAATCCTATCTATGTGTGTATTTTAGGGTTTGATTGTGGTGCATTAGGGTTTTTTCCGTTTATGGGGGGGTAATTGAGTTTAGAGGTTCCTGAAGTTGTTTGATGTACGGCTCGGTTGTGTCTATTCCTATCGGTTGCGCGCTTATTTGTTCATAAGAGTATGCTATGATTTATTGAGTTGCGGTCTAGTTATTGGCTGTCGTGTTAGATGGATGTTCTGTTACTTTGCATGAGTATATGATATCTGAATTTACATAGTCATTCTCTAATGGGCAGAATCTGGGTCGTTGCAGTTACAGTTTCGGTAAGTCAGGCTAGGAGTGCTGCTAACTATTTGCTGTGCCGATTCTATTTTCTTATTATTCGTGTTTATAATAGTTTGTGTTATATTAGGCATGGTTGAAAAGGATATTTTCATAAAGTTTTTATTTAAGATTGCACTGCACTAGTGAGGGTATTCGAATGAATGTTCTACTATTTTAAAGAATTCTTTAGGGATATAAGTTTTGACACTATTACTGTATGGGGGGTGAACCAAATATTGTTCTTTCTTCTGATTCGTTTTTTGTTTATATATATATATATATATATATATATATATATATATATATATATATATATATATATATATATATATATATATAGGTGGGGGCATTCGCTCTTGAAATTTAGAAGGCAAGAATTATAGCAGGTAGGTTTTTTGTAGTTGAAAGTGTTAAAAGTGTTATTGGAAGTGTCAATAAGGACGTTGAGGAAAGGAATTTGGTTATTAACATTTAATTCTACAGGGAATTTGAGTACAGGGTTGTCTTAGATAAGTGTAAGATTTTTCGGTTGTTATTAACAAGGAGGATATCGTCTACATACCTTACGTAAATAGAAGGTTTATTGGTGTTGTGGAGTATCAAGTTTTCGAGGTGACTTATGTAGAACTCACTGAAGATGGGTACGAGGAAAAACCCATGGATATGCCATCTGTTTGGGCGTAGATAGTACACTTGTGGTCGTAGAAGGGTACTCTGGTCGTGCAGACTAGAAATAATTTTTTAAGTATTTTTTAATTAATTTTAGGAGAGGGAGGGATATGTTTCATATATATATATATATATATATATATATATATATATATATATATATATATATAAAATGGGTTAAGAAATTCCAACGAAAGAAAGATGTATATTTAAATAAGAGAGTAGTTACCAACAATGTGTATTTTTTAACATTATTTTATTATTCTGTGTCTTGGTTTTTCATTGAGAATTATGTTTGGATCATTGTAATAATGTTTTTAAGTCATTGAAATCGTTTTTACGCGCGTTTCAGATGGTCTGTGATGCGTCCTCGTCAGAAATTATTTTCAAATGTCATTTGAAAATAATTTCAACTCTCTATAAAAATGACATCATGTGTGCACCAATCTAATAATTGCTGTATTTATTGCTTATATCTCTCATGCGACAGTTACTCTACTAGTTACATCTATCTATCAAGCAATCTATATTATATATTTGGTGTATACACAAGACACGCCACTTATCTCTTTAAACGTATGTACAATATATGGTTTGCGTGTTTATTGTAACACAGGACGTACAATATAGTATGTGTATATAATCCGGCGTTTATTTGTCAATGTTTGTCTGCTTTATGTATGTATAATTAACATAAATAACAGTCAGCGACATGAGGATGGTATGTGTGTGTAAGGGGTGATGTGTAATTACACACTAAACTGGTTCAATAAACATACGAGGGGTGTGCAATAAGTAATGCCCCTGACCCACTTCCCATAGGAGTAGAGCAACGAAACTTGGCACAGTTATTAGTCTTTCTCTACATAGGAACCAACCAGAGTTATGCATTTCTCCCATCGTTGCAGCTCTGGAGACCGTTTTTGTAGAACACCCCAGGTTGGTCCTCCAACCACGACGTGACTTCAGAAATCAAGGCTGCATCATCTGGGAAAAGCTTTCCTTTCAAAAACAACTTCATGGTTGGGAAGGGGTGAAAGTCAGAAGGTACAAGGTCAGGAAAGTATGGAGGATGGGGAGGTTTCATAACCACACACCCGTTCTTCTGATCTGCGACATGCGAGTTGTGGACCGGAACGTTGTCCTGCAGGAAGAGGGTACATTTGCTGATCTTGCCCCGCCTCTTGATTTTGATAGCTTCCCTTAATTTCCTCAAAAGTGAAGCATAATAGGCTCCTGTAATTGTGATACCCTTTGCCAGGAAATCTGTCATCACTATTCCGTCCTAGTCCCAGAAGACTATGAGCATTACCTTGCCAGCGGAGGGATGCACCCTTGTCTTCTTTGGAGGTGGTGAGTCCAAGTGCTTCCACTGCATTGACTGGGCTTTGGTCTCTGGGTCATAGTGATGGACCTAGGTTTCATCCTGTGTAATCAGTCTTTTGAAAAACTTTGACTCATCTTCTTGGCACATCTCCAAATTCATCCTCGAGCACTCGACACGTTCTCGCTTCTGGAATGGTGTGAGCAACCTGGGAATCCATCTGGCAGACACCTTATGCATATGCAAATGGTCATGAATGATTGTTTCCACAGACCCTTTACTAATCTTAACATCTTGGACTATTTGGCGAATAGTAATGCGCCGATCTTCCAAAATGGCAGCCTCAACTTGACGGACAGATGCCTCATCAATGGTAGAAGGGGGCGACCCGGCCATTTTTTAATTCACGATGCCAGCGTTTTACAAGGTCATATGATGGAGCATTATCACCATAAGTTTCTATCGTTTCATCAAAAGTCTCCTGTGGTGTGCGTCCTTTCAAATACAAAAACCGGAT